>NC_134363.1:156204071-156551693 GCF_048569485.1 Anomaloglossus baeobatrachus | reverse complement strand
CCCCCCCCCCCCCCACCCCCCCCCCCCCCCCCCCACCCCCCCCCCCCCCCCCCCCCCCACCCCCCCCCCCCCCCCCCCCCCCCCCCCCCCCCCCCACCCCCCCCCCCCCCCCCCCCCTCCCCCCCCCCCCCCCCCCCCCCCCCCCCCCCCCCCCCCCCCCCCCCCCCCCCCCCCCCCCCCCCCCCCCCACCCCCCCCCCCCCCCCCCCCCCCCACCCCCCCCCCCCCCCCCCCCCCCCCCCCCCCCCCCCCCCCCCCCCCCCCCCCCCCCCCCACCCCCCCCCCCCCCCCCCCCCCCCCCCCCCCCCCCCCCACCCCCCTCCACCCCCCCCCCCCCCCCCCCCCCCCCCCCCCCCCCCCCCCCCCCCCCCCATCCCCCACCCCCCCCCCCCCCCCCCCCCCCCCCCCCACCCCCCCCCCCCCCCCCCCCCCCCCACCCCCCCCCCCCCCGCCCCCCCCCCCCCCCCCCCCCCCCCCCCCTCCCCCCCACCCCCCCCCCCCCCCCCCCCCCCCCCCCCCCCCCCCCCCCCCCCCCCCCCCCCCCCCCCCTCCCCCCCCCCTCCCCTCCCCCCCTGCCTCCCCCAGCCCCCCCCCCCCCCCCCCAGCCTCCCCCCGCCTCCCCCTCCAGCCTCCCCCCCCAGCCTCCCTCCTCCTCAGCCTCCTCCCGCCTCACGCCTCCCTCCTCCTCCCCTCCAGCCTCTGCCACTCACCAGCCTCCCCAGTCAGCCCCCCTCTCGCCTCCCCTCCAGCCTCTTCCCAGTCCTCTGCCTCTGCCTCCCCTCCAGCCTCCCCCCAGTCTCTGCTCTGCTCCTCCAGCCTCCCCCAGTCTCAGCCTCTGCCTCCCTCCAGCCTCCCCACAGTCTTAGCCTCTGCCTCCCTCCAGTCTCAGCCTCTGCCTCCCTCCAGCCTCCCCCCAGTCTCAGCCTCTGCCTCTCTCCAGTCTCAGCCTCTGCCTCCCTCCAGCCTCCCCCAGTCTCAGCCACTGCCTCCCTCCAGCCTCCCCCCAGTCTCAGCCTCTGCCTTCCTCCAGCCTCCCCCCAGTCTCAGCCTCTGCCTCCCTCCAGCCTCCCCCCAGTCTCAGCCTCTGCCTCCCTCCAGTATCTGCCTTTGCCGCCTCCCCCCCCCCGCATGCGCAGATCTCTGGTCTGCATTAGAGACACTCCCACGCTCCTTATGAATCCACTTACCTGCTCCAGTGCCCGCCGCCATCTTCCTGGCTCACGTGAGTATCCTCTTCTGACACCGGCTTCCATCACGGCGTCCTCCACGGCGTCCTGCTGTGAGCTCTGCATGTGACGTCCACACAGCAGTGGACGCAGCACAGAGGAAGGAGCTGATTGGCGCGCGCCTGTGACCCCGGAAGTGCAGGCGCCGGCAGTTCCGGGGTCAATCAGCTCCCTGTGCTCGGCGGCCACAAAAAAAAAAAAATTTTTTTTTTTTTTTTTTTTTTTTTTGCTGCTAGAAGGTGCCGCCCCTCACAATCTGCCGCCCTAGGCACCGGACCACGGGTGCCTAATGGTAAATACGGCCCTGGTCTTATGACTAAGGACACTTCTGGTTTAAAAAAAAAAAATTTTTTGTCCGAAACGCGAAAAGTTTCACCTGTTTCATGTTTTGTACAGTGTGTTCCCTGACATTATTTTAATCAGAAACCAATAAAAAAAAATATTTTATCATATTGGTGCTGAGCCCACTCCTTCTTTCCAAATTTTCTGCTACACGTACCGGTTATGGACTGACCGGCGGGACTCGTGCACCTTGGAGGAAAGCATGGACTTTAATGACAGGTGAGGTGGATACACTTTTCTCTTTTTTGCAGCACCTGAACTACCTGTGAGTAAAAAGATCTGGAACCGCAGCTCATCTCTGCCTCTCCTTTAACCGGCGGCGTCGCCCAACGCTGCGGCGCAAACTGGGACTGCCTTCATCCTCAATAACCCTCCCCGGGGTAATCCCGCTCCGCCTGTGGGGAGCAACACCATCTTGGCTGCACCCAACATCTGTCCCGGTGAGAGACCCTGCAGAGGCGGCAGCGTACCTGTTTGCGTACCACAGGTGGCGTCACAATCCAAGAGACTTTCCTAACCGCCACTACCACCCCCATCCTCCATTCCTGCCTCCCGTCCACCGCCATCCTTCCCTTCTGTACGCCTTGGGGCAACGGAAGCGGGCCAAGCCACCTCGTAACGACGCACATGATCTGCACCCCCGGCCCGGCTACGAGTAGGTTAAAACACCTGTCCGGTGGGGCGCTACAGTCACATTCCATCTAAGCCAAAAAAAAACAACCCAACAAAGTTTCCTACTCTTTCCAGCTCAGATCATCAGCGGTTGTAGTGGTCACCTGACGCTACTTATCGGAAGAGGAAACTAGGAGGCTCGCAGGAGACCTATACTATGTAGCAGAGTCGGGGGGGGGGGGGCTGAATTATTTTTGCACCACAAGGACCCATTTACAAAATGTCTAATTTTGCAATCCCCGTGTCTCGCTTGGTGTACTTGTCAATCTTTTCAATTTGTTTGTTTTCTTTTTTACCATCGTTGGTAGCATGTTTAGTCCAAAGAGGATTTGTTTTCTCCAATTTTCTTCTTGTACATAATCTTTTTTCCTAATCAGCAGAATGTAATTTATAATCATGAGGTTAAGGCAAAAAAAAAAGTGCGCGGGTCATAAATTCTGCTTAGAAAATCTCCCCAGCTGTGGACTTTTCTCTCTACTAGGGTGAAGCAGGCAGGTCAAATGAACCGAAAAAACAAATACAAAGTAATCCAATCAATATCAATGAAGTTAAAGCCCCGGTGATTCCACCCTGACCTACTTGTGGAGTCTCCTCAGTTGTAAGAGGCATTTGGTTTACAACAGAAAATTTAGCCATAAATTTTTCAGCGCCGCCTTGGAAAAAATGTACTTAATCGATCCACAGCGATCTGGGCATTTATAGCTTCACTGAGCTGATTCAGCTAAAAAGGAACATGGTGGCTGCAAAGATTCCCTCAAAATTCAACCAATGAATGATGAAAAATTGACAAATCTTGTGAACTTTTTGATGAAAAGTAGAAGTCAATATTATCCAATACTTTACAAGGCTGATACATTGTTAGAAGTCTCAGTTTCCTTATTCAATTTGTATCACCTTGATCACATGTAGGCTATGTTCACATGTTCAGTATTTTGCTTAGTATTTGTAAGCCAAAACCAGACGTTTTTTCCCTAACCTTGAACTTACCCTGGCTAGTGAGTAGGTCAGTGAGACAGTAGTCCCACTACTTTAAGAAAACAACAGCTGCAGCATTTTGTCTTCACACCCTTCCACAATATATACCCACTCCTGGCTTTACTACATGCCGGTGATAAATTCTCTGCAAAACAAGAATGCAGTGGAGACACCATCACATGTTTCTCAACGCTGCAGGAAACTAGCCAGGTCTTTCTCTGGGAAGGAACAACTACGGGAAGTGCAGTCTCCAGTCAAGGAGACCACCTATGCCACACATGGTATTGATCCACAGACAGCTGTTTCGGGGTATTTGCCCCTCATCAGTGTGGAGTAGGAAACTGGCTAGTGGGAGCAATGCTTAGTAGAAGACTACATAGGTAAGGATGGTTGACCTCGGGGAGATCAACATCCAACACCGCAGAGATACCATCACGTGTTTCTCAACGCAGTGACACTAGGTTCCCAGGGGGCCTTGTTCTAGTGTCACTGCGTTGAGAAACACGTGATGGTGTCTCTGCGGTGTTGGATATTTATCTCCCCGAGGTCAACCTTCCTTACCTATGTGGTGATTAATTCTCTGTGCTGATCTCTTCTCTGTATAGCTATGGTGTCATTTCAGTTGCAGCTGCAAAGTTTCCTGCGGGAAAAAAAAAAAAGAGTATATTTTGCTGTGTTTTTCCCCACCTATTTGTTTTACCTTCCTCTTGTTGTTTTGTTGAAGTAGTGGGACTACTGTCTCACTGACCTACTCACTAGCCAGGGTAAGTTCAAGGTTAGCAAGGACCTAGGCAAGTGATGATAGCACGCGGGGGAAAGACCCGTCTAGGTATTATAGGAAGCTCATGGATCAGTCACAGATGTGTATGAAGTGATGACCCTCTCCCTATCTCTAGGCTTTTCTTAACATCTTTCTTGATTTTCCCTTACCATATACCAGGCGTTTCCTTGCCCTGGTGTGACACTTGCCCTATCATAAAGTACAACTTTCATATGTATGAATCTAATACCAAGAATTGGAAATGCAGTTGTTTGTGATACGTAGCACTGGTGCCCCTGCACCGACGCTGACTTACTCACTGACGCTGCTGTGTTGTGTCCCCTGTAGCTCTGCTGCCTCCCTTGTGCTCCTCTGCCTTCTTCTCCCTCCCCCAGGGGCTGTACATGAAGCACAGGCTCCCCAGGAACGTGAGAACAAAAGAAAAAATGGCTCACCAGACTGTGAATGGATAATAGCAGTGCCCGGAAATCCTGAACCGGTATCCAGGTGCATAGAATGAATTAAAAAAAAAAAAAAAAAAATGTAGATTCCAGCACCGCTCAGTAAAATTTAAAACATAGCTTTATTAGGAATAAAAGTTAAAAGCCATGGAAAAAAAAACATCCATTTAGCTCCATAAGTAGACCATATAAGTGTCTGCATCGAACATGCCTAGTAAGCGCGTGCACCGTCCCTCCTCGTAAAAGGACCGGGACGCCATTTCCAGGAAATTCCTCTCAGCCTATGGCTGAGAAGCACTATGTATGTAAGGCACCCTTCCATTAGGGGAGGTGCCTGCGCAATGACTTTAGTTAGTTCAGTCTTAGGTCTGTTAGCTCATTGTCAGGTCCCTAGTGCCTGTACCTGCCTTCCCATACCTATCTGTCCCTGCCATGCCCACCAAACCCATCTGTGAGGCAAATCCCGGGATATGAAGATGAATTATGACTCCAGTCATAATCCCTCATCACTCCCTGGCAGTGCCCCCTCCCTTCTTGTTCTCAGTGTTCCACTTACACCTCCATGGCCATGTCCTGTGATATGGAAATGAGGTGGTGTGGGAACAATGGACACAGGATGACTCCCTGCCGTCACCCTGTAGTAGGAGCTGCTATCTAATTAGCAAGGCTCTGGAAATAGCCAGACAGAACGACTCCAGTAAAAAATGGTTCATATCTCGCAAGCCATATTTCCGATAAATATGGCAACCATAAAAATGGTGTCTCTGCATGCGGACGATGCCGGCACACCCTTTTTATGGGAGCAGGACATTGGGAAATGCCCCAGGCGTGATATCAGCCAATGGGGAACTGGCAGACAGGTCATGAGTCCCCTCGTTCTGTAGCTAAATTCATAACTGTCACAATGAGAGCATTGGCGTCCGCCTACGACGCTCCCAGGCAAAGTTATGGCCATATTCCATGTTGTGGATTGTCCATAACTCAAGCCAGGGGTGGGGCAGTGCTTCCCTGTGAGGTCACTAAGGTAGGAGGGGACCTGGATCTGCCCAGGTTGATAACCCTACTTCGGCCATTTTCCAGGGTTCTTCTGCTCGGGGGCCTGGTTGGGAAAGACCTGTGAGGGAGTTCCTGGAAACCTGGTCTACAGCGCCCCCCTGTGGCCAGACGCAACAAGGTAACTGCTGGAACTGTGTATGCCTGTTTGTAACCCATGCTTTGATTGTAACTGTACTCTGACATATGTATATTCTGTAGATTCCCTATTGTATATATTGTAGTTTCTAGTGTGCTTTAGGCTGATTAAATTATATAATTAATCTTGGGCTGTTCTGTTATCTCGATCTTGAATCCCACGTCTGTGTGTTCGGCTAATAGTTACCGTAAATCGGTTGGTGGCAGCGAATTGTGCCAAGGATTATTGTGGGGAGGCCAGTGAGATTCGGGGAGATTTTATATATTCCGCCCGCGGAGGTCGGGGGAATATATACCTTACTCTCACCGGGGACCCTTCAATAATCGGCATAAGTAGTATAGCGGCCTCCTTGCTTATTGTCGGGCAATTCCATAATTGGCCTGACTATAAGAGGGGCGCTAGAGAGCGCGTCACGTGCTCTGTCTGTCGGTCGGGAGGTATAAAGGAGGGGTGACCCCACTTGTTACCCCCCGATTGTGACGTACTGGTAGCCAGCGCGGGGGATTTCTGAGTGACCCCCCCCGGTGGTTTGTGACATATTGGTGGCATAGCGGTGGGATCGAGATAATAGTGTGTGTGAGTGTGAGACCCATACTCCCAGACACTAAAGACTGCCTGCAGCAGCTGTGGCTGCTGGGGTCTTCAGACTAGCTCAACACTAGAGTGTCAGAGTGCAGATACTGTAAGGTGTGTGGAGGCATCAGGTGTCAGTTCTGTGTCAGTGACCAAAAGTCTGCAAGAATGGCTGATGGCACCAGGAGCAGAGCTATGCAACTGGCCAATGCTAAGGCAGGAGCCGAAGAGAGGGAGGACGGTGCTGTGGACAGCAATGAGGAGGTTGCCCACGAGTCCTCCAGGAGCTCGACGCCAGAAAACCGTTCTGCCGAGGACATTGCACAACCTGGCAATTATGGACAAGATGAGGAGCAGCTCACCCAAGGTTCCTCAACGAGCCAGATGCCAGCCCTCCGCTCTGAAAGGGACAGTGAATCGCCTAGCTCTGCAGCGTGCCGCAGATCACCACGTGCCATTCCACCGAGCCTGGGAGGCTCGGATAGCCTTCTTCAAATGGCTATGGCCCTTCTCCAGGCTGGAGACCAGAAGGGCTACAAGGAACTCCTGGCAGAGCGCAGGGCAGAGCGGCAGGCAGCGCGTGACGCTGAGGCTGCGGAGCGGCACGCAGAGCGTGAGGCTGCGGAGCGAGAGCGGCAGGCAGCGCGTGAAGAGCGAGAGCGAGAGCGACAGGCAGACCGTGACTACCAGCTGCAGCTAGCTCAGCTCCGGCCCTCATCAGCCACACGTGACCTTCGAGACACCAAACTTCCAAAGGTCCGTGTTGAGGACTTCCCAGTGCTGGAGAAGGATGGAGACTTGGACTCTTTCTTGACTGCTTTTGAACGGACTTGCTTGCAGCACCATCTGGACAAGGACCAGTGGGCCAAATACCTGACCCCCCGTTTAAGGGGTAAGGCCCTGGATATCCTTGGGGACTTGCCTGCTGAGGCAGATCAGGGCTACGACACCATCAAGCGGGCCCTGATCCAACAGTACAACCTCACTCCAGAGTCCTACCGCAAGAAGTTCCGGAGCCTACAGAAGGGACCAAAGGACTCCTGGGCTGACCACCGGCGGGCACTTGCCCGAGCTGCCGACCACTGGACCCAAGGCCTGCAGCTTTCCACCGGACCGGAGATCCTGGACTTGTTCATCACGGAGCAACTCTTGTGGAACTGCCCTGAGGATCTCCGCCAGTTCATCTGAGACCAGAAGCCAAAGGGGTCCACGGCTACAGCTGCCCTTGCCGATGACTACACCAACAACTGGGCCCCTGAGGCCAGGAGAGCGGCCACCAGCAGCACCTGGAGAGGGGGTAAGATGAATTCTGCGACTGCCCCACCTGCCCCTAGACTGCAGGGGGTGTCCCCCTCAACTCCCCTCTCCAGGCCCGTGGCGGAACCAAGACGGTGCCACCAGTGCAACCTACCTGGACACTTCAAGGCCATGTGCCCTCAGCGTCCCAAGGCCCCGGCTCCGTCCCCGTCCCAAGGGCCGCCCAAGGTGTATTGTGTGGGTGGGGGTGGTGGTAGGTCCCTGGACAGCTTCCAACCTGTCACCGTCGGCCGGTCTGTGACCATAGGACTGCGAGACAGCGCCTCGGAGGTGACTCTGGTGCGGCCTGAGATGGTGTCCCCCCAAGACTTGATCCCTGGAAAAACCCTCGCTGTCTCCGGGATTGGAGGCACTGACCCGGCGCTGCCTGTTGCTGACAGTTATGTGGACTGGGGCGCAGGGCGAGGGGTGAGGGAGGTGGGGGTAACTGATCGGATCCCTGCAAACGTGCTACTTGGGACAGATTTGGGGCAGATAACCTCCCAGTTTGGGCCCCAACCAAGGGCTGAACCTTCAGCCCGTACTGACATGCCTCCGGACAATGTTAATGTGTTATCTATGAATGATGTAAGGGAGGAGGGAGTGAACTCTGATATTTCTGCTGGCATAGACACCATAGACACACACTCAGCTGCAGCTGTGACAGGGGAGGGGGTCAGAGAAAGGTGTGACAATGCCTCTACAAGTAACCAGCCTGTGAGCTGGGATCTGTTGCCCTCTGCAGGGATAAGCAGAGAGCAGGGTGCTGCAGGGGGAGGACCAGTGTGTGGGGTGGGGGCTACCACAGCAAATGTGGGGTCCCCAGAGATTTCACAGCGGGGTTCTGTTGCTGCAGGAGGGGAACAGGCAGGTGAGATTGGGGCCGGTCCAGGAGCGGAAGTGCTCCCAGGTAAGATCTCGGTGCATGGTTCCCCCACAACCGGGGTGTCAGGAAGCCAGGTAGGTCTGCCTGAACCGGCGACTTGGTCAGGAACGGAGGAGGAGCAGGCACGACCCACGGTCGCAGCGGCTGTGGCCGCTGTCACCCGCAGTGGGAGTGCTGGAAGCCAAGGGGCCTCCCGGAGGTCCGATAGCTCTTCCCCTTCTGACCAAGTGGCAGCCGAGTCAGGTGGAGGCCAGGACACAGGTCCCGGGGTACTGACTGAAGATGTGACAGTCTCGTCGATGCTGGCCACATCTAGTCAGGGGTTTCAGGCAGCGTTAGAAGCTGACGACAGCCTGAAAGCTCTTAAAGGAGCAGGCGGCACAGCCTCCCTCGGACTCGGACCCGGAGCGAGTGGTCTGGGACCAAGGACGGCTGTACCGGGCCACGGTCCAGCAGGGTTCACCGGAGGCGTGGCCCAGGGACCGACAGTTGGTGGTACCCTATCCGTTCCGGACGGAGTTGTTGCGGATCGCACATGAGATTCCGATGGCCGGACACCTAGGGATCGCTAAGACCAAGGCCAGGTTAAACCAGCATTTCTACTGGCCAAAAATGGGGGCCGATGTGGCTGCCTACTGCCGTTCGTGTGAAACCTGTCAGAGAGTGGGGAAGGCGGGGCCACGCCCCAAAGCCCCACTAGTATCTCTGCCAATCATCGATGAGCCTTTCAGGAGGGTGGCTGTGGATCTGGTCGGCCCGCTGGCCATCCCCAGCAGCTCCGGGAAACGCTTCATACTGACGGTAGTGGACTATGCCACCCGGTACCCAGAAGCAGTGGCCTTGTCGTCCATTCGGGCTGACAAGGTGGCCACCGCATTGCTGGAGATTTTCTCCCGAGTGGGTTTTCCCCAGGAAATGCTCACTGACCGGGGGACCCAATTCATGTCCCAGCTGATGGAGGCCCTCTGTAAGCAAGTCCAGGTGCGACATCTGGTGGCCAGCCCGTACCATCCACAGACTAATGGCCTGTGCGAGCGGTTCAATGGCACCTTAAAGCAGATGCTTAAGATGTTGGTCGACTCCCATGGGCGTGACTGGGAGCGGTATCTCCCACACCTGTTATTTGCTTACCGGGAGGTTCCACAGGCCTCAACAGGATTCTCACCGTTTGAGCTCCTGTACGGGCGACGTGTGCGGGGCCCCCTGGCTCTGGTGAAAGAGGCTTGGGAAGGGGATTTGGCCACCCCTGGAGTGTCGGTTATCGAGTATGTCATGCGCTTCCGGGACAAAATGCAGGCCTTGACGCAACTGGTACACGACAATATGGCTCAAGCCCAGGCCGATCAGAAGCGTTGGTACGACCAGAACGCTTGTGAGAGGACCTACCAAGTGGGTCAAAAGGTGTGGGTACTGGTCCCCGTACCACAGGACAAGCTTCAGGCAGCCTGGGGAGGCCCATACCTCGTGTACCAGCAGCTCAACCCTGTGACGTACCTGGTCACCCTGGACCCTGCCCGTGGAAGGCGGAAGCCCTTCCATGTGAACATGATGAAGGCACATCATGAGCGGGAGGCATGTGCGCTCCCCGTGTGCAACCTGCCCGAGGAGGGAGAAGCGGAAACCCTCTTGGATATGCTAGCCCAGGTTAGGGCAGGCGGATCCATTGAGGATGTGGAGGTTGGCCACCAGCTCTTGGAAGACCAACGGTCCCAGCTGTGGGCCACCCTCCTCCCCTTCCGGGGGTTGTTTACCAACCAGCCCGGAAGGACTGACTTGGCTGTCCATCACGTGGACACTGGGGATCATCCCCCGATCCGGCGTTCAGCATATCGGGTCTCCCTGGAGGTGCAGCAACACATGCGCCAGGAGATTGACGAGATGCTGAAGCTGGGGGTGATCCAGGCATCCAACAGCGCTTGGGCCTCGCCTGTAGTCCTCGTCCCTAAGAAGGACCGAACCACTCGGTTCTGCGTGGACTACAGGGGGCTCAATGCTGTCACGGTCGCCGATGCGTACCCAATGCCACGCATCGATGACCTGCTCGATCAGTTGGCCGGGGCTCAGTACCTGACCATCATGGATCTGAGCCGGGGATATTGGCAGATCCCCCTGACTCGCAAGGCCAGGGAACGCTCTGCCTTTATTACCCCATTTGGACTATACGAGTCCACGGTGATGCCATTCGGGATGAGGAATGCCCCTGCCACTTTCCAGCGGATGGTCAACACCCTGCTCAAGGGACTTGAAGGGTACGCGGCCGCGTACCTAGATGACATTGCCGTCTTCAGTCCCACCTGGGAGGACCACCTAGAGCATCTAGCACAGGTGCTCAGGCGGATCCACCGGGCAGGTTTGACCATCAAGCCGGGAAAGTGTCAGCTGGCCATGAGCGAGGTCCAGTACCTCGGTCACCGGGTAGGTGGGAGAACACTGAAGCCCGAGCCTGAGAAAGTGGAAGCCATCGCATCCTGGCCCACCCCCAGGACCAAGAAGCAGGTGATGTCCTTCTTGGGGACCGCTGGGTACTATAGGAGGTTTGTTCCATGCTATAGTAGCCTGGCAAAGCCCTTGACGGACCTCACCAAGAAGAAGCTGCCCTCTGCAGTCGATTGGACAATGGACTGCGAGACAGCCTTCCGGGCCCTAAAGGACGCCCTGTCCAGCCCGCCCGTGCTACAGGCAGCCGACTTCACGCGGCCGTTTGTAGTACAGACCGACGCCAGTGACTTCGGCCTCGGTGCGGTGCTCAGCCAGGTGGACTCTGCGAGCCAAGAGCACCCAGTCTTGTACCTGAGCAGGAAGCTGTTACCAAGGGAAGTTGCCTATTCCACGATGGAGAAGGAGTGCCTGGCCATAGTGTGGGCCCTGCAGCGTCTGCAACCCTATCTATACGGGCGCCACTTCATCGTGGAGACGGACCACAATCCCCTCAGCTGGTTGCACACCGTCTCTGGGACGAATGGGCGATTGTTGCGATGGAGCCTTGCGCTCCAGCAATACAACTTCACCATTCGCCACAAAAGGGGCCGTGACCACGGTAACGCAGACGGGCTGTCCCGACAAGGAGAGGTCGCGGACGGGCGCACGGGGGAACACCGGAGTGTGCTGCCCCCTAGCGCCCTCAAAAGGGGGGAGGTGTGAGGCAAATCCCGGGATATGAAGATGAATTATGACTCCAGTCATAATCCCTCATCACTCCCTGGCAGTGCCCCCTCCCTTCTTGTTCTCAGTGTTCCACTTACACCTCCATGGCCATGTCCTGTGATATGGAGATGAGGTGGTGTGGGAACAATGGACACAGGATGACTCCCTGCAGTCACCCTGTAGTAGGAGCTGCTATCTAATTAGCAAGGCTCTGGAAATAGCCAGACAGAACGACTCCAGTAAAAAATGGTTCATATCTCGCAAGCCATATTTCCGATAAATATGGCAACCATAAAAATGGTGTCTCTGCATGCGGACGATGCCGGCACACCCTTTTTATGGGAGCAGGACATTGGGAAATGCCCCAGGCGTGATATCAGCCAATGGGGAACTGGCAGACAGGTCATGAGTCCCCTCGTTCTGTAGCTAAATTCATAACTGTCACAATGAGAGCATTGGCGTCCGCCTACGACGCTCCCAGGCAAAGTTATGGCCATATTCCATGTTGTGGATTGTCCATAACTCAAGCCAGGGGTGGGGCAGTGCTTCCCTGTGAGGTCACTAAGGTAGGAGGGGACCTGGATCTGCCCAGGTTGATAACCCTACTTCGGCCATTTTCCAGGGTTCTTCTGCTCGGGGGCCTGGTTGGGAAAGACCTGTGAGGGAGTTCCTGGAAACCTGGTCTACAGCGCCCCCCTGTGGCCAGACGCAACAAGGTAACTGCTGGAACTGTGTATGCCTGTTTGTAACCCATGCTTTGATTGTAACTGTACTCTGACATATGTATATTCTGTAGATTCCCTATTGTATATATTGTAGTTTCTAGTGTGCTTTAGGCTGATTAAATTATATAATTAATCTTGGGCTGTTCTGTTATCTCGATCTTGAATCCCACGTCTGTGTGTTCGGCTAATAGTTACCGTAAATCGGTTGGTGGCAGCGAATTGTGCCAAGGATTATTGTGGGGAGGCCAGTGAGATTCGGGGAGATTTTATATATTCCGCCCGCGGAGGTCGGGGGAATATATACCTTACTCTCACCGGGGACCCTTCAATAATCGGCATAAGTAGTATAGCGGCCTCCTTGCTTATTGTCGGGCAATTCCATAATTGGCCTGACTATAAGAGGGGCGCTAGAGAGCGCGTCACGTGCTCTGTCTGTCGGTCGGGAGGTATAAAGGAGGGGTGACCCCACTTGTTACCCCCCGATTGTGACGTACTGGTAGCCAGCGCGGGGGATTTCTGAGTGACCCCCCCCGGTGGTTTGTGACACCATCTGTATCCACCTGCCTGTCTACCTCAGCCAACATGCCTATACCTGAGTCCATCTCCTGTCTTGGGGGTCAGCTGCCACAGTCCCGATCACTGCCCTGGGAATGGTACCTGGTGTCCATCTCGCAATAGGCGCTTAGTTAAAAGGTACTCCCACTAACGGGTAAGCCTGGGTTCTCCCTGTGGACTCGTGAGTCAAGTACCCCCGCTCACTGCCTCTACACTGGCCGTGAGCATTACAGGACAGCTTTACACCAACTGACTTTCAGCATTTATTGATCCCCGATCGGGTACTTGTTTGATCAACGGTTGTTTAATAACTGACCACATTTTCTATGAACACCGGAATCGATTGCTCTCGCCTCTTATGCTGCCATTGCTCTCAGTAGCACATCACATGTGATCGGGATGAGGTGCTACCGAAAACAATGATTTTTTTTAAGGAAGCTTTAAAATCATTTCACCCAACAAAGGTCCATTTTGCCCGTCTGTTGTGTGATCGGCAGCCTGTCTACACTCAACCATTTTTGGTAAACGAGCGTTCCTTGGATAATCTCGTAGTGGAAATTCATCAGTATCTGCAACAAGTACAATAACTGGAAAGGAGAATTTGTAAAAAAAAAATAAAAAAAATAAAAAAAAATTAAAAAAAAAAAATAAAAATCAAAACATTGAGATTTCCGATTTAGAAGCAGAAATTCCTACAGAGTACTAAACGGTTCTAGGAAAAGGCCGTCCCCTGGGTCTAGATTCTGAGTTAATTCCTTATCTTCCCACACACATTGAGCCTCCCTGATAAGAAACCACTTTTACTACTGAGTAGATGCACACCACTCTCCATACAATGAGTTAGCGGGCGTTAAGTGAATATTCGATGATGTGGAAGACAAAAAAAGGCTTCAAAATGATCTAGTAGAGAAGCTGGCAATGCAAAATGTAATGTGATGTATGGTCTCTGCCGACGCACATAATCCACCCTATAGAATATTCATGGATGTACATGGACCATGATTTCCCACCAACGAGAAGCTGCACATTTCCCAGCAATGTATTCTGTTTATTTACTAATAGGTTATAGTTCGGAATATTTGGAATTCTCCAGAATGAGTGGGCTCCTTTGATTAGTGCATTCGTATGAGCCATCAGGACCCTTCCTTATGCCTATAGGTGACTTTTTGCAGAATGTTAGAAAGCTACTGGAAAAAAATGGGAGACCTCGTAGTGCTGGAGGATTTGCCAAATATCATGGGTGCCACAAAAACCTTCTGAAAAGCTGCGCACTCCAACCATTTGCATTCCATTGACATCAAACCTGACCGTTAAAGAGGCGCGGTATGACGGGTGTGATCAAGAAGACGTCATCTAACTTCTTCAAACAGACTATTTAAATAAATAATGAAATTTGAATGGTGAATCTTTGGTGAAGGAGGTGAGCTGTGACATTCCATATTGTGAATAGTGGATCTTGTGTTATCTACTGTATATATAGGTGTTATCAGTCATTGTACAGGAGGAGGAGGTGAGCTGTAACATCTATTGAGAATAGTGGATACTATGTTATCTACTGTATATAGAGGTGTTAGTCATTTTACAGAAGGGGAGGAGGTGAGCGGTCATATCACCTATTGTGAATGGTGGATCCTTTATTATCTACTGCATATAGAGGTGTTATCAGTCATTGCACAAGAGGAGGTGAGCTGTGATCACCTATTGTGAATGGTGGATCCTGTATTATCTACTGTATTTGGAATTATTGTCCGTCATTGTACATGAGGAGAGGAGTTGTGATATCACATATTGTTTATTAAGTATTGCTTATATAGCACCTTTATATTCCACAGTGCTTTAAGGATGTGACCATCGCTGTCCCCATTGGAGCTCACAATCGAATTCTCTATCAGTATGTATTTGGAGTGTGGGAGGAAACCAGAGAATCTGGAGGAAACCCACACAAACACAGGGAGAACATACAAACTGATTGCAGATTTCATCCTATTGTGAATGGTGGGACCTGTGTTACCTACTGTATAGAGAGGTGTTATCAGTCATTGTATAGGAGGAGGTGGGCTGTGCCATCTATTGTGAAAAGTAGATTTGCCTTATGTGCTGTATATGGAGTTGTTATCAGTCATTTTACAGGAGGAGAAGGTGACTTGTAACCACCCATTGTGAATGGTGGGATCTCTGTTATCTACTGTATGTGGAGATGTTCTCAGTCATTGTATAGGAGGAAGAGGTGAGCTGTGACGACCTATTGTGAATGGTAGATTTCTCTTATGCACTGTGTATGGAGGTATCTCCTTTAATTGCAATCCTGTGTGTTCATAATGAGACTGCTGAAAATTGTTCTGTACAAAACTGACAGATGAGCTCACTATTAGGCTTAGTAGCCAGTGTAATTACAAGATTACTAGCTATATTTTAAATGTAGATTGTGACATGGAAAATGAAAAAAAAAAAAAACCATAAAAACAATGTTAAAAATAGGTACCTTTCTTTTTTTCCCCATACGCCCCTTCTTCAGGCTTGAAATTAGTATAATGCAAAGAGTAAAACTCCATGAATGGCCCATGTCAATCCCAACATCCGCCATCACAGAAAGGTAAGAGGAAAGCTGGGGTAGGGGAAGCTCTGATCTATATATATATATATATATATATATATATATATATATATATATATATATATATATATATATATATATATATATATATATATACATATATATATATACATATATATATATATATATATATTGGATGTTACGTTTTTTCATTTGTTAGGTTGACTTTCTATAAAGACGCACTTTAGACAGAAGTTTCTCTGCTCCATTTCAGAAGTTTCGGAGCCGTTCTCAATGCCGGCGTCATTGTTTTGTCTTTTTTTATTCATACATTCAACGGGTAGTAAAACTTTGACAGACGAACGATGGCTGAACGAGCTGCTGAGGCTACAAAGATGGAGAAGCCTGGGAGGAGAGCCGGCGATTCCTACAGAATAATAAGACCTTTATGAAATAAAAGTTCAATCTTCTATCGATTTGGATTTGAAATGGTTTATTGTGAATGTGCTGCCGGTTATAGAAGTGGCATCAAGTCGCGCTGTCGCGCTCCCCAAAGGAATACATTAAGGGGAGAAGTAAAAAAAAACCCTGAACATGAGATCTGTCAGCACAAAAGCCTTGAGAAGTCCTCAGTATTGTCCTTTCAAAGGGAAGTCGATGACTTTGCTTGACTTATATAATATTGTAGGATCACATCATGTCCGGATATGGCTATATACACGGCTCATACAGTAATATTTATTTAAAATATATATATTATATATACACATTCACACATACATGCATTTTATTATATATATATATATATATATATATATATATATATATATATATATATATATATATATATATATATATATATATATATACACACACATATATATACATATATACACACACACACACATTATATACATATACAAATATATATATACACACACACAAACATTGTATGTGTGTGTGAATATATATATATATATATATATATATATATATATATATATATATATATATATATATGTATATAATGTGTGTATGTAATGTGTAAAATATATATATATTATATGTGTGTGTGTGTATATATATATATATATATATGTATATGTATATATATATATATATATATATATATATATATATATATATATATATATATATATATATATATATATATATATATATATATATATATAAAAAATTATATATGAGATCTAGATTCTTCACTTTTACCCTGTGCCCACAGAACGTCTTCTGTCTTCCGGTAACGGAGGCAAAGCCTTCAGTCATTCATTGCCCACAATGTATAAAGATGGCATCCAATCTATGAGGCATTTAGTAAAAAGGGTTTATAATTGAAGACATTCACATTTTATTGTCCTCTCTGTACAGGAGCATTAAAGGGTTATTCCCATCTCAATATATTATAATACTAATAATAATAATAATAATAATAAAAAACCCTCCAATTAGAAAAGTAGTATAGTTCTTCTGATTCACTATGTCACTCCCCTCATGTGCAGGGCATTGCAGAAGCTTAGGTATCCATAGTTATGACCACGAGCAACAAACAACCTAACAACTGTGACTATAGATCAGTGGTGGTAGAATAGCTTACTGTTAGTGGGTCAGTAAGCAGTACATAGAGTTGGGACACCATAGCACCATACACTGTTGCGGCCAGTCTCTGGTTCCCATTCAATTCAATAAGAGCTTAAAGGGGTATTCCCGTCTCCAAGATCCTATCCCAATATGTTGTAGGTGTAATAATAAAAATATAAACAAATACCTCCAATTAGAAATGTAGTATAGTTCTCCTGATATAGCCATGACTCTTACCTCATGTGCTGGGCATTGCAGTAGTTAAGGTATGCATGGTTACGACCGCCAGCAACTAACTGTCCGTATATGCATGTCCATAACCATGGATATCTAAGCCACTGTAAAAAAAAAAAAAAATTGCTCTGAAGCGGCGTCAAAGCGGTTTATTTTTTTTGCCAAGAGATGCAGATTTGGTGCTAAAATTTATACGCTAAATTTCTGCACCAAATCTGCACCTTCTGGCAAAAAAACCCCAAACCATCAAAATGAGATGTAGTTTTAATGCAATATTGATGTGATTTTGTTTGCCAGGAGATGCAGATTTGGTGCAGGGATTTGGTGTAAAAATTCCAGCACCAAATCTGCATCTCCTGGCAAGAAAAGTGGTTTTCTGCCAGGAGATGCAGGTCTGTGAACTCAGTTCACCTGAGGTGAGGTCACTGAGTTCAATCAAGTCCCACACAGGGCGGTCATATTTTGTAATGTGCCGGTGTTCTGCGACTTCAGGATGTAGCAGAACTGGTAATCATCGTGGGACCTCATGTGGATTTAGTCGAACCTAGGTGTTTGGTGGGTTAATAAATAAGAGAAAGAGGGTGTTTTGTTTTGTTTTCCAAATCTTTCGGTGTTTGTGTTTATTTCTGTTTACTTAGATTAGTAATAAGGGGGGGGGGTCTCAGATGCCTCACAATTACTAATCTAGAGCTTAGTGGTAGCTGTGAGCTGTCATTAACCTCTTATATTACTCCGATTTCCAACGCACCAGGGAAAATCAGGATGAGCCAGGTAAAGTGCTGGCATTGTCGCATCTAATGGATGTGACTATTTTGCGAGGATGTAGGCTGCTATTTTTTGGGTGGGTGGTCCCAATAATTATGGGTCTCCCCAGACTGAAAATACAAGCACCCAGCTGTCAGCTTTATCATGGCAGTAATGAGCGGCCCCGGAAGTAGTGTTACAGCCACGCGAGAGACTCAGTAAGCACAATTCTCCAGTTTTACAGCCTACCTAGCTCTTACTACCACCATTTTACATCATAGACATATGGGGCTCGGTGTCCAGGCAGCTGTTCGGATTCAAGTCCGGTCTCAAACTGGATTTTTAAGTTCGGCTGGACTTGCCGAAACCGAACGTCATAATCCTGAGCAGTAGAAAGAAGATACAAAAAATAATCTCGTGAGAAAGCCTATAAGCACCAGTTTTGTTTTGTTTTTTTAAATAAATATTATTTTTTTGGGAAACACAGATGGATAAACTACAGCTCCCATTATTCACTAGCGGCTAATCTATTCTTGATGCGACTTCTACTCCCTGCATCAATTTCAATGAGCCGCTACTTTTCTGCTGACAGCCTGTTATTCTCCTCCCAAATTGAAATATAATTGAGCACATCTTGGGAACTTCCAAAATATTTTGAGACATTTTCTCATTTCCTTCTGTTCTTTAGATGTAATCTCCGAGGCACCGGGATATAATTTTGCTTTGTTGTTTTGATTTTCTATACAATATTGAACTGTTGATATGATGGATCAGTACACAGATGCAATTATCTCTTACACCAAGGAGCCCGAGTTTTATATTTATGCAGCGCGGCAAACCCTGAAAAAATAATTATTGTTTTCTTAGGCTTAACTGATCAAAATAGAAAACAGGACCTTAGTCTAAAGTAGGCGGCAGGTATAATAATAACGGCAGTGTTTACCAGCCGAATCTACCGTGGAGCTTGAAAGTCTCTGAACCCTTTGGGATGTTCCATATTTCGGAATAAAGTTGGCCTAAAACTATATCAGATTTCATACAAGTCCAATAAACGATTCCTGCAATTGTTGATTAGTTCGGTACATCGGGTTGGAGGAATTTTAGCCTATTCCTGCCTAGAAAACAGTTTAACCTCTGCTATGTAGGTGGATTTTCTCATATCAACGGCTCACATCAGGTCCAGAAAAGGGATGAAATTAGCATGGAGTCCCATCAAAGAAAAAGTCACCTTGCCGTGGTTGATGGGCTCAAGGATGGAGTCCCATCAAAGAAATGTCACCTTGTCGTGGTTGATGGACTCACATGAATTGGCCAATTTATGCACTAAGGACCATAATTTTTCTAAGTTTTTTCCACAACATTTCTATAATTGAAAGTCAAGGCTATTCCATAACTTCATTATTCATTAATCACCCTTTTGTAGGACGGCTTGTGAGCTTTGGGTCATTGTCTTGCTGCATAGCCCATGTTCTATTGCGATTCAGCTCATGGACAGATGCTCTGACATTTTCCTTTAGAATTTGCTGGTATAATTTAGAATTCATTCTTCTAAGGACCTATGGTGTAATCAATTACACTGCAGGGGGAGTGACCAAGTTAAAAAATGGAATTGTGCCTGACATTGAGTGACCATAACTGATCCCAGCAAAAGTGCGGCCCCTATGACTGAAACCTAAGGTATTTACTGCATCGACGGAAGCCTACAAAGTTATTGTTGTTTTTTTTTTTTAAAAGATAAATACAAGAATTTTTTAAAACTGTTAGAGATGCACATAGCACCACCTCACACACATTGGGGCGGTTTAATAATTTTATATCTATCTATCTATATATATATGACACCCCCATTACTAACCTGGCAAGTGTAGAGTTGAAACGTGCATGCATGCGCGCGCACACACATGCATGCACGACAGGTCACCAGAATTTTCCTATAGAACCTAAAGCCAGTGCTATACTGGCACTATCAGGCTGATTCTATACATACCTTTAGCTGTCAGCTAGGGTGTATAGGTTTTGAAACACAAGGAAGTTAAGTTTGGAACATTAGCAGCTTTTTGAGTGGCAGCAGCTGCCGATCAGCTAATAGCTGGGGTGGCTATTCATAGTGATTCCCACCCACCTACCTGTCTGTCTTCCCCCCCGTTATTTATGCTAATTCTATTATACAATAGTTTTATTAAGAGACTAGAAGGACCTGTTCTGATGTCATACCCATGTGACCAGAAGGGGCGGTGCCTCAGTCAACATAGCTGATACCAGGAAGCAACATTATCTTTGTGTTGGCTGAGGCCCCAACTATTCAGGTCCCATGGGTATGACATCAGCACAGGTCCTTCTAGTCACTTAGTAAAACGATTCTGTAATAGAATTAGCATAAATAACAGGTAGTGGGAGAAACAACAGGCAGGGGGCGGGAATCACTATGACTATCCACCCCAGCTATCAGCTGCTGCCAATCAAAAAGCTGCTCATTTGACAAACTTTACTTGCTTGTGTTTCAAAACCTATACATCTTAGCTGACAACTAAAGGGGTGTATAGAATCAGCCTGATAGTGCCAGTATAGCACTGGCTTTAGGTTATATAGGAAAATCCTGGTGATTGGTGCGCTTTAAGTATCAATACAATGTCTATATTTGAGTGATTGGGGTGTAAAATACATAAAATTAAATTTTACTAAAACTGGCTGTAAATGCATCCTACTGGATCCATATATTCAGGAAAAAGAGAATTATTGGACTGTTACTCAAAAGACAAAAAGGGTTTAGTATGTATCACCCTCTACATGGGTCTAACAGCGAATGTAGGATTTATTCATAGAAAAAGCTTAGAAAGACGCAATCATTTACCAGCAATACCTCCTAATATCTACCTATAGCTCAACACTAGAATCAAATGTGCATTGACATTCAACACTTGTATTCCCCTACGGCATAGTGAAATGAGAGCAGAGTAGTGACAAGCCGGGGCGGATTACACCAATATTATCCGCTCTCATCTGGGCACAGGATCATTTTAAAGCTATTGTCTTGGATTGCATATTTCGCTGCGTTGTCCATCAGATAAGAGCATAACCTTCCATCAGTCAAGCGGAAGAAGAGGGAAGCGAGATATATAATAAAAACCGCAACAGGCGTCAGCAATGCTCAATGGATTCAATTACCGATCACAACACATTCTACACTCCAGGTACCACCAGGCAATGGTTCACCGTATACAGGCGGATGTAACTATGTAGAACTATTGACTCTACAGCATATCACAGGACACACACGACCTCCCAAACTGTTCATACGTTATATGGCTATACTTGGTATCGAGACTGATTGAGTGCAAAATATAGGACACGTATACTATAATTCCAAAATTACTTAAGTCGTAATGTCTTCAGTAGGTGTACTTGTATGGCAAAAACCATAATTTTCCTACCTATAGTTGTCCTGAGAAGTTCCCTCATTGACGTACGTTTATTACCAGCTATGAAATTTAGGACCCTTAGTATCGGTCGGAAAGTATTAAAATAAGGTATTGGTGAGCAAATCGGTAAATGCCTGAGACTGCCAAACATGTATCTAGAGCATTTCATTACAGAGGCTTGCATTTTATAGTAATTAAAGACATAGAACAGAGGTCTACAGAAGAACAAACAAAAATGCTAAAATCCATCTCCGTATAAAACAAAGATCAAAAAAAGATAATGACGACGATGATGACGACGACAACAACAACAACAACGAGCAGCGACAGGAGCAGCGACATGAGCAGCGACAGGAGCAGCGACAGGAGCAGCGACATGAGCAGCGACAGGAGCAGCGACAGGAGCAGCGACAGGAGCAGCGACAGGAGCAAGAGCAACGGCACGAACAGCAAGAGCAACGGCACGAACAGCAAGAGCAACGGCACGAACAGCAAGAGCAACGGCACGAACAGCAGGAGCAACAGGAACAAAGACAAACAACAGGAAAAACAGCAACTGCAACAGGAACAACAATCAATATAAGATCCTTCATCTTACCAATCTGACCAAGTTTCATATCCGGAGACGCTACAATGCTCCCCCCAATCCATAAAAATTCCACGGCCAGCCAAGAGATTCCTGACTTCTTTTGCTGCAATGGCGGTTTTGAAGACTCCATCTTTAAAATTCGCTAGGCAAAATATTTACAGTGTCGGCAAAAGTGCAGGCACCGGTTGATACATAGCTCCACATGTAGGCAAATATATATCAAAACTCTTCAATGATACAGGAAAATACAAGTCCCCCCAAAAATCATATCGTAAACTACATTTACTCAAATTAATTATTCAAGAAGGTAGTACATCTAAAAGAAATAAGCAAAAAATGCAATGTGGAAGTGTGTGCGACCACTTATAAAGTGATAAAGTCTGTAGTGTTCGAGACAGTCAACTCCTCATTGCTTCGTAGGGTCCATCTTCATGTAACCGGGTAGTTAGAATCAAGAAATGTCCCCAAAAAGTATAAAGCATGCAGTCCTATGTAGTATGACAATGATGTCATGCTTCATGTTCCTCATTGAGAATCCTAACAAGTCCCAGACTCCACCGTGGAGCTCGGCAGATTCCTCCGGAAGGCCCCAAGAGTGTCTACCCAGCACAATGGCAGCTTCATCCTCAACACAATCGTACAAAACACAGAACGCATCACATTCAAGTGGATTTCTAAATCTGTCACATGTAATAATCCTGAGACAAAGTCTCTGCTCTATCTAGTCAAAGGATTACCATCCTACGAAAGGCAACGAGAAAAAAATACACACACCAGTCTGAATGACTCACTTTCCCAAAGGTATGACCTACGAGAATGAACGAGTTAGCACAAGAAGTTAACTATTTCTGGTGATGGTGTCACTTATCCCAAGAGAAATGCAAAAAGGTACAAGATATTCCAAATGGAAACTTAATTAGTGACGTTCTCGAGAGAGTCTTTGGTTGGCAAAGTCACAATGTCGCCAACATTACTTCATAAACTATTAAAACTCTCAGACTTTTCTCATAGATGAGGAACAAAACCTTATGAAGAAAAAACAAAAGATAAGGTGATGGTACAACCCTACTATTTATTAAAACACCAATCCAGCAATTTTTATTGCAAGGACCCTGTCCCCTGTATTATATTTGGACCGCCCCCGTGTCAGCGGCCGAGCCGCTCGGATGCAGAACCACGGTGGCTCGAGGGGTTTCCGGACCCGGGGGTTCGTGCGGACACTCGAGTTTGAAAAAGGGAGTATGTACAGGGGATTTAGAAGTTCATGACGCCACCCACGGTGCATGGTAAGGTGGAGTACCACCGCTGCTGTTGGGGAGCCCGGTGGTGGTGATATGGCAGGTGGAAGGTGTTTGACCCCTCCTTGGTTAGGGGTTTTGTGCCCCGGGGCCCGGTGATGGCAGTGAAGGGAAAGGGTTTCTGCGTACTCACTCAGTCCAAGAATACCAACACCAATAGCTTGTAAACCAGAATTCTGAGCACTGCTGCAGCCAGGAGGGAGCACGCTCGGATCCGTGCCCTTCGTGTTGCATGTTAGCCTGTGACCTTTTCCGTGGCACCTTCTCACTGTTGGACCCTATAGTATGGAACTAATCGGGTCCCGCTCACCCGTACGGCTAACGGAGTGAGCTTGCATTCAGGGTTCACGCTTGGGATTTGATGGATTGTGTTTGTAGGGAAAGTCCTATCCCATCGGTGCACTAGTACCCCAATTTTGGAGCGGGTGAGGGATGAATCTTGAAGACTTCACCCCCGTCGGGTAAATTACCGGGACGCTTGAAGCTACTTCCCGGCCTAGGGTCCGCGTACCCAGTCATGACCTGGCCCCTGCCCAGAGATGGCTTAAGGCCGCCGGCTGCCCTCCTTGGCAATCCGTGCCCCTTGACACGATCCCCTGCAACCGGGGTTCCAGCTCCTACCAGGCCCAGGCCAATGTCTGCCACCTGGTAGACTTCAGGAGCCCTGCTCCAGACCGGTGACCTCTCCCTCACAGAGTCACGCTCTACCTCCTACTCCTTCCACTCCTTTTCTCACTTTTTCACTTTCCCCTACCAACCTTCCAAGTGGGTGGCCCTATTCCCTTCAGGCCCCCCAATGGTGTGTCTGGTGGGTATGGTGTAAAGTGTTCCTAGGGTTTTGACTGGCTCTGATCTTAACAACACCAAAGAACAGGGATCCATAACCAAGGAGGATTGGATACTGTGCTGGAGGGCAGGTTGCACAATACCCTGTGACGACCTGATAGACCAGGGCATCACATATTCACATGGCGCCATCTTCATACTTTTCCAACGTCGCTCCTGTTGGTTTCCAGCGAATTGTGACCTGCCAGCCACTTCAGTGTTTCATGGAGGTCACAAATCATATAATATAAAAAAAGCAACAATAAGAGGATAATGTCCTCCAAAAATCAAGTATTACTCACAGCAAGTTGGGCTGCAGTGTGTACATCGCCCCAGTGTGCAGTTTTATCATCTAGCAGTCACCTCCCCTCCATTCCATGAAGGTGTGTGTGTGATGTGCTTCTCCTGCACCTGTGATGTCTCCACTTAGTGGGGGTTTAGCTGTATCCTGCTAGAGCATCAGTTTTTGGCCAGGGCGATGTACACACTGCAGCCCAACTTGCTGTGAGGTCACAAATCAATGTAACTCTATGGAAGCCTCATTGTGGCTCGCATAGAGTTACACTGAGCAATTGTGACATAACTTCTGACTTTTAGAAGTTACGGGCACAAAATGGCACCGGGAAAGGATAAATATGGCAGGAGGTGAATATAATACTTGGGGCAGGGGGCTTACGTTTACAAGCCCCACTCCAGCACCAAGAAACCAAAAACAATAAACCCTCTGGAGTGGTGCTTTACAGCCCTTGCCGATGAGTACAGAAGTATAACCAGGAACCTAAAGGTACTTATACATGGAAACCGCAAATATCAACCCTTCTGTGAGTCTATGGAGGTCCTCTCTTGACTATCCTTCTGTCATTAGGGAAAATAAGGATTGGGCATGCCATGGGTGTGAATAACAGTCTAATGTCTTGGAAGGTCTCCTGACTATCCCAAAAGATGGTGTCAGGGGACAAAAGGATTTGGGCTGTCTGATTGTAGATGGCCGTTCCTTTGGATCAGCATGATTGAACCATTTTTTTTAGATGGAGAAAATATGATTGTGTGACGCTAGTCCATGTCTGACTGCACAGAATGTCCTTTGGATGAGCAGGTTTGGCGCAAGAGCCTCTGTGTACTCAAGGGCAGGAGGAGAAGGAGTCAACTTTCACTGTGATCCAACTGTGATCTGGTTCTCTCGAATGTGGAGAATAATAATAAAAAATTCTTCATCTTCTCCATCCACTCAGATGTCATCTCATTTTTTTCCAAGTACCAATAGACTTAAAGGGATATTCCCATCTCCAAGATTCTATCCTAATATGTAGTAAGCGTAATAATAATAATAATAATAATAATAATAATAATAATAATAATAAATAGCAAATACCTCCAAGTAAAAATGTATTATAGTTCTTTTGTTTTCACTTTCACTTACCTCATGTTCATGGCACTTGAGGACCTTAGGTATCCATGGTTATGATCACAAGCAACTAACTAAATGTGACTGTCTGGTTGTAACCATGGATACCTCAGGTCCGGCAACTACATATTAGGATAGGATCTTGGAGATAGAAACACCTCTTTAAACAGCTGTGTGCTATCTGTGACTATTCTTGACCGGCCCAGCCAGAGCCCTGACCTAAACCCAATTGAGTATCTCTGGAGAGACCTGAAAATGGCGTCCACCAACGTTCACCATCCAACCTGACAGAACTGTAGAGGATCTGCAAGGAAGAATGGCAGAGGACCCCAAATCCAGGGGTGAAAAACTTATTGCATCATTCCCAAGACTCATGGCTGTACTAGCTGAAAAGGAGGTTGCTTCTACTCAATACTGGGCAAAGGGTCTGAATTCTTATGACCACATGATATTTGTTTTTCTTTTTTATAAAGTTTGCAAAAATTTAAACATTTCTGGTTTATTTCTGTCAAGATGGGGTGCGGAGTGTACATTAACGAGAAAAAAAAAAATGAACTTTTTTGAATTTACCAAATAGCTGCAATGAAGCAAAGAATGAAAAATTTAAAAGGGATCTGAATACTTTCTGTGCCCACTGTATATATTTTTTTATGCGTCTCATACTGATATGTTACTGCTTTTTGGTTTTACTCAGCACTACATCCAAACCTGATAAATATATTTGTGACATTTGCCACACACACACACATTATAATATAATATATATATATAAAAATATAAATTTATATTTATATTTATATATATATATATATATATATATATATATATATATATATAATATAAATATATATTTTTATATTATATATATACACACACACACACACACACACACACATATAAAAATATATATTATATATATACACAAGCCTGGATCACACTCATACGGCGGCTTATGTACATCGCACAGCACATAAATATCTCCGCTGCTCAGGTGTTTAAGTGGACGCCATTGCTTTCTAAAGGTCCTCATGTTATGTCTGCGCCCTAGCAATGAAACACTAACCTGTATAAAGCAATGTCGTCTGAGTCCACCGCATGGCTTCAATTAGAGGATTTGATAAGTGGCTGCGCTGTGTGCACTCTAAGAGGGGTTAATATCGGAAAATCCCTCTTACTCCTATTCCTGAACCCTAGCGAGCAGAAGAACTTAGGAACTAAGCCTATTATAATAAGTTTCTATTCTTGCATCATGTCTGCCTTCGGGGTTTCTATTTCAATGCCGTTCTCAAGGTTTTCTCCGTGATACGCACACACTTACGACCTTGCTGTGTATGATAAAAGAAGACATTTCCTGGATGCGCTTTATTTCTAGCCTGTGCGGCCGTATACTACAACACGCAGAATACAGATCAATCCCATTACTTGTATTTTTTCTACAGTAGCTACCAGTATGACACTTTAAAAAAAAATGTCACCTTTTACTATTTCACAGCGCGTTGGAATCACTATTCGCTCCGCGGTGAGAAACATCTGGTGGATATTTATATCAACTCACACAAGCCGGAGTGGTGGCATTGCCCACGGCACCCTATAACATCCACCCCACTAAAAAGAAAATCAGATGTCATGAAGGCCCAACTATCCAGGGGTGAGACATTCAAGGGCAGGTAGAGCTGAACTAGAAGCTATTGCATTAAGTCAACTGTGTTTGGCCAAAAACATAGGTGACGTCAAACTCCGGAAGTCCCATGTTTGTTTTTTTTTTTGTTTTTTTCTTCTAAACTTGTTTCACCTGAATTCACCAAACTGGAAAAACCCAATCTAAACTCCTGCCAGTCACGGGGCAAACTCCTGCCAGTCACGGGGCAAACTCCTGCCAGTCACGGGGCAAACTCCTGCCAGTCACGGGGCAAACTCCTGCCAGTCACGGGGCAAACTCCTGCCAGTCACGGGGGAAACTCCTGCCAGTCACGGGGGAAACTCCTGCCAGTCACGGGGGAAACTCCTGCCAGTCACGCGGGCAAACTCCTGCCAGTCACGCGGGCAAACTCCTGCCATTCACGCGGGCAAACTCCTGCCATTCACGCGGGCAAACTCCTGCCATTCACGCGGGCAAACTCCTGCCATTCACGCGGGCAAACTCCTGCCATTCACGCGGGCAAACTCCTGCCACTCACGCGGGCAAACTCCTGCCACTCACGCGGGCAAACTCCTGCCACTCACGCGGGCAAACTCCTGTCACTCACGCGGGCAAACTCCTGCCATTCACGCGGGCAAACTCCTGCCATTCACGCGGGCAAACTCCTGCCATTCACGCGGGCAAACTCCTGCCACTCACGCGGGCAAACTCCTGCCACTCACGCGGGCAAACTCCTGCCATTCACGCGGGCAAACTCCTGCCATTATTGGTGTAGAGTGGCGTGGGGTGGTAGTTCAAGGACGAGTTGTTGCTTCCTGATATCCCGGTACAGTACATGGTAGTCATGGTCTTGGCTGGGTGTGTGGACTTGTGCAGTGTAGGCTGTGAGCCCATGCAGGCCGCATGTTGCTGATGGCTTTGGCTGGCCAGGACCAAATATCGATTCATTCCAACAATGAGGCCAACAGTTCCGTTCAAAAGACAAAGCTTTACTTGATAGTCCTTCATTAACAACTTTATACATGAGATATCGGGCACATACCTTCCGTCATGTTTTGGCAGTATAGAGCATCTAAGCACAATACCAGTTCAACTTTGTTTATTCCAATTTGTTAAACTCCAACCCAGTCTAACGTCACACTGTCACCATTGGGGCTCACAATATAAATTCTGTCTTTGTAGTGTGGTAGGAGCACGGGGAGAACATACAAAATCCTTGCAGATGCCATCATTTGTGGATTTGAATCCAGGACCTCGATGCTGCAAATTAAAAAGGCCATCCACCACGGCAAGGCACAGGGCCATCCACCGCGGCAAGGCACAGGGCCATCCACCGCGGCAAGGCACAGGGCCATCCACCGCGGCAAGGCACAGGGCCATCCACCGCGGCAAGGCACAGGGCCATCCACCCCGGCAAGGCACAGGGCCATCCACCGCGGCAAGGCACAGGGCCATCCACCGCGGCAAGGCACAGAGCCATCCACCGCGGCACCGCACAGGGCCATCCACCGCGGCACCGCACAGGGCCATCCACCGCGGCACCGCACAGGGCCATCCACCGCGGCACCGCACAGGGCCATCCACCGCGGCACCGCACAGGGCCATCCACCGCGGCACCGCACAGGGCCATCCACCGCGGCACCGCACAGGGCCATCCACCGCGGCACCGCAGAGGGCTAACCACAAAGACTCCATGCCGATCTGTTGATATGTGCTCATTCAAATAAATTGTGAGCAATTTTGAGACTTTTGTGATGTGGATTTTAGCTCAGAAATGCATATTAAAATCCTCGGCACATTGTCAGTGTGAACAGATCCTAAAAATTCTTAAAATAATACAAAATAAAAACATTAAGGAAAAAAAAACCCTGTAAATAAAGCCTAGCTCCAGGTGAAAGCCTCTCTTGGGAGCTCACACACAACCTGCGTTTTGCTCTGCTGTCAGGGTTCACAGACAGTGTGGGACCCTCCCGTCAATGTGATAAGTAGGTCGCTCGAGGACCAGATATCCGCATTATGTGCTTCCTACGTAATAGGTTCATCCATGGAGGAAATATCATTTACAGCGAATCCCTAAACATGAATGCTGCTCTATTATAATAGAAGTCCAGAAAATCTCCTTTAATCCTGTATTAACTAAACCCGATAGTGCTGGAAAAATCAAATATTCTGCACTATCACATGGTAATAAAATTATTCAAAAATTACAGAAAATTATATGGAAATGTAGAACCAAAAACAATCACGACAGAATCTTTACATGTCTATGTATTTTTCTTATGATATATTCATATTATTAAATCAGGATAATCAAATACCACATTTATCCAACTTTGCGAATATTCGCCGAATAGGTCGCCGCTATTCGTGAATATTCGATGTGCAATATAAGTCTATGGGAAACCCGAATAACAATTATTGAGGCTATGGTAGACTTTTGTTGTGTTTTTGGAATTAATAGCATTTCCCAAAAAGCCACATTGTATCTAATCCCTGAGGACATAATAAAAATGTAGCAAAAGCTGAAGGTAGAAGGTGGATAAAGAAGGTGACATTTGTCTGCCCGGCTCCCCCCGTCCTCCGGTCACCACCACAACCTGTCAGATAGTTCAAAAGCTCCGAATGTGAGGAATTTTCACAGCAAGTGAAGAGAAAATGCAATTTCCCTCCTATTTATACAGGAAAATAAAGTGAAAAAGGTGAAGAAATTGGAGATTCTCCAAAAACACTTTACTCCCATGTTGGTCCGTCTACCTGGAGAAACTAAAACGGTGAGAGATCTTCAAGATTAATTGACAATTAGGAGAAGAGCCGCGGTTTTGCTTCTCTGATTTTTTTTCTGCCCGTGCCAATTTTTTGGCCTTGATCATCGCCTCTACACACAATCTAATGATAAGGGCCATGGGGGGAAAAAGTATTATTCACGTTATCCAGATTAAAGGGGTTGTCCTCTACTTGGGCAACCACTTCCCATTCCCTTGTTCGCCCCCGTAAGAATAAATAAGCCTATACTCACCTCCGATGCGGCCGTGATTCCAGTGAGGTCTAAAGCAGTGTTCCCGGGTTCCATGTGACATAGTTATGACACACGAGCCCAGCAACCAATCAGCGCCGTCTTCTTTCTTCAAGCCTTCAGACATTTATGTAGGAAGTCAGCGCTGCACTCACATCCTGCTGAAAATTTCCTAAGGCGGAGAGACAGAAGCCGGGTGCTGATTGGTTGCATGAGATAAGAAAATCACGTGGGCCCCAGGAACTCTGCTTTATACATCGTTGCAACCACGGCTACATCAGAGGAGAGTATAGGCACTGGACCACATATCCGCATTATGTGCTTCCTACGTAATAGGATCATCCATGGAGGAAATATCATTTACAGCGAATCCCTATTATTTTTACGGGGGGGTGAACAAGAGGAATGAGAAGGGGTTGTCCAAGTAGTGCTGGGTTGGGTTGTCCAAGAGTGTTGCCCGTCACCATAATCAGGTTCATGGTAAAAAATTAATGCCCTCTCAATATGTCCTGATGGTTTACACTATTTCGAATATACATTTATATTCCCGTTTTTTTCATGGATAGACAATGAACCCATTATAAAAATTGCAAATCAAATTTTTATTTATATTTATGGATCGTATGTCCTTGCAAAAAACACAGACGGCCATTGTTTTCGGACATGTCCCACAGCCGGATGAAAAGTATTAATACAAATCTACGGGTCTGTGAGAATCATGGATGGTATCAATGTACTGCCTGTGATTGACTGCATTAGATAGGAGAAAGTTTATTTATTCATCCATTCGTGAAAGACACTGATGGTAAAAACAGACACTTGTATCATTTTTTTGGGTATGTGAAGAAAAAACAAACAAAAAAACACTGATGTCTGTGTAGAGGGTGGACTTGCCCCTGTACTGTTTATGCCATGTATTTTATGTGTTATACCAATTGTTGTGCTGCCAGCTGGGTGCAGGATCCAGATACAGTAGAATGGGACTGTCACTAAAAGCGCCACTTATTGGTTGGGTTGAGATAGCAGCAGGATGGCCGAGACAGGGTTAAAGGGAATCAACAGATGCGGGAAAGGAGGACAGTTGGGAAGTCTCTAGTGGAGACAGTCTAGAATAGGCTTCAACTGTGAGAAGATGTGGCCTCGGTGCTAGGCCTAGTAAGGGAACCCCGATGTAAACTCAAGATGTCCAAAGCCTACGACTCACCCCGGCAGGCTTAGACAGTCATCTAGTTGGAGAGCTCAGAATTGGACGATGGGGAACAGAGTCAGCGGTAAGGAGACACAGACTTGCAGCTCGAGGATGAGATCCAAGATAGCGGAGGGGAACAGGACGAGAGTTAGTACCCAGCATGGAGAGCAAGGACGGCCATGTCAGCCATAACGGTGTGAAGAATAGAAGTGAATGTCTCTGGTTGGATAAGCGAGCTCCGGAGTTGTGTATATTACAGTCTATGACTACCACAGATGGGGTGATCAACACCAGCCTGAAGAAATCAGTAAGTGTCATGCACCCCACCTGAAGTCACATTCGCACACAGAGTCCCCTTAGCGAAGGAGTGCAGCGCCCATATGGCCGGGGCCAACACCTTCCTTCGTCTAAATGACGCTTATGGCTAAGTTCCTACAGGGAACAACAGAGGATTTCCCTTTCCAAAAAAAAAAAAAAAAAATCCACAGTGCCTATAAATTCAAAAAGATTTCAATTATATTGGCACCATAAATTGACAGGAGCCGTAGGTTTGAGACCTGCAGCATGTCAATTCATGGTTCGGGTGTAGGCAAAGGGTGAAATGTGCCGCTGCCCCAGCTCCTTCTTTACAACAATAACCACAGCAATAACTGCTGCTGCCAGACATTGCGGTGGCATCTCAACTATGTGAGGTCTGCAGTGGAGATGCTATATGGGAACACAGCCCAAGAGTATTGGGTGCAGGTTTTCAGTGCCATTGGTGGAGACCCAACTTTCAGAACCTTGCCAGTCTGCATAGATGTCCATGAGGCGCTGTGGAATTAATGGAGCAAAATTAAAAAACAGATCCTTGGGATCTTCAAAATTCCTTGGCATAGAGCCCAAAAGCAAAATCCAACCTAACGGCGTTTGCTGTATCCATGACGAGACACACGTGACTTTCAGGTCATGGTTCCTTCGGCTGCGGTACTACCAAGTTGACAATCTGGTAGCCGAGTCTTATCAATTTTTAATGTTCAATGGGCAGAAGAAGCTTGTTAAGTTTTCTTCCTTGCCTACAAAAAAGTGGTTGCCACATTGATTGATGTGGACTAGAAATCGATCAAAACTGGATGAAAAACAATCAAATGCCAGATGGAAATCTGAAGGCTGAAGAAGACCATGTTGCCCGATTAATCACATGTGGACCTTCTATGCATAATATATACCAAACATTGCCTTTGATAAACAATATCCAAAAATATACACATTGTTTATTGATCATAATAGATAAAATGTAAAAAAAAATATATATTTCAAAATCCACAAGGAGGGTCCAGACACAGACCAAAGGAGTCAAATATCTTGGACACCTTGATAAGCAAAGCATCACGGTTGAATCATATGGATAATTATCGACTACCATTGTTTAGCATTATATCTTTAATTTGAAAGGTTGAAAAAAAGCCATAAATGTTTCAATTTGTTCTCTCATCTACATGTAACAAGCCAGTTGATAAATATTATATTTCTCCTCTTTTTCCTCCAAGGTGCGGCCTACATTGAAATATTAAAATTACATTTTTGCTGTATTTCGACAATGTGCACAGATTTCCCCATAGGATTGTTGGGCTGCAGTAAATACGCATATTAGTGACATATAATGTTTCATCGACTATAAATTTCACATTTACAAAACATTTCACCTCACAGAGAGGATTCTCACAGACAGGTTTCTGCAGGTTGCGATGAATGCAAATTAATAGAAAATAGAGACCGCAGGAGAGAACACAGGTTTATTTAGGAACGAAAATTAGTTTTCCCATTTATTGCACATTGCTGTCTGCAACCGGTAGCAAAATTGGAGAATTGAAAAGAAAAATTTTTTGGAAGTAGAATATACACTTCATAGAGGTGGCTCAGGGTTTATGGCAAAGTAAGTCTGGCTTAAAGGGGACCTTTCACTTGATTTTTTTATTTTACACTTGGTACATCCTCTAGTTGCCTCTATTCCACCGATTCTGGAACAGTTTTTCTTTTTCTTCTGTGTCCCTTCATTCCAAAGATATGCCCCCTGGAAATAAAGCAAATATTCCCTTCAACTAACTGTGCGTGTACCACAGAACTTCTCTGTGGGCGTTTACTTTTTCTCCTGTATAACACTGGCCAATCAAAACATGGCCACGCCTACAAATACGTTTTGTGCCCTGTTGCTTGATGGGTTAATTTCCAAAGGCATAACTTTGGAACAGAGGGTCACAGAAGAAAAATAAAAATTGTTCTAGAATCAGTGGAGAGGTGGTAATTAGAGGAGGGGCTCATTTTAAACAAAAAATAATTGAAAGGAAATCTTTATATTTACCAATTTTTCTTTTAGATTGAATCCATATAAGCCTTTTTATGTGTTTTGGGGTTTTTTTGCGTGGGGTGTTTTCTGTTTCAATTTACGTAGTCATGTTTGAAGTGGGTTTTTTTCTAGCAAAAATACCCCAGGATATGTTTTTCAGGTGGAAAAAAAAATCACCATATGCACTCTAGATGTACATTTCCCTTGAAGTCAACAGGAAGCTTAATCAAAACTATTTGACGCAATTTTTTCATGAAGATTTTAGAGCAGTATCTGCTGAAACAAAAACATCAAAAATTCCTAAGATAAAGGCTTAAAGTACAAGGAGATATAACAACTCAGCCCGCCATGCTGGATGGTGCTTTGTGTGTTATCTTATGGTGCTTTGTCACACAATGTACAAAAATACATCAAATAGTGTGTCCCAAGCAGCAGTGCCATACATTAGCTACTGGCATGAAGACTATGGTTTGGCATTGATATTAGAAATTTAGTAGGTGGTCAAAAGTAGAGATGAGAGGGTCCATCGAGGTTTTGTTCACCAGCAGCAAACGAGTCTAGCTCCATAAGTTCTAATGTGACCCGAACCCCGGAGCCACATATAGCCAGCCAGAAGCAGATCACTTCTGGAGAAAGGTGGGTGGGCTTTTTTCAAAACGTTTTTTTTTTCTGATCACGTTGTTGTTACCCCCAGTGTACGCCATTCAAACACTGAAAGCGGCTCGCACAGGGCTGAACACTGAGTGTACTCCAGCACAGCATTGCTCACACGAGTTTTATTTGCACGTAAAACACCCGATACCCGAACCTTGTTTTTTTATATTTAGTGTTCGGTTTGACAACCAAACTTCAGGTTTGCTAATCACTAGTCACAAATGACTTTTCCCCCATAGACTCATTGAATACAACACACATACTTTAATTTTTCAAAACTGCAGACAAGTACAGTAACACAAGTTTTTCGTTGAGTGACTTGTCTGGAAATTACCGTGCTTTGCCCGATGAAAAAACAGCTTAAGGCTGCTTTCACACTTCAGTTTTTTGCCATCAGGCACAATCCGGCAAAAACATAAAAAAATCGGATCCGACGTCTGTTGCCGCCGGATCAGTTTTTTCCCCCATTAGTGCCGGATGGCCTTGCGTTTCATCAGTTTTTTGACGGATCCGGCAAAATGTACTTGTCCGGTGGCCGGAAGAAACGTTGAAGTGAACGTTTTTGTGTCCGGCAAAAAAAAAAAAAAAAAAAAGGATCGTGCTCTGGATCCAGTGCCGTACGGCATGTTTTATAATTTTATAATGGAAGCCTATGGACGCCGGATACGGCGTAAAGCGGCAAAAAAAAATGATCCGGCCGCCGGATCCGTTTTTTTGAACTGAGTATGCTCAGTATCACACTGGATCTGTCAAAAAACGAAAGGAACTGATGGAAAAAACTGATGCAACTGATCCGTTTTTTTCGCTGGATCTGTCGCATAAGTTTTTCGCCGGATTGTGCCTGATGCCAAAAAACGGATATGTGAAAGCAGCCTTAGGCTAGTTTCACACTTGCGTTGGACGGGATCCGTAGCATTGCGTTGTGTGATGCATGCAACGGATGCGTTGCATATAGTGGCACAACGCATGCTACAGATTGTACAAAATAATGCAATCCGTTGTAGTTTTTTTTCCTTGACTTTACACATCTGAGCATGCGCAGTTGTGTAAAGACAGCTGCGTTAACGGAATCCGTCAAATGACGCATTCTAACGGAATCCGCGACCATAGGCGTCCATTATAAAAACAACGGACGCCTAACGGATTCCTGCAGGTTGCGTTTTTTTGACACTCCGCCAAGCGCAGAAAAACGTTACATGCTGCGTTCCATCCGCCCGACGCAGCGTCAAAATAACGACGCTGCGTCGTCCAGCGGATGCAACGCAGACACTTGCGTTACAGTGCGTCGTCCATAAAAGTCTATGGAAAATAGCGCAGTGCGTTAACGGACTGAGCTATTCTCCATAGTGACGGAATGCGCTGAACGCAAGTGTGAAACTAGCCTTACCTAAAAGTAGCCAAACAAAAATGGGACTTTTTTGCCTTTTTGAGAAAATCCTCGTTAGCAAGTTATAACATTATTAATATTAATTGGAACAAAATCTAACAAAAATAAAACTTTAATGCCCCAAATTATCCTTAGGTTATACGTACATGGAGACAGGTCAAGTGGTCAAAAGTCGCTCTATGCTGCTGCTACATCACAGAATGATGCAAGTGAATGAAATTGCATTGTGATCCGCAAGATCGCTGCAAGCAAGTTACAAAAACGCCAAGTGGCTCTGACTTTTTGTGACTTGCTTGCGGCGGTTGGAGCACCTTGCGGGTCACATTAAGACTTCATTCACTTGCTTGATATGCGATAGTGTCTTCAATAACAAAGATTGCTGTACAATCGCCGGGTAGCCTCATCCTTCATTTGCTTCAGTTAAAGCAAAGGATTAGCAGCTTTATCGAAATATAAAAAGTGAAGTTTACAGACGGATGAACGAGAAGCTAGATATACTTATTGGATATGATAACCTGGAAATTATAATTAAAGCTCTTTGTAAAGTCCGCCTTAGCCCTTTCACATCACCACCACGAGTAAATCACAGCCGGCTGCAAGATTTATTACACATTATCCGGCATCCGATGTGGAATATTTAATAGGTGGGAATTGTGCTCCAATTAAGACATCCTCATTTGCATAATATAAAATTGTGAAAATGCAATAAACAGCAACATTGTCTGCTCAATAATCTTGTAAAACGTGACGGCGCCTCAAGATGGGCATTGACTGATTTATAATGGGGCGAGGCGCACCTGCGTTCCCCCGGCAAACGACTCATGCCAAAGCTCCATGTACTCACGTATGGAAAGGAGAGATTCATGTACTAGTTTTTCTCATGTGGAATTTGGGGAGTGTTTTTTTTTTTGTTACTTTTTTTAATCAGTGGCATGCAAATGTGTCGCCATTAGTCATTCTTAGATGTATGATAATTTATGGTAATGGGCTATTTCATTTCTCAGCACTAGAAGCCAACAAGATGAAATCCTTCTGCCAAAATTCAGTGCGACTTCAAGCGCTGAAAGTATCCAAGCCCGAAAACTATGCAGAATGCCCAACGGATGTGCAAAGGATTTAGGAACTCAATTTTAAAATGTCTTAAAAATAACTTCAAGGACCTAGAGGAAAATTGCCAAATAAATGAGAGAAAAAAAATGAAAAAAAATCAAACATCATTTGCATTTTAGCTGGTAAATATTTCTTACTAGCTGTATTATCCTGGGCAAAGCCAGGTACTAACTGTCACTGACCCTCTCTGTCTGACCCCGTCTGTGCGACTGTCTCTGACCCCGTCTGTGCGACTGTCTCTGACCCAGTCTGTGCGACTGTCTCTGACCCAGTCTGTGCGACTGTCTCTGACCCAGTCTGTGCGACTGTCTCTGACCCAGTCTGTGCGACTGTCTCTGACCCAGTCTGTGCGACTGTCTCTGACCCAGTCTGTGCGACTGTCTCTGACCCAGTCTGTGCGACTGTCTCTGACCCAGTCTGTGCGACTGTCTCTGACCCAGTCTGTGCGACTGTCTCTGACACCGTCTGTCTGTCTCTTGCACTATTTAGTTACCTTAATTGGAAGAATGACATCAAGACTGCTATAGCGCACGCTCGCCATATTTAAAAAGGTGCCACTTAATAGATTTCTTCGGAGTGCGCTGCAAAAGAAATGTTACTCCAATCCGGGACTAGAGTATCATTTCTGTCATGCAAAACACCAACTGTGTTGATGAATTGGTTGGGTGGACGTGGCCATCCCTCGCCCTGCCTTCTCCCCAGCGCCACCCATTTTAGTGGAGCTCATTCAAACCAGTGTATAAATGCCAAAAAGTTGCAACATTTTTGCCCTAGTCCGCATCGTGCACAAATTTTGCAATTTCTTAAAAATTATAAATTAAACAAAAAGGTCCATCTTAGGCTACTTTCACACATCCGGCTTGAGCTCTGCGGCTCAATCCGGCTGTGCAAGCTATGCAACGGATGCGGTGAAAACACCGCATCCTTTGCATAAGTTTTTCCCATGCGGCCCGTCCGGTTTTTGCCGCTTGCGGCATGCTACTGAGCATGCGCAGTGGCAAAAAACACATGCGGCAGCCGGATGCGGTTTTTGTCGCATCGCGCCGCATCCGGCCGCCATAGGCATGCATTGAGAGATGTGCCGCATCGGCCGAATGCGGCGCGATGCGGTTTTTTTTGCCGCACGAAAAAACGTGCTAGGCAACGTTCCATCCGGCCGCCGCATCGGCTAAATCTGCCGCATGCGGCAAAACCCGGATGGAACGCAAGGCCATGCGACACAATGCGGCACTAATTAAAGTCTATGCAGGAAAATCGCAACCGGCAGCAAAAAAAGCCGGTTGCGATTTTCCTGCAAAGTGCCGGATTGTGCCGCAGAGCAAAAACCGGATGTGTGAAAGCAGCCTTAGCTGATTTAGGAAAACATTAAAATGGAATATGCAGGGAAATGGAGATCCTGGAAAAGTAAAAAAGTGCAATATTTTTACTAAAACCCAATTGCAAAAATTATTTGCACGCAAGTAAAAAACAAACAAAAACAAACAAGAAAACAAACCTCACACACAAACAAAAAAACCTCTCCAGTTGGACAACCTCTTCAAGACTTTGTTCACATGTTGCTTTTTTGCTCTTTTTCCTACAGCCAAATCCTGCTAGCTTGGCATTAAAGAAAGAGTTACTGCAAAAAGCAGGTTTTGCTGCTTTGTTAGTTGCATTTTTGGATGCAGATTATTTGTGTCATTTGTCTACAGTACATATGTAATAAAAAATAATTTTATTCACAAAAAAAAAAAAATAAAAAACCCCGCATGGTTACATTTTTGCACTTCCTCATTGCTTTCTATAATAAAAAAAAATCTCCAAAAATGCTGAAAAAATTGCCATGCTGCAGTTTTCAAAAATGCAATAGTTTTCACATTCAAGTAAGAAGAAAAAAAATAGCAATCATGTGCCTGAGATTTCTGGAATATCATTGCTTTTTCTGATAATTAATAATAATTAAAAAGCAGCTTTAATTTTGCATAAAAAAAAATGCAGCAAAAAAGCTGCAAAAAAATGCAACATGTGAACACAGCCTTATATAGATCTGTGCGTGATGCAATAAGGCCTCCTTCCAATTTTTTTTCATGGTTACATGTACCCATTATATCATTGATGACAAGGGTCAATACAAGTCTATGAGTCTATGGGTTCATGAAAAACACACACACACACAGAACACATATGGCATCAGTGTACAGTCTATTGCTGTATGTAACATTAGAAGTATATGAGAAACTGTGTAATATCTGTATCCATACCGGAAAAACATGGATGGAAAACACTGATGACACCGGTATCATCTACATGTTTTATATGCACGTGTGAACAAGGACTAAAAGAGCCCCAGGAACATCATTTCTAAAGGAGTTTGTTAATTCAATGGTAGAATTTCCAAACTTCATCATAAATTAAACAACCTGATAGGAGGGGGGGGGGGGGGGGGGGGGGGGGGGGGTTGGGGAGTTTGGAAAAACAGAGGCCCCCGGTTCATCATTTGCAATTTTTTTTTCTTTTTTGTCTCATCTTACATTTCTTGTGTCCTGCTGGATTTTATAGGAAATGTAAGAAAGTGATGCAACACACAACTATGTTTTAATTAATTTCTCAAGTTCAAAGTTTTTAGGTTTTTTTTTGTTTTTTTTTAATGGCAGTGAGGCAGAAGGGAGTTTTAGAGTTAAAAAAATAAAAGAAAAATTTTACAGGACCCTTCAAAATGACACACAAACACACCATAAAACAAAAAAAACAAACAAAACATTGAGCTTTCAGAGTTAAAAAAAAAATAAAATAAAAGAAAAATAATCGCGAGAACCTACAAAGTGACACAGGGCGACCTACAACTGTCCCTTCCCCTCATCAAAAACAAAACAAAAAAAAAATTGAATTTTCAGAGTTACAGAAATAAAAAATCATGGAGGTCCTATAAAGTGACACACAATAGTCTGCAAATGCTTCACGTCACACAAAAAACAAAAAAAAACAAAAAACACACTACTGAATTTTCAGAGTTAAAAAAAATAAAAAGAAAATTAAAATTAAAAAAATTACGCAACCCTACAAAAGTGACAAACGGCGGTCTACAATTGTACCTTCCCTCTCATCATCATAAAACACCTATTGAATTTTCAGAGTTAAAAAAAATAAAAAAAATCATGAGGCCCTATAAAGTGACACACGATAGTCTGCAACTGCCTCCCCCCACCACCACCACCCACAAAGAAAAACAACCCTCTATTGGATTTTAGGGTGAAGGAAAAAAAAAAAAAAAAAATCACGCAACCCTACAATGTGACATACGGTAGTCTGCAACTGCACCCCCCACCGTAAAAATAAAAAAAAAAAATAAAATGCAAACTTTTGAATTAAGAAAAAAAAAAAAAATACAAAATATTCTACATATACATATATATATATATATATATATATATACACACACACACACACACAAATATACATACATATATATTATATATAATATATATATATATATATATATATATATATATATTTATATTCGCGAGTGATACATAGATACATAATAGTCTTTAAGCACACCCCCATACCACCCACAAAAGCCCGAAAACAACCCTATATTGAATTTTCACAGTTAAAAAAAAGTAGTAATACAAAAAAAAAAAAAATAAAAAAAATCACAAATGGAGTCTAGAAAGATGCCATAGATCGCATGCGGCGCTTCCAGTGTGTGTGTATGTATGTATGTATGTATGTATGTGTGGTCTTAGGGGGGGGGAAAAAAAAACCAACTATGTAAGGGCTGAAGACATTCCATGGAAATCTAGATTCCCAGATGGCAGATGAAACTGCAGCCAAAACGTGTGAAAAATGTGAAAAACACTGCGAAAAATGACTCTTAGTGAGACAGTGACAGCGTAAATGTAACTTGTTTTCTTACCGTCACTTCGAATCTTTTTTTTTAATCTCATCAATCCAATGCGCATAGTATATCGAACCATGGTTGGGGGTATGCTGCAGCCTGGACATCCAGAGCCATTTTCCTGCAATCACCATGCTCTGGCACAGCTGCGGTGACCTCACAGGAAGGGCAGGTTTATTAAAGAGATACACCTCTGATTTACTACCACATTTCCAGACAGCAAGTAAAAGGCTTTAGGCTATGTTCACATTAATGCTGCAATTTGAGGACCAGTCATATCCAAAATTTGCAGATGTGACAGAGTCCGTGTGCAGCTCTTGTACTTGCTGGAACTGGCGCCGTGTCATCTGCAATTCTGCCACATGGATCAGTGGTAAGTGTAGAAAAATTGCTCGTATGCATACTAATTTATATTGTTGAGTTCACTGTCGGTCGCAGATAGAAAAGGGAAAGAACAGTAAATGGGCCCTTTTCAGTCCAATAACTCATTAAAATGCACAATTCCACCTGGTTTGCAGATAGTTGTGGCCCCCTGACCTCATGGGCGGCTGCACAGCCTGCACCAATGACCTATCAGCCCTTGGTTCAGTCCATTGTGCACATTTAGGCTATGTGTCCACGGTAGAATGTACCTGCGGATTTTTCTGCATGAAAATCCGCGACTTTCACGGCAAATCCGCACCCGCGGATTTGCCGCGGATTTTGATGCGGATTTTTTTTTTTTTTTTCCCCCATTCTATACCCAAAAACCGCACCAAAATCCGCAAGAATAATTGACATGCTGCAGATTTTTCTGGATCAAAATCCGCGGCGGAAAAATCCGCAGCATGGACACAGCATTTCCAAAATGCCATTGAAATGGCTTGGAAGTGCCGCTTCTGCAGATTTTCGGGAAATCCGTGGCAAAATCCGCGGTAAATCCGCAGCGTGGGCACATAGCCTTACAGTGCATGGAACGAAAATTACCAAAATCAAATTCACATCAAGTAAATCTTTTGAGATTTACCAAAAGGGCCCCGAACTCAAAAGGGCCCCGATTTTATTTTTTTTTTAATTTTTTTTTTTTGCAACTTTTTTAATGCACTTTTTTTTATGTATTCCAGTTGTAGTCGATGTTTTTTTTTCAAAATGGTACACTGTTTGTAAATTTGGCGCAAAAGCAAAAATTGCCTTTTTGCCTTTAATTTGTTTTTTTGCACATAATCGTTTACAATGTTGCAGTTACAAAGCAGATGGCGTGCTGGACTTCTCTACAGGTGGGCTTCTAGTCCTGCAATGTTAATCACAGGGTAATGAAGCCATTAGTTTAAGTAAATAATAGCTCACACACAGATATGAGAGGCATAGTTGCTTTTTTTTTATTTTACCCCTACATCATGCTGCACTCAGCTTACATAGCAAAAATCTGCTGACAAATTCCCTTTAATGGGTAGGAGAAATTTTGGATTTTTTATTTCTTTTTTTTTTTGCATACCTGAAAAACAGCTGCCACACTGATGGTAAAACTGGATATATGGATCAAAAATTCATGAAAATAATAATGTAATCAGAATTGAATCAAATGAAATACTAATGAATAATGGTCCAGTTTTCTTTCTAGTATACAAAAAACCCGTATGTCTGAATGAGGCCATATTCTGAATATGAATCTGCAAGGAAGTTGACTGGATGCTTTTGTGTTCCTTCCCTTGAAGACACCAATCGTGTCATTGTATTGTCAAGTAATCTGATGCGTAGCACTTTTATAGGAAGTTATCATACTATAGGAGAAGAGCTAGTTAAGTGCTGATGTCGCGGGCAGGGAGGACGCCGTCGCTGCTGCGCTCTCGCTAACGCTCGGGTCCGGCGCTGCTGCGGCTGCTCAGTGGCTCGAGCGGTGGGCCGGATCCGGGGACTTGAGCGGCGCTCCTCGCCCGTGAGTGAAAGGGGTGGTTGGTTTGGGGGGGTTTAGTCCGTGACGCCACCCACGGGTCGTGGTGAGGATAGGCACCACCGCTGATGATGATGACGGGGATCCCGGGAGCGATGGTAAGGAGCAGCTGGGATGTTGTTTTCCCCCTCCGTGGGTAGGGGTTGGTGGTCCCGGGGCCCGATGATGTTGCGACGGGGAGGCAGGGTCGGTGAGGTGCAGGGTTGCAGGGACAGCGCAGCGCAGTGCCGAATGGCACAGGTGTACTCACTCAGCAAGAAAGGTACAAAGTCCTCGGTAAACCAAACGGCTGGATGGACGGGTCCCGCAGCTGGCTGCAGTGCTTCTCCCCGGACAGGTGATGGCGGCTGTCTTTCCCTGCACTTTAATGTTCTCTTTCTGACTACTATGGATTCCCAACGGTAGTCCGCTCCCCGGTGTATGGGTACCGGAGGAGCCCGTTTGCCCGCAGACGCTGGCCTTTGGGTCTCTAGCCTTAGGCGGTAGCTGTATACCCTCACGGTGTGGGCTGTTGCCTTCAATCGGGACTTTTGCTGTTGTGAAACCCCTGGGGTTCCAGTCACATTCGGATCTGACTATTGTCGGCGGCTCCAAGCCTGGTCGGGGTCCGGTGGCCCTGCCTGTGTGTGCTGGCTTCACTTCGCTCCCCGGTCGGTACCGGCGGGCCGTCACCCGTCCCCGGTCCTATGGTTCCGCGTTGCTCCACCATTCCTGCAGACGGCCACCACCGTCTGCCAACCTTGCTGTTAGTGCCTGGGCCACTACCCAAACACCCAAGTGTTTACTCCTCTCTCTTCCACCTCCTGGACTAAACTGTCACTTTTCCCGCCTCCAGGCCTGTGAACTCCTCGGTGGGTGGAGCCAACTGCTTAGCTCCGCCCTACCTGGTGTGGACATCAGACACTGGAGGGAGGCAACAAGGATTTTTGTTTTGGCTGATGTCCCTGTCTAGTGGGGGGTGTTTGTATGTTATCTGTGACAACCTGGCTAGGCCAGGGCGCCACACTGAGACTAGCCCAAAAGGGGAGGGGTTAAGTGACAAGGTAAGAGATGGTGTATTCTAAAAAAGTTAGTGAAGAACTAGTTATGGATGGATCTGTAGGCTCTGAACGTCTCATAAAGTGGGTGACTTTTGGCAGTGAAAGAAGAAAGGAGAGTAGAGTCAACATAGCGTGACCTTTGGGTGTTGACCAAAACCTGGAGTGACAACAATGATGAGGCGGACACTAACCCTCGAATGAAACGGCCTCAGACAATAGAGCTGGAGGATGGAAATTTAGTTGCCAGGTCCCTAACCATCAAGGTAACCAACCCTTGAGTGGAATGGCCTCAGACAATAGGAGCTGGAGAATGGGAATTTAGTGACCAGGCCCCTAACCGTCAAGGTAATGAGTTAATACTAACTGGCTTGTGCACAAAGTCGGCTTACCCTGGCGGATTCTCCCCAAACGTCCGAGAACATAAGATTCTGCTCTGACACTAGTGGCTACCCTTTACCACCCTCCTCTACGATTGAGAAGAGACATAATATATATACGGAAGTATCTGGGAGCACAAGACTCTTCTCTGGTCATAGTGACAGAACCCACAACCCTCTCCTCTACGAGGAAACTAGAGTTAGATCTTCTGGAAGGGAAGGTGACTGTCATGACTTGGACTCTAGCGTTGGGCTGGGTTGTGTTGGGACTCACAGGACCAATAAGGTTTAAAACAGCCCAGTGGGAATTCAGAATGTGTCTTGATTTGTTTTGTACAATCAAAGCATGCTCGAAGATATTTGCCTGCTATCTGGGGTATGAAGTAGTTGGTGAAGACAAACCATTGAGTAAAATACCATTGTTTCAAACAGACAAGTGATCTCGTTGTGGAAACAAGTTGTCATTTGGTCGAGGCCAGCTGACGTCATCGCCTGCATGGGTTCACAAGTCCACCAACCCAGCAAGGACCAGATTTTTCACGTAGTGTGCCGAGGCATCCGGAAGTCAATCCTTGGTTCAAGACTACCGACCCGCGCCACTCTACAAGTCTAGACATCCAATACCATAGACAAATAGATTTCACCAACTAATTTTTACAAACTTCAAGATAAAACAATATACATGTTATCGATGGCCTCCATCATAATGGGGATTGTAGTTGCATCTAGAATGAGCGAAAAAGGATTCTCCGAGCAGCAACGTGTCCATCGAAATGATGTAAAACTGTCGTCAACTAGATACGTTTTAATAGAATTCATCTCATGGGTCTGACGTGAGCGCGGTTGTTTCCCTTCTCGTGGAAATACTAGGATATTAGTGCCGCAGGGAAAGCAAAGAGTTGTACTATTATTTAAATCACCTCCTATTCCGTATATATTTATTTCCCATCCACATTAAAACCCATTTGAGAAAAGCTTCTATTTCCACTTCGAAATCAGTTTCTACTATAGAAAAAAAAATTGAAAAATTAATTCACCTCCTCTAGGCACAAAGAGTGGATTAACTATACATTGTCATTGAAATGATTATTTTCACTTATTCCATTATTATTATTTTTAGGTATTTTAGCATTGGAGCCACGATGAGCAGTTTTTTCATGACGCGTAACAAGGGTTTGTATGGAATGAATTCCATCTCGACCACATAGACCACACATTGCCTTTTGTCCTTTGTATAGAGAGCCTAATTTATGTGAACGAGTTCTCCGGGGCCAGGATACAGCTTCCTCCCAAGAATAATAAAGAAAACTGTCTAATAGGCAAAGAGATAAGCGAACCCAATTACAAATGCCCATAAGAGCGTGATATTAATAGGGAGTTGTGTGGAAGCATGAAAATCTAGTTAGAAAGCATCGACATGTAGAAATATTCATTCCTAGGGGTAAGGAGAGAACTTAGCGGCTAAATTAAATTATTATTTATTTACCATCCTAAGGCTGTGTTCACACGCAGCAGTCACATTGTGGCTTAGAACTGCAACTGCCCTGTGCCACTGAGGTTTTTCCATGGTTTCCCTGCACAAAGGTAAGGTGTGGTGGTGAGTGAAGGACACACTCTGCTAATATCTTAGAATATTGTGAGTTGGCAAGAAGCAGATGTGAGAGCAGCAGCGTGGGCCAATAACTGCCCTTAACACAGACGTGCCGAGAGACCTGACCCTGGAGTAGACCTGAGTTATACCACTTACCAACTCCCGAAGCAACTACTGACCATCGACTCCAGAAGGAGCCGAAAATAACAAATACCAACCATCAAACCCCGGAAGGAACCCAAAGACCAAATACCGACCATAAATTCCAGAAGGAAGCCAAAGACCAAATACCGACCATCGACTCCGGAAGGAACCAAAAAACCGAATACCCACCATAGACTCCAGAAGGGACCCAAAGATTCAATACCGACCATTGACTCCGGAAGGAAACCGAATATCGACCATCGACTCCAGAAGGAAGCCAAAAACCGAATACGGACAAACAATGCAACAGCAAACTTAAAAACAGATAATTTATCCAAGGAGCTCTCAAAAAAAACCCAAAACATCCATCTTTATTAACACTATATTAAAATCCACATGAAGCATATGTCCGAGCTATATGGTCAACTGATTTCAAAGCGCATTAATGACCACCCATTAATGATGCTGTATCGGTGGTCACAAAAGGGTTGTGCTTTGAGTAATTTCTATGTATTAGAACAGTCCCTCAACGAATTGCCCCTGTTTGGACTCCCAGGGGACATCTGTAATGTAAGAGATAACTTGGCAATAACTTATTTATTTCCTTGCAGCGCCACCACAAGGAAACTGAAGCATTACACAATGTCCATTCATACAAGTTTAGGCTATTTGTCCCAATATACTTTGTTCTCCAGCACTGATTGGCTTTAGCTTATAAAGGTAGAAATTCCCAGAAGAAAGGCCCTGTTACACGCGTCGATTTATCGTGCGATCGCACCCGCCCCCATCGTTTGTGCGTTACGGGCAATTTGTTGCCCGTGTCGCACAAAGTCGGTAACCTCCGTCACACGTACTTACCTTCCAAACGACCTCGCTGTGGGCGGCGAACATCCTCTTCCTGAAGGGGGAGGGACGTTCGGCGTCACAGCGACGTCACACAGCGGCCGTCCAATAGAAGCAGAGGGGCGGAGATGAGCAGGACGTAACATCCCACCCACCTCCTTCCTTCCGCATTGCCGGCGGCCGCAGGTAAGCTGTAGTTCGTCGGTCCCGAGGTGTCACACGTAGCGATGTGTGCTGCCTCGGGAACGATGAACAACCTGCGTCCTCCACAATCGACGACTTTTTGAAAATGAACAACGTGTGAACTATGGACGATAAGGTGAGTACGGTATTTTCCATCGTTAACGCTCGTTCGTTGGTTTCACAAGCAACGACGTCGCTAACGATGCCGGATGTGCGTCATGGAATCCGTGACCCCGGCGATATATCGTTAAATACGTCGTTGCGTGTAACGGGGCCTTAAGAATTCAATGCAATTTCAGTGTGATAATATAAAGCAGAGTCTACAAATGACAAAAGGGATTCAGAGGACGTCCTTGTATAGAGCGTTCAGAGTCTCCGCTTGTTCCTAGAAGGCAGAAAACCAGCATGGCCTCTTTGGGATATTATCCTCTGACTGATGTAGAAATAATCTGCAGCTTGTGTGTATTCAGAAAAACCTTTACGATCATTACATGATTTGTTGTTGACTCCACAGTCTGGAAGGGAAGATCAAACAGTGCAGACTGCGACCATCCTTGGAGTCATCACAAAGGCCACGATGGGATAAATTGCTGGAAATAGCCGGCATGCACAGATCTATTCTCTTTAGCATTAATCTTTTCATAGATATGCTGACGGACGTTCTAACACTATTCATTATCTGGAGCTAATAAATGATGTTCCTTTTCCTATGCCTTATGACTCTACGTAGTTCATCAAATGAAGAAGACTGAAATCTTGGTTGGAAGGACAAAGAAGTAGGAGTTTACGGGCTTATTCCCAGAATCTAATATTATCCCCTCTCTATTTGATTGAAGATAACTTTCTGATTCCTTAGGTCCAACTTCTGGATGCCCCAACAATCCAAAGAACAGGGCTCTAGGTTAACTGAACTGGGCCGTATAAACCCTTGTCCTGAATGGAGACGAGGCGCGTATGCTCACCTCCATGGCATTTTTTCCTCTCTAGCCAGAAAAAGGGAAAATCCAGCATCCGGAATCATTAAAATCTTATTCAAAAATGTTTAATTTGATGGATTCCGGATGCTGGATTTTTCCCTTTTTCTGGTTTGGATTATTTGCCCGGTTTGCACTGACTGAATCTGCTGCACGGTTCCATGGATGGATGAGCTGACTTTTCCTTCCTTCATTATATTTTTTTCCTCTGTAACCCTACCAGAGGATGCAAAATACACAACCCGACCATTTTTTAACTGTGCCAAAGACAAAGAATGAAGTGGTGGTTTAGCATGCGCACATCTGCTCCATTCAACTTGGGCGCTTCAGAGCCCAATTCTTGGAATCACCAGGTAGTTCTACTGCATCAGCCAGGTCTCTCAGGCAAAGATTTCCAAGCAGATTAGGGTTTCAAGATGCGCTGTTCAAGCTATTTTGAAGAAACAATGGCCAATGTTACGTTGCGAAGACACGCTTGTCGACCAAGAAAACTTGGGGAAGCTGATGAAAGACACATCATGCTTACTTCTCTTTGAAATCAAAATTGTTCCAGCAGTGCCATCAGTTCAAAAGTGGCAGCAACCAGGGAGAGCCAGCTACTTCCATTAACTGTTCAGAGAAGTCTGACCAGAAGTGTCTTCATGAAAGAATTGCATGCAACAAACATACTTTCAGCCTGGAAAGCCAAAGCAATTCAATTATGCACAAAAACAATGGAGATGAGGAGCAGAAAATCAGGGAGGAGTGTATTAGCTACAAATTTATGCTGCAGCGGGACAACAACCCCAAACATACAGACAATGACATGAAGAACCATCTTCAGAGTAAAGAAGAACTAGGAGTCCTGGAGGTGATGATCCGGCTCCCGCAGAGCCCTGGAGGTGATGATCCGGCTCCCGCAGAGCCCCGGAGGTGATGATTTTCCCGCAGGGCCCTGGAGGTGATGATCCGGCTCCCGCAGAGCCCTGGAGGGGATGATCCGGCTCCCGCAGAGCCCTGGAGGGGATGATCCGGCTCCCGCAGGGCCCTGGAGGTGATGATCCGGCCCCCGCAGGGCCCTGGAGGTGATCCGGCCCCCACAGAGCCCTGGAGGTGATGATCCGGCCCCCTCAAAACCCTGAAGATCTGGAGTCAGTTCTCCAAGATGTTTGGGGCAACCTCCTGCCAAGTTCCTTCAAAAATTTTACTCAAGTGACCAGTTTCCAGAGAAGAATTGATGTTTTAAAGACAAAAAAAAAACATACTGATTTTGATTTAGATTTCTCTTTTGTTCATTCCCTTTGCATTTTGATTCATAAAAATAAACTAACACGTCTATTTTTGAAGATTCTTTGCAGTATTCTTTTTTTCTCACCTGCGTAAAACTTTTGCCCAGTACTGTACTTTTCCTCCTTGATCCCCCTATAATGAGTCATTTCCCGAATTACAGGGCTGCCCGTCCTGTATTCCTCCAAATACTCTTTACCAATATAATTATAATTTGTTTCCATGTTTTTTTTACTCTTTTGTACAAGGTAAACATTATTATTATCCTCCATCTCTTAACGTCCGGATAAAAGTACCACGTACAAAACATTTGTCCCCGAGGTTTCCCCTGGCAATTCATCTAAACCTCAGACCTTTAAGAGAAAGGAAACTAAAATTGTGTTTATAACAGATGTGAGGAAAGAGTTAACCTTTTTCACTGACTTAGAAAATAATAGAAATTCATTCTCCCTGACAAGACCGAACCAGACTTATTTGCGTAATAAACTGTGAGACCAACTTCAAGGACGCAGAATGTTTTGACTTAGAGACGACTGAAAAACATCTTGTTATTGGAGTATAAGTCATTATATTAATTTCTCTTGCTGGGAATATGTAATTCACGCCTTTAATGAATATGTATGTTGCATAGTTACGCCCTAATCAACTTTGTATAACTTTGTAATGTAAACAATACCAATACACTTTCTATTCGGAGCCGCACATCTCCAGTCTTATGTGTATAACGGCGTTCGCTTGTTTTCATTGAGACGGAGTAGCAGAGGGGGGGTCACCGGTACCTTCTCTGCATTCGGACATCGCTGGCAACAGCTGTGACCGTTAGGTCAACCTAACATTATCTGGCGCCCGAAAAGCAGGGACCCGTGTTTCTAATCCCAGGACGCAGTGGACTATCTTGCCATTCAGAGGAGGAGTGGACCAGACGTGGGGACCAGAAACACCTGGCCAGGTAAGAGTTGAACCTTATTCTTCTCTTTATGCTCCCCACATCTGATCTCCCCTCTCCTCAACGCGCAAAATGGTACACTGTGAGTAGAAACTGGGTTATTGGCGGGTTTCCACTGAACTCTGAGAGAGCCTTGCCAGCTGATGTTTTCTGTGCCTTGTTTGTTTGTTTCTCTGTGTTTCTCTGCCTCTCCGTGTGTCTGCTCTCCTGCGCTTTACTTCTGTGCTGTTGTCCTTGTTGGTTGTCATAGATCCCATACATCAGTGAGTGTTGAAAGGGAATAGTGTACCTGCTCTGTCCAATGGATGTGATATTCACTGCCCTAGTGTTAGTGGGAATAGCCCTGTTTGCCATTGCTATCGGATATAGAGTGTATCTCTGTTACAAGAAGGGTAACCCAGCGCCATTCAACATTCTCAGCCCCCTCTGAAGTTAGGACACCACCTTTCAGTAGGAATACACATCAAGAATCAGTCTTTGGGTACTTCCAGGAAAGGTGGTTCTAGACCTCACCTTAGGTAGGAATACAAAAGGAGTTAGTCTCTGAGTATCTCCAGGATAGGTAGGTTTAGTCCAAAGGACGTTCAAGGGTCTAAAAGCTGAAGAAGATAGAAGAAGAAGAATGGGCAACGAATATCAAAAGACAGAAGAGCTGGATGCACCCTGCAACATCTCATTACGTGTTATCATGGCAAAAGAACAGCCAGTCAGTCCAAGGAAGTTTTCAAGACATTTGGATTGAAGGGGAAGGATCAATTGGACCCCAACAAATGGGATACAATAACAGCTACTAGAGCAGGAGTGATAGCAGATAAATCATGGACTGAACTAGTCAGAACTCTTTCTGACATGGCAAAAACAGCCCACGATCAAGGTTGGATATACCATGAAGAATCAGACACATGGGAAGAAGCTGCGAAGAAGGCTAATAAGAATCAGCAGCCTCCTCCGTACCTGTCAGCTACTCCTGGAACAGCTCCAAAAATAGCAGGATCCCCGGAATGGACCTGCACAAACTGTAGCCAACAAAATCCGGACTGGAGTGAAACATGCCTAGCCTGTGCAGCCCCACAGCACAAGCTACAAGCCACAAGCCACAGCACCAGTGCCTCTTTATCCCGTAGTGGAAAGAAGAGCAAAATGCTCCAGACCCGACTAGAAACCCAGTCAGTTTTTCACGTTACCTGAACCAAATACAGGTCTCCTACAGAAGCACTTGGTTGGACATGGAAGGTTTGTGTAGAGTTAAAATGTCTCCCGAACTGTATGCCAAACTCACTGCCCACCTGACAGGACATGCTCCGGACGATACCCGTAATGTGGAATCGGGCCAAGACTTCATGATAAGACTCAGTCTCTTCTGCGCCCAGGAGCAAAGAACTAAGGGCACAATGGGACCAGTGCATCAAGGTCCTGTGCAGAATGTCAGCTTATTTTACTACAGATTGATGCAGTCATTCGCAAATGAAGGGCTGGACTTACAAGCGGGTGCAATACGTCGCCTGATGGTAAGATCCTTCATGGATGGAATACATGCACCTCTGGCAGAAAGATTGAAAGCGTGCTGCCCAGAATGGAGGAACATGGAAGACATAGATCTTCTAGTCAACAAAGCAAGTGGCTTAGAAACCGACGCAAAGGATAAAAGGAGCAACAAGAAAGTTGTCATAGCAGCAGTGGACGGCCAGCCAGAAGGTACAAGAAAGAAGGCTCCGACCTGCTACTATTGTGGAGTCAGAGGACGTGATCAGAGACTGTGGAAAGAAGAAGAGGGACACTCAAAACCGACCCGAGAGTCAGGAGGAGAAGACTGCCTGACTTGCGGCAGCACGGGATAGGGATGCCAGAGGTCCATTTATACATGTCCCCCTTCACATTGGCAACAAGGAAATAAGAGCTTTGGTGGACTCAGGAGCCTCACGCTCCTGAACCCCAGGAACCTAGTGCCTGAAGGATCCATCTCATCTGAAGCTACTGTAGTATCCGGATTTGATGGACAAGCCCAGATAATCCCAATAACACATCCACTGAAGGTGAAACTGGAACAATTTAAAGGGCAGGTCCTATTCCTCAAAAATTGGAAATAGAATTAAACTGTTGCTTTGTTTTCATATGGAAAATATTTGGATTTTGCACTACATGCAATGGCTATGGACATCATCCAAATATGCTCATGTGCATGAGGCTTCATGTTGTATAGCAGCGCGGGAGACGTCAGGGCAAGCTTCATGAGAGGTTTTATTACAAGGGTATACTACCCCAGAAGCATCATGAGAGGTTATATTACAAGGGTATACTACCCCAGAAGCAATGTGCTTGCATATAAGGACACTCTCCTAAATGTGTATGATGGATATTTGCCATATCCTTTGCATGTAAGGCTCCTTAAAATTTTGGAGTCTATTCTAGTATGCAAATTCCTGTTGACCTCTAGAGCCACCTATTGGAAGTAGGAGTCCTAAAAGTCATTATCAACCCTTTAACAAGACTTGCTGTCAGATGGAGTTTTGCTCAAAACTCACCAAGTGTCATGGCGGCATCAGACTCTGTTCACACTACAGATTCTGATGGTTTCTCTGGTGTTTGAGTTACACAGGCAGGTTCAGGCGTCGACCAGCTGTGTGCTCAATAATGGTCAGACTAGCAAGAGTTAACCTCTGCTAGCTGGCTGGTTACCGCTGAGATCACATGTTGTTGGAAACCAATCACATTTACTCTCCGCTTTTTTAAGATGGTAGAATCTGTCTTCCAATGCCAACTATAGTTTTCTGCTGTGTTGATCTGTGTGCTGTTGTGTCCCAGTCTTGCTGGTGATAATTTTGCGTGGTGCTTGCAGTTGTGGAATTCTCTCATCGTCTTGTTGTTTCTTCCTTGCTCTTATTTTCCTCATTACTTCTTATTGTCTTATACCTTTTCTGTGCTCCATTTTGATACAGGTATATATTTTACCTTTTGTGTGAGCATGCTGTGAGATAGAGATTTTATTTCCCCTGTTTGTCTGTCTTTCTTGGTCTCCCCTGGGATTGTTAGCATTTTTATCTCAAAAACTAAATGAGATAGAGAAAAAAAAAAAAGTGAATTACAAAGTTGTAGGGCATCATCAATTCAATACAAATCAACATCTTACATACAGAAATGCTATGATTAGAACGTGTGAAACACAAGGCTGTGGACGTGAAGCGATACCTTATGGAGACCTTCCTACAAGTCATTGGGTATGGTGGCTGTGTGGAGTGGCCTCCGCTCACCTGACCTGACCCCATTGGACTTCTTTCTGTGAGGTCACATCAAACAGCAGGTGTATGCGACCCCTCCACCAACATTGCAGGACCTACGACGACGTATCACAGCTGCTTGTGCAAACGTGTCACCTGCCATATTGCACAATGTGCAGCAAGATACAGTATGCTGTGCAGAGTCCAGATGTGCATTGCAGCTGACGGGGGCCACTACGAGCATCAAAGTTAAATGAGCGCCATATGCGTGACCAGCATTCAATGTTTAGGGGGGTCATGGGTTTCATATCATAGCATTTCTGTATGCAAGGTGCCGATTCGTATTGAATTGATGATTCCCTACAACTTTGTAATTCACTTTTTTTCCTCTATCTCATTCCGTTTTCAAGATAAAAATGCTAACTCCGTTGTTTTCCACCAGGTGGCGCTATAGGTGGTTTTATTGCGCAGCACATGGCTACTTTACTATACCTAGACACCACTTCTATGCCTATAGCTGCCGCCGTTCTCAAGTTAATGGCGGTGGACAGGATATGGGTGGACACACTGTATAGTATCTCCAAATTTAATAGGATTTTTTTTTTACGAGTGCTCAGGAAATCAATACAGCACACACACTCCAAAAATTCTCCTTTATTAGTTCACCTGAGCAGTTTATATAGTACCTCAAACAAGGAAATAACTTCTCCGAACTATGCACCAATAAGAGCAGTAGGGGTGTGAACGGAAACGTGAAAATTTCCTGCCCATCAGTGCTAGCTAAACCCTTTGACATCATCAGTTATAAGAAAAGATGGACACTATGGGAACAAAATGGATTCTATTCTCTCAATAAACAAATAACAAAGTCCCTGCATTCTATAAAGGACATTAGTTGCACAGTTTTTATGTATATCATTGTATGCTGAAGAAGTAGTCTCCTCAGTCAGAGTCCACCAGGCTGAAATGGCTGATAACAGGGAATAGCTTATTTTGTAACGCAGATAAGAATCATGTTCCTTTTGAACTGTTCTTATAGAATGTATGTATAATCCAAGGTCAGTGTATAATATTCTGTCCTCCCCGACTGTCACACACAGATTACCCAATCTTCCTTCATCACTCACTGTTTACACGTCTCGCTTTACTGTCAAAGTACATCTTAATTTTGTTCTTCTTTGGAGGGAGCGTATCCAATGTGACACCGCGCTCCGGTGTCTGGATCACATAAGCCATAACACACAACTGCAACGGAAGTGTCTGAACGTCACTTATACAATATAGCAATAATGTCTTATTCTCCACCAGTGCGGAAATGTTAGAATAAATTACGGCAGTGTTCACATTTTGTATTTCGATGCCGTCGTAGATGGAATTACGTAAAAAAAAAAATAGTATACTGAAAGCGCCTAAATAAAGTTCTTAAGGGTTGTCCAAAGCAGAGAGCCCCTTTATCTGTTAGTGACGTCCCTTAGCAATTCTAGGCTACTGGCCGAGACCACCAGTGATCAGCCGGAAATTTGGGCAAAACTGTCAGTAAGTATTTAATTTCCATGTAGCAATACCAGACACAACCTATGGTCAATGGGGGCACTGTTTTGTGTTTTTTGTGTTTAGAATTTAAAGCTGATTATTGTATTCTAATCCTGGACAATCCCCTATGCTCTCTCCATAGTAAAGTCATGACATCAGCAATTTAAAAGTGACCATTACTGATTAAATGGCTTCGTACAAGAATGGATGGACTATGAAGTGCTTTAAAGCCCTGAAATTGCAGAGATCCAGATGCCAACCTTCTGCAATATACAACAGGATGGCAGATCCTATGTGAATCAGATAGATGATTGTTCTACTGATGGCTATTTATTATTCACCTGGTCAATTGGTTAAGTATCTGTCCCGATGACTTTAGGATAGCGGAGAACCGGGGCTCCTAAGTTGTCCCTCAAGCTAGGGGGTCCTATGCTATCCCTATTCTCAGGGATACTCCTGATGGTACAGATGCCTGAGTCTCCTTCCTGGCCCTGCTCCTTACTAGACCTGATCTAATTCCCCCCCCCTCCCTAGGGAGGGACGGGACAGGAGTGTGTGAAACCACAGAAAAAGACAGACAAGGGGAACAAAAACAAAACTGTCACACAGCACGCACACACAAAGGTAAAGACCATAAGAGGTTCTATGCTATCTCTATTCTCAGGGATACTCCTGATGGTACAGATGCCTGAGTCTCCTTCCTGGCCCTGCTCCTTACCAGTCCTGATCTAATTCCCCCCCCCCCTCCCTAGGGAGGGACGGGGCAGGAGTGTGTTGAAACCACAGAAAAAGACAGACAAGGGGAAAAAAAACAAAACTGTCACACAGCACGCACACACAAAGGTAAAGACCATAAGAGGTTCAGTAGGAAAACAAAAGCAGGAAGGATGCTACAAAACAACAGGGGTAACTCCACAACCGCACCAAGCAAAAACTATACACAACTTTCACCAGAGAGAATCTGGGACAACACATCTCACAGACCAACATAGAATAAACTGTAGCTGGCATGGGTAGAAGGATTCCACCAGTATAAATAGGAGGGGTGCAGATATGATACCGTAGGTCTCCCCACAACATAGGATTAAAGGAGCAAGCAGACTAGCAGAGATTGACTCTTCCTAGCCTGCCTATGATCGGCACACAGCAGGTCCACAATGGAGTCTGCCTGTGTTGATGCCAGACAAAAGACAAACCATCAGGCGGAGTGTCATAATCTGCAATTGGAACAGTCCAATGCAGCTATGACAGATGTTGCACGAACTTTGCCAACTATCATGTAAAGCAGCAGTATGGCTTCTCTAAGCTGGTGGATGACCCTAGCTGATGAATGATGTCTCACATACATAATACACACAGAAAGATGAGGGAATCCTGCTCTTCTGTCTCTATATAGCACATGTTCAGAAGAATCAGCAGCATGGAGGACAATATACATCAATACTGAGCAGTGTAACTGTGAATCCAGCACTGGTGAAAGATTAAATTAACACTTCCTAGAAGCGTCCGTGCCTTTCCTCACTATGCTTTGCCCTTTTCTTAAACGCCTCTCTCTCTCCATTGACTTCAAAAGATAGCCGTAATCCAATCCCTCCATGAGCTGACGGTCCACCTTGCTTTATGCAATATGGATTTTAGCTGTACTTCAGAGAGAATATTGAGTTTAGGAGGTGGAGGAGGAGGAGAAGTTGCCTTGAGATGCTGGGTGACTGAAAAAAGCAATTACTTAGTGGAAAAGGGAATAGCCTAATCCTTTTAGTACTTTGACTACCCCTTCGCAATACCTATAATTGCCCCCATTAAAATTGCAACGTCCGGTGCCGATGCCATTACATTAGAGTTGGCACTCACTTTCCAGCTCAATCACCGCTGTCTTCAAGCTTTCCGCCTTCAGACATATCAAACATCAAGACGGAGTGATGGAAGCTGCGGAAGAGTGAGTTCCGACCCCTCTGGAATGGCACCGGCACTAGAGGTGTTGTTATTTTAATGGGGGCAAACACGGTGATTGAGAAGGGGCCGTCCATTTTTCACGGCTAAAACTCATGACCATTATAATCTCTTTTTGCACTTGAGGTCTAGGAGCCAGGTTGATCCATATGCATCTGCCGTACTGACACTAATGAGCACATCGGGCTAGACCGCCCCGACTAACCTGTGTATACCGGGTCTATGAGAGTTATCCGCACTGAATACAAACCCGGTTTCCAATAATCGGCACACGATTAGTGTTCGTTCACATGATTAAAGGCCTCTTGCCAAGTAAACTCTCCCAGGCTGCAAAATGAAAATCCAATCCTATGTATGCGCCCATTGATTTATTTACACACAATGATTTTCTTGGCAATAAAACATCCATAATTAAAGAGAGGAGTGCGGAAATAGCGGGATGTGTACGCCGCGCTCAGGCTCCCCGATACAACAGATTTATTGATCAGTGAACGTGTAGGCCAATTATCCCGACACAGACATCGCTTCTCATCAATAAAACAAGCCACAATCAATGCGCTTTATAATCCTGCTGTGATTAATCTGCAACAGGGATTATTATTTTATCCAAATCAAAGTGTTTTCAGTGCGGAGGAATCTAAACACAGACACGATGCATGTAACGAGACTGGCAATTAGGTGTGACCCGTAACGTGCGTGTTGGGGTCACACATAATTGCACAAGAGAAGTAATTTTGTAAATATTTCTTGTTTATATTTATTTGGCTTCATTCTACAATTCTGTATATTGCATCGCACTTCCAAAGATCTGTTCATCCTGACGCTCCTGGTTCACGAGCAGACTGAAATACTGCAATTCGGATTGGGTAATATGGTGACATGGCGCCCCACGTTGTGTAAAATATATATATATATTTTTTTTAATGGGGCTGCATTGCAACCTGCAATTTTATTCAAAACAACTGTTGTAAAAACAATAAATAAAAAAATCCAACCATATTGAATATTTGATCAATGCTCGCATGTCTTTCCCATAGACTTCATTGTGACTTCAATGACAGCATTGTGCAATTAGTAAGGGTTGCACTGCACCTCGCAATGCACTGAGATAAGGAGAACCCCGGAACTCTGAAACTGTTTGGGGTTTTTTTTTCTAATACCTTGGCATGGTTGCAATACTTGAAGCTCACAATGTGACTCCGTTCACTATTCTGCAGTGTGGCAGCAGCATGACCCAAAGCCACTATTTAGGCCCAGTCTTAGAAGGATTGGAGGCCCAAGTACAGTCCCTTTTAAAGGACACTGACACGTGTGACAGGCAGTCATGTGGTTTCTGGCCACAGAAGGTCACAGTGTCTGGCTGCGCAGAATGCTCCCTGACTTTCTATTGTTCCTGCTGTCAGTATTTATTGGTATAGGTAGCTTTCCTGCTGGATTCATCTCTACCCCTTTTGGACCCAGCAGGAGCTCGACTTCCACCCAGCTGTTGATCATCAGCATCATCTTGGTGCTTATATACCCCTTCCTTATTTTGGACTGATGCTGGTGATATTCTTCAGTTTATTCAAGCCCTAGATGCAAGCAGGTGGCTCGCCTTACACCCAGCTGCTGATCATCAGTATTTACTAGGTGCTTATATACCTCTTCCTTCCTTTTGGACTGGTGCTGGTGATATTCTCAATTCCTGCAAAAAGTATGATCTTGCGTGTCTAAGCACAGGAGGAGGAGGAGGGGAAAATGGCAAAACTTGGTGAAACAGCATCTAAGATTAGTATAGCACTGCTGCTATTTAAAGCAATGTAAGTCATATTTTTGCTACAGAAAGTCTTCCAATTTAATACAATGTAGCAAAAAGTATGAGCTTGCGTGTATGAGCACAGGAGGAAAAGTGGCAAAATTGCAAAACTGGAAGAAACAGCATCTATGATTAGTATAGCGCTGCCACTATTTAGAACAATGTGTATCTGGTTTCTGCTACAGAAAGCCTTCTAATTTAATATAATGTAGCAAAAACTATGAGCTTGCATGTATAAGCACAGGAGGAGGAGGGGGAAAGCTACAAAACTTGGCTAAACAGCATCTATGATTAGTATAGCACTGCTGCTATTAAGAACAATGTGTATTGGGTTTTTGCTACAGAAAGTCGTCCGATTTAATACAATATAGTAAAAAGTATGAGCTTGCATGTATGAGCACAGGAGGAGGAGGGGGAAAACTACAAAACTTGGCAAAACAGCATCTATTATTACTATAGCATTGCTGCTATTAAGGACAATGTGTATTGGGTTTCTGCTACAGAAAGCCTTCTAATTTTAATATAGTGTAGCAAAAACTGAGCTTGTGTGTATGAGCACAGGAGGAGGGGAAAAATTGCAAAACAGCATCTATGATTAGTACATCGCAGCCACTGTTTAGAACAATGTGTATCAGGTTTCTGTTACAGAAAGACTTCCAATTTAATATTGTGTAATAAAAAGTATGAGCTTGCGTGTGTGAGCACAGGAGGAAGAGAGGGGAAAATTTGCAAAACTAGTACAGCGATGCCGCTATTTGCTATCCTTTGGCGTCCTGTAGGTTGGTAGAAAAGGTTACAGTGTTTGCCATTTTCATTCTCGTACCGTTTTGATCATACCCATAAGATTAGACGCGAGACAATGGTGAGAGGAGAGATACTATAATTCAGCGGCGGAACTGACACTGTACAGATTACTCCCCGTATTTGAGCAAGTGGAAATAGAACGAGATGAGGCACATTCAGCGCCGGCGCCCAATGCAAACATTTCCTTTATCCTATTATATCTAGATATTTTGCAATTGGAAAGAAAATGGGTCCGGGAGCGATTTCTTCAAATGCACAATTTCTCTTTTGTGACTCCGTCTACTCCTGGAATAAACCAGGAATTTGCTGCTTGTGTCCACACAAAGCCTGAGATTACTACCAGGACGGCTAACCTGAACTTTATCTTTTTAATTTAAAATCGCGGTGAAATAAAACTCCGGCAGATGAAATCCCCCATCTGGGCCACTGTAATCTTTAATTAACTGGAGCATTTTGAGATTCTTGCGGAGCGCAGAATCAATCATTATACAGAGACAAGCATCTCTCATTTCATGTTTAGTTACATATTTCTTATACAAAATATTAATTAATTGGGAGTCACTTGTCTCCGCCGGGGATATGGATCCAATTCTGAAATAATCAAGGTCTCTTCACAGGCTCCTCATCGTGGCAGGTAGACCATCTCCCCATAGAATAGGTCTGGAATGACTTGGGCAGAACATGCTCAGAACAGATAATTCAAGTGAAGATAATATTTTCTACAAGACTTTGTATGTTTTGGAAGTTATGATATAAAAGCATCAGTGGAGGTTTGGTGTCATGACAGGGGAGGGAGGACCCTCGGCGAGCAACGCAACACAAAGGGTACACCAGAAGCTAGGGAGAGAGGATTGGGGTCACCACCTAGCACTCGCCTAAGGTTGAGATCCCTGCCTTTCCAAACATCCCTAGACAGATCCTTCCCCCATGCGCCGTCACATGCCTAGGCCCTCGCTGACCCTAAACTCCCCAGTGAAGGCCAGCAAGAACTTAGTCTGCAATAAGAAAAACAGGTGGCGAAAGACCCAACAAAAAGGACACCTTGGAATCTTCACCAGGAAACTTCACAGCTGCAATAGAAACCACACCACAGCTATACAGCAATATTCTCCTTCAACACAATGAAGGTAAGATAAACGAGTGGGGAAAGACCCAACAAAAAGCACTCCTTGCTTTCTTCATCAGGAAACCTTGCAGCTGCAATAGAAACAACACCACAGCTAAGAAACGATGTGCTCCTTCAATTAAATGAAGGTTAGACAAATGAGTGGGGAAAGACCCAACAAAAAGCACTCCCTGGCTTCTTCATCAGGAAACCACTCAGCTGCAATAGAAACGGTCGCACAGCTAAGCAGTGACGTGCTCCTTCAACATGAAGGTTAGATAAATGGGAGGGAATGGCACAACAAAAAGCACTCCTTGCTTTCTTCACCAGGAAACTTTGCAGCTGCAATAGAAGCAACACTATAACTAATCTGCAACGTGCTCCTTCAATACAATGAAGGTTAGACAAACGAGTGGATAAAGACCCCAAGAAAAGCACCCCTTGGTTTCTTCATCAGGAAACTTTGCAGCTGCAATAGAAATGACACCACAGCTAAGCAGCAACGTGCTCCTTCAACACAATGAAGGTTAGACAAACTGGTGGCGAGAGACACAACAAATAACACTATACACCTCCAGTTGCAAGAGACATGACACTTCAACTTCTCAAGAGACCAACTCCTTCAAAGTGGACAGCATAGGTATGAGCTATAACCGGCATAGGGAGGAGTGAGGAGCAGATATTTATAACATAAGGGAGTGGCTGCACCTGAGGTTACAACTACTTGTTAGATCACTGCAGGATAGAAAGGAACCTTAACCTCTTCAGTGCCTGATGGAATTAAACATGCTCTAACTAAGGGTAAATGATGAGCGGGCACTAAAGGGCATCTATGATCAACTATTAACTGTGATCTTCTGATTCCAGATCCTCCTCAGATCACATCAGGCCATGACACACTCGTGACAGTTGGGGAGTAGTTTGTCTAGAGCTTTATTTCGACGTCAGTAGTTTTTCTCATACGGCCTAATTTCCATCAGAATTTTGAATCAGATTTTCATCAGTGTTTGATGATGCACCAATTGCTATGTTGGAAAGAGACATTGCACCAATTACATATGGATGGCATTTGTGCCCTGTGCATGATTTGCATGGCTCCTAGGTCATTTTAATCCCTGGCTCTGATATCTCAGATGTTAATTTTTTTTTGTGGCCACTTGGTCTGAAGAAAATCACGGACAGATCAACAGTACCATAGACTATAATGGGCTCTGTCCATTAAAAAAAAACCTGTTAGAACACGTGCATGGAAAATGGATTGTCTGAAAGAGACCTTAAGGCAGCTTTACACGCAGTGATATCGCTAGTGTTGTGGCTCGTGAAAGCACCCGCCCCCGTCGGTTGTGCGACACAGGCAAATCGCTGCCCGTGACGGACAAAATCGCTAGGAGCCGTCACACATACTTACCTTCCTAGCGACGTCGCTGTGGCCGGCGAACAGCCTCTTTTTTAAGGGGGAGGTCAGTTCGCTGTCACAGCGACGTCACACAGCAGCCCGCCAATGAAAGCGGAGGGGCGGAGACCAGCCGCATTAACGACACGCCCACCTCAGTGCCGGAGGACGCAGGTACGGTGTTGTTTGTTGTTCCTGGGGTGTCACACGTAGCGATGTGTGCTGCCTCAGGAACGACCAACAACCTGCGTCCTGCAACAGCAACGATATTTGGGAAATGAACGACGTGTCAACGATCAACGATGTGGTGAGTAATTTTGATTGTTAACACTCGCTCATAGGTATCACATGCAACGACGTCGCTAACGAGGCCGGATGTGCGTCACGAATTTCGTGACCCCGACGACATATCATTAGCCATATTGTTGCGTGTAAAGCCCCCTTTATACTACATGGTATTATATGATTATAATCTGGTGACACGATCGTGCCAGACAGCATGTCAGCAGAAGAGATGATATACAATTAGATTGCAATAATGTATTTGATATCTCCTGTGTTATATAGCATAAATCATTCATACATGTGCTAGTGAGCAATGAGGTACATTTTTATTCTTGATTGCTAATCTTAGGGAATAAACCTGGCTATACACCCACTAAATTATATGGGTGCAGCTGGAAGTACATTGCCAGGAAAAAAAAGGTGAGACATGTTAGCTTCCAAATTGCTCTCATAGATGATTTTTGCTGCTGGAGGCCATCGGTCTGAGGTTACAGCTATTTAATTTTTATAAAGAAATACAGTAAATATACATACGTATGCCAATGAAAGCGAGCAAGGTTTGGGGGAAATCCAGTTATCATAAGTGTATGGACAGTTCAAGGGTATGTGCACATGTAGTAAACCTATTAAAACATTATTCCCAATATCAAAAGTTATCCCCCATCTGTAGGGATGTCCGTGATCCCAAGCCTGGAAGCCAGGAATTGGCTAACGTGGGGTGGAGTTGTGCATGCTCGACTTCCCTCTATTCATTGTTTGTGGAACTGATGGAAATAACTAAGCAGTACCCTGCGCTTTCTCCAATAGGCCCATAGACGATCATTGGCGCAGACGTTGAGATGCGCATCTCCATTCAAAAAGTTCTTGGATTCCAGAGCCCCATTCTTGGGATTGCTGGATGTCCTATCAGTCAAATCTCAAGGAATCCTTGTTATCCACCCATGGTTAACGTACTATCTTGGGTAAAACCATTGAATATAGTTACAATAAAAAATCTGCCACTTATTATCTTAAATTACTGTTGGATTCCAGAACCCCGTTCTTGAAATCTCTGGGGGTCCCAGTGGATGGACACCCCGCGATCAGTAAGTTATCCCATATCCTTGAATAACCCTTTAAATCTCTATGAACCTGTCGTGAGTGTTTCCCACTCTGGGAAGACATCTGACAAGTCTGATACCAGAAGGTCACAACGCCTTTTTACTCAAAGGTCTACAACTTCTATTTGAGTGAATCTACCATAGGGATTAAGGACTATTTCCTATCTTGCTATCTTTTGTAGTCTTAATCTCAGATGCAGCTTTTTTGTGACCACTCCCCTTCTCTATAAAAAGCCACGTGTCTTACTATCTGACCACAGTTACAGATTATCATTATTTGCTGTCCATTTTGGAAGGAGACTGTCTCTGGAAGAAGCTGAAGAGTTGTGACTATTGCAGCTGTGGTGTTTAGCAGCATATTTTTCCCTCTCTCTGTCTACCTTATCTTCCATAAAGTTCATGAAAAAGAGGCGGAGGGCACTCACCAAATATGCTCAATAAAAAAGTTGTTTATTCGACCATCAGGTCAGGGGGAAAGGCGTGAGGTAGAAACACACAATCCATCGGACGATGGCTGTTTTGCGTCTTTATAACTGACGCTTTCACGAGTCCATGCGTCAGTTGTCAAGACGCGAAATGGCCAAATAAACAACTTATTGAGCATATTTGGTGAGTGAGTGCCTTCCGCCTCTTTTTCATGAACTTTATGGATTGTTGTCTTATAGAAAGAGCACCGCTTCCATTGCTCTGTGTATCTGCTACCATATAGTGCGGTGACAAGTCTGGATCGAGTGGAGTGAGTGCTACGCTCGCTGAATAGTGCCGGGTGGTTCAATCTTCCTTCTGGGTCTACCTTATCTTGTGTTGTATTATTGCAGTGGTGAGACTAGTGTTCTTGAACTCACAAATATTCCCAAAATTATTTATTATTTCAAAATTAAGAGTACAAAACACACAAACTTATATCAAAATTAAGAAAGTGCAAAACACACGTGTGTTTTGCACTTTCTTAATTTGAATATAAGTTCTATATGATACATTCCCACTGACCTTTGGTCAATTTTGTGAGAGACTAGTGTTCTTGCCAGCCTTCTCACTAGCCAGGGTGAGTTCAGGGCAAGCGAGGGCCTAGGCACATGACTGGGGCAAGGACTCGTATAGGGATGTTTTGGGAGCATAGGGTACATACGAGTTGCAGCAGGTGTGTGCCCTCCCCTCTCCCTTCTATACCAATCTAATTTTTCCAACAAGAAGGTACAGTGAATAAGAAATATTAGAAGAAGAGAACCATGATAACTTTCATAGTTTGTAATATTAGATTTTGTAAAACCTTTTCTTATGGAAATAATAGAGTTTCCATTATTGTTCTCATAGAGATAGTGATCGTCCTATAAATATCAGTTTTCTTCTTGGATACATATTTCATGAACTGTCTGTTCAATATGAAGATAGGAAAGAAACAGAATAACAGATATTTGACAAACCCTTGACATCCGCTTAGTGCTGCGCAAATCTATAAAGTTCTGTCTCTGGCGTGTTTGTCAGTTGTGTATTATGAGCTCAAAGAAATCTAGAAAGCTCCGGAGAATATTACTCCATGTTTCTATTGTTTCTATTGTATTCTAATCTGCTAACACAGTGGATGATGGTCTGTACGCTGCCTATACAGTTTTGCTCATGCATTTACATTTAGACATTTATTACTTGGTACATAAACTCCTCGGGGCACTTTCATCTTCCTAATGTTCCAGTTGCTTGATGAAAACACTTGTGTACATTTCCTCTTATTATAAACTGCTCCCTTTTACATATTAAGGATATTTTTGGAGCTTTAATAAAGTGAAGTTCAAGCTTAGAACAGAACAGGGAATGATAAAAAAAATAATTCCCTAATGCAATGTTATCATAAGGACCTCAACCTTTACAAGTGGGATTGTTCTAATAATAACATTTCAGGATATTGGGGGTTTGTAATGTCCATGGCAGCAGTGGAGACACTTTACAATGCACAGCCTTGTAGGCTGGAGACCATTGAAATGTCACCATTATGGGGATGGAGATAAAATTGCAAGAAATTATTATTCAAACAATATTGAATATGTTTAATAGCAAAATGTACAAACCAAATTGGAATTTGTTTGGCCTATTGTCTGCGGTATGACTTGAGGAGAAAGAGTGACACATACATGGAAAGGAACACCCTGCCTACAGTGAAGCATGGTGGTGTCTCAGTGATGTCTATAGTGGTGGCTCTGTGATGCCTACTGTGAAGTATGGTGGTGGCTCAGTGATGCCCACAGTGAAGCATAGTGGTGGCTAATGCCTACAGTGAAGCATGGCAGTGGCTTGTGGATGCCTACAGTAAAGCATAGTGGTGGCTAGGTTATTTCTACAATGAAGCATAGCAGTGGCTTTTGATGCCTACAGTGAAGCATGGTGGTAGCTTAGCTAATTAATGCCTACAGTGAAGTATGGCAGTGGCTAGGAGATGCCTACAGTGAAGCATGGTGGTGGCTCAGTGATATCTGCAGTGAATCATGGTGGTGGCTAAGTGATTCCTACAATGAAACATGGCAGTGGTTGGGAGATGCCTACAGTGAAGCATGGTGATGGCTAAGTAATGCCTACAGTGAAGCATGGCAATAGCTAGGAGATGCCTACAGTGAAGCATGGTGGTGGCTCAGTGATATCTACAGTGAAGCATGGTGGTGGCTGTGATTCCTACAATGAAGCATGGCAGTGGCTCGGAGATGCCTACAGTGAAGTGAGGTGGTGGCTCAGTGATACCTACAATGAAACATGGGGGTAGCTAAGTGATGCCTACAATGAAGCAAACAGTAGATCAGTGATGCCTACAGTGAATCGTGGTGGTGGCTAAGAGATGCGTACAGTGAAGTATAGTGGTGGCTTAGTGATGTCTGTAATGAAGCATATTGGTGGCTTAGTGATGCCTACAGTGAACCATGGAAGTGGATCCATGATATTTACCGAGACACATGGCAGCAAGTCATTACAGCTCAAAAGGCTCTACTTAGTACTATAGACCCTTGTCATGAAGAGGTGAATAATTCAGAGGCTGTTGTAGTAATTAAAAGTGGAATTTTATACATGTAGCCCATGTGACTACTACAAGGCCTCTTAAAGAGCGGGATCAGTCCTAGTTGGTTCCTCTTTAGAAGAGCTGCAATATTAAGAAACATTGGGTTTGGGTATTGGCTTAAGGGTCTTTGAAAGTGGCTGGAGGAAGACGTGAGGCAGCCTTCCTATCATTAGTAGTGCAATTTAATCAGTACATTTCTTTAATATATGCCACAACCTTGGACACTGCATGGTTAGTTACTAATGCCAAAGGTTTCATCAACCTACAAATTGCATAGCCTGGAAGCCATCGAGGAGATTAAATGTCAACATGTTCTCAATGAGGTGCTCCAATCCTGAGATGAGCTATGTCCTACCTTTATTAACTAAATCCGCCATGACCGAATCTATGGCCAAGGTTGAAAAAGCAATATATCATGATGGATTATTCATTCTAACATCTAAACATTTGCGTATGGTTTCGGAAACTTACTGCGGGTCCATTTTTATTTCTAACTAGCTGTACTCCCCGGCTTCGCCCGGGTTAATAACTGCTGTTAACAAAATAGAATGTATTAACAAAAATGTATTCTGCACACAAAACCACAAAACAAATAGAAATGTAATTATAATGTCTGTCTCCCCCTTTGTATATATATCTGTCTCTCTCTTTGTCTGTCTGTCTCTTTCCCTGTTTGTCTCTGACTGTCTCTGTCTCTTTCTCCGTCTGTCTCAATCTCTTTCCCTGTCTGTCTATCTCTGTCACTTTCCCTGTCTGTCTCTTTCCCTGTCTCTCTGTCCCTCTCTTTCCCTGTCTGTGTTTTTCCTTCTCTTTCCCTGTCTGTCTCTTTCCCTGTGTCTGTCTCTTTGTCTGTCTCTTTACCTGTCTTTGTCTGTCTCTTACCCTGTCTGTCTCTTTCCCTCTGTTTCCCTGTCTGTTTCCCTGTGTCTGTCTCTGTCTCTTTGTCTGTGTCTGTCTCTTTACCTGTCTCTCTTTCCCTCTCTTTCCCTCTCTTTCCCTGTCTGTCTCTTTCCCGGTCAGTCTGTCTGTGTAATACTATTGTATGTTTGAGGATTTCGATAGCGTTAGGGCAATGACAGCCAGAGACGAGTTTGTGGTACAAGATGTTTTTATGATATGTAACCACGGTAGATACACAACGGAAATACACAGTATAACAAACACAAAAAAATACCTTTCTGAAACGGAGCGAAGGGGATTCCCGGGGCCACGCACCGGACTCCCCCAGGGAGACCACCAGAGCGAACCCCTATACAGGGACTGTCCGGCAATCAACCCCGGAAGGCCTAAATGCGGTGCAGCCGGGACACAAGGGGCAAGCGGTAAAGTCCAGAAGTGTCCGTACGGAATGAAAGTCCAGAATGGTTATGAACCGGAAGAAACCGGGCAGACGTGCTGACCAAAGACGGCAGACGGAGTCCGGGCACAGTTTGAAGAAACCGGGTATGGTCCAGAGTCGGTCGGTAGATTTCCAGGAGGATCCAAAGGTAATCAAGTAGCAGCAGCAGCAAAGCAGGAGCACACAGCAAGCAGTATACTCAGGCACTGGACTAAGCTTAGAGGCGGCCTTTTAAGCAGCTGGACAGGAAGTAGGGCAACAGAACACAAAACTCCATGTTAACTGAGGGCAAGCTTTTTCAAAAAGAGGACTGGAAAACCCGGAAACCTGACAGTCTGTTTGTCTGTGTCTGTCTCTTTGTGTCTGACTGACTCTTACCCTGTCTATGTCTGTTTCTTACCCTGACTGTGTCTTCCTCTTTCCGTCTGTGTCTCTCTTTCCCAGGCTGCATTGTGACACGCCAACATTCCATATAAGGGCATGGCTGTGCATTCTTCTGAAGTTCTGGCTGCACTGTGGCTCCCAGCTCCATTCGCTTTAATGGAGGCAGGTTTTTTGGTGAATAACTGTAAAGCGCGGGGTTAAAATTTCCCCTCAAAACATAGCCTATGACACTCTCGGGGTCCAGACGTGTGAGTGTGCAAAATTTGTGACTGTAGCTGCGACAGTGAGGATGCCAATCCCGGACATATACACATATAGACATACACACACACACATACACACACATACACACACACATACACACACACACACACACACACACACACATTCAGCTTTATATATTAAATAATGTATAATGGTAAGAAGAAGGTCCCAATGTGTTACAGAACTAAATCGGTGAAGACGAAAATCCCTGCTGAATTTACAAGCGGTAAAAAAAGAAATATCTAGCGACACGTGAATTAAGCAGTGTCTACCTGAAGGAAGTAATTGGTCGCCATTAATCATTGCCAGGAAGGTTTCTCAGCTGTCACACTGAGGAGTGAAGTGTAAGAAACTGGTTACTTAAGCCCAGCGCTTTCTGTCCTTATTAATTATCGAAAAGCATCAACGCAGATTACATTTTTGTTCAATTATGTCTGCGGTCCAGATGTGGAAAGGTAAAGAGAAGACACCGGCTGCATTTTCATTAATCCGAGACAAGCTGTTAAGGGAAAAACTAGATGTCCGTCCGGGGTTTTATTACTTGTCCTGTAGACCAAAATTACATCCAGATCCGAGAGACTGACTGCTGGATATATGCTAGTGTCACCGCTCCGGATACATTTTATTTCATTCCACTTCTCCAAACTCATTTAATAGACGTGACATCCATGACTTGATCGCTACGTGAATTGGAAATTGTGCAGCAGGATAATATATAAAGCACTAAACCGGAAATATAAAAAGCACCAAAGCATCTAAAAAGTATGTATCAAATATATAATCCTAAGTATAACACTATACAGCCATGTCAGGGGGGGCTATTACTCCAGAGTCTGAGCAACGCTGATAGATTGCTGTTATTTCTGACATATTCAGTGGTGCAGGACAAAGGATGTATCTCCTCCTATTGGTCTATGGGACTCACATTCAAATTTGGAAACCCCTACATAAGAGCCCAAGTTATAGGAAGTCAAGTTGAAACCTGTATGTCTTTTTATATTGAAGGATGCCATTTCAGATGGGGGACTATCACTCCAGAGTCTGAACAACGCTGATAAATTGCTGTTATTTCAGACATATTTAGTGGTGGAGGACAAAGGATGTATCCCCTCCTATCGGTCTATGGGATTCGTAATTAAATTAGGAAACACGAGGGTCAGTGGGTGCTCTCGTCCTCTGACCCGGCCGCCTTTAGAAAGACAGCATGGCCCAGGGCTCAACCCAACTGAACGCCCGACCTCCTTAACTGTGTGCGGAACACTACTCAGACAACTCAGGGTGAGGGAATCGCAATATTTAGACTTTATTGGATCCCCAAACAATTAATGGCATATGGCACATAACCAGCAAAACTACAGGATGTAACTGGCAACAGAGTCTCGCCCTTCCGCTGGCTCACCAGGGATTTAGAATGTCCATGCCTCAGAGGTTCCAGGGCTACTTACTCCAATCCAGCAGCACCCCGCTTTCGGCAGGCACCCACTGAGAATGGAATAATGCCAGATTTAGGAAGGTGGCTGAGGGCCACAAAGCCTGTAGTCAGGTGACTGGATTGTCCCAAGCTGGATTCCTTCCTTAGGTAGTCCTTTGATATCTCAGCCAAATCCTTGCATTCGATGCTGAAGTCCATGTAGTATTTTATAATCCAGGTTCAGTTATGGCTTGCCAATCGGATCCGCAGATCTTAGGTTGGAATCATGTAGCAAGAGTCTAGCCGGGCAATGGACAGTCCTCCTTCTTATACCCCTGAGCTCTCCATTCAGACCATTGGGGTCTTCACGATTGGTGGATAATACTGGGCTCTTATTGGCTAGATTTCAAGCCGTATACAAAATATCCCTAGTAGTAATGGTCTCTGGCAGAGACTGTGGGGGAGAGACAGCTAAGTTACATTGCATCTAGCAATACACATAGTAATACAATGGGATATTCGCATAATTGATTTGTCTGGGTATCTGAGCTTCACTGTCAAAGGCAAATACATGAGTCAACAAGAACTTTAACACTAGACTCCTAAAGGCCCAGTCACACTAAACAACTTACCAGCGATCCCAACAACGATACAACCTGATAGGGATCGCTGGTAAGTTGCTAGGAGGTCGCTGGTGAGATGTCACACTAAGCGACGCTCCAGCGATCCCACCACTAACCTGACCTGGCAGGGATCGCTGGAGTGTCGCTACACGTGGAAGCATGCGGCGCTTGGTAACTAAGGTAAATATCGGGTAACCAACCCGATATTTACCTTGGTTACCAGCGCACACCGCTTAGCGCTGGCTCCCTGCACACCTAGCCACAGTACACATTGGGTTAATTACCCGATGTGTAGTCTGCTACGTGTGCAGGCGGTAGGAGCCGGCTTCTGCAGATGCTGGTAACCATGGTAAGCATCGGGTAACCAAGAAGCCCTTCCCTTGGTTACCCAATATTTACCTTGGTTACCAGCATCCGCCGCTCTCACACTGCCAATGCTGGCTCCCTGTTTCCTGCACTCCTAGCCACAGTACACATCGGGTTAATTACTCGATGTGTAGTCTGGCTATGTGTGCAGGGAGCCGGCACTGGCAGTGTGAGAGCTGCGGACGCTGGTAACCAAGGTAAATATCGGGTAACCAAGGGAAGGGCTTCTTGGTTACCCGATGTTTACCGTGGTTACCAGTGTCCGCAGGAGCTGGCTCCCTGCTCACTGCACATTTAGTTGTTGCTCTGTCGCTGTCACACACAGCGATGTGTGCTTCACAGCGGGAGAGCAACAACTAAAAAATGGTCCAGGACATTCAGCAACAACCAGCGACCTCACAGCAGGGGCCAGGTTGTTGCTGGATGTCACACACAGCGACATCGCTAGCAAGTTGCGCCTTAGCAGCGATGGTGCTAGCGATGTTGCTTAGTGTGACGGTACCTTAAGAGTCTTGTAGAAACAATGAGGGGCTTATTCCCCGTTAATAAACAAACTATCATCATGTCTGGCTGAATTTCAAGAAACTTAACCCATGCTAGGCAATGACAGTCCATGTCGTCACACCATACATAAGAACCCAAGTTATAGGAAGTCAAGTTGAAACCTGTATGTCTTTTTATAATGAAGGATGCCATGTCAGATGGGGGACTATCACTCCAGAGTCTGAGCAACATTGATCGGTTGCTGTTATTTCTGACATATTCAGTGGTGCAGGACAAAGGATGTATCCCCTCCTATTGGTCTATGGAACTTGTAATCAAATTTGAAAAACCATACATGAGTCCAAGTTAAAGGAAGTCAAGTTGAATCCTTTTTATATGAAGGATATGAAAATATAGAGCAAACCCAAGCATGAGCACTAGTGAATATTAAATTATTATAAAAAGTAGTCAATGCAATTTAGACTCAGAAGCATAAAGTACAGGAGGGGCACAGTGAAGACCACACACCATTGGGTTCAATACTGAATGAAGCTGGTTTAATGACACCCCATTTCACCATCCTAGGATATGAGACCACTAAGTGCCTGTACATTGCTTATCCGGGGTCACAGAGATACCAGGATGCACAGTAGGAAGTTCATAAGTTGGCAGAGACGATATAATAATCCAGGTAATATTCTGCTAAAAAACTTTAGGTCTTCAAAGTCATAAGGATTTAACATGTAACACCTACCAAAACATTGTACAGAACAGGTACCCCCTTTATATCAATTGCAGTCCCTATTGATGGTGTCCTCTTTCATGAGGATCATGCTACACTGATAGACTTTTTCATGAATGGTTTGAGGACCTTGACAAAGATCGAGGTGATGACTAGGTCTCCAAATTCTCCAGATTTCGAATCCCATTGAGCATCTGTGAGATATGGTGGAAAAACAAGTCTGTTCATTGAAGCTCAACCTCATTAGTAAGAAGAATTGAAGGGGTTTTCCACTACTTGGACAATCCCAACCCAAACGCTGTATTTCTAGGGTAAAGTAAAAAATAACAGCTGCTTATCTGCCGCACCGGCACTTTCCCAACGATGTCGGCTTGAGGTTAGTATGACATATGAGCACTGCAGCCAATCGGATGTCATGAATTTGTTGTGTTGCTCACAATTCCTTCTGTTGAAACTCAGACTTAGGCCGGTGTCACACTTGCGAGTGCCTCGCGTGTATTTCGCGTGAGTCTCACGTTACATCACTCGGCCCAGACTCACTCTCTCCTCACAGGAGCAGGTTTGTTGGATACATCTCTATGCAACCGAACCACTCCTGTGAGGAGAGTGTGAGTCCATGCCGGGTGATGCAACGCGAGACTTGCGAGAGATACACGTGAGGCACTCGCAAGTGTGACACCAGCCTTACAAGGGAAGAGTTAGAACAGCACCACTTTAGTGGCTACTAATTGTCTGCAGAACTCATATGGGAAAATAATATCCCACGAGCATTGGGGACCGCCCACTGATCCAGGATAGAGTGTTTTTATTTTACCCTGGGAAATACTATGTCTAAGAAGGGGTTGTCCAATTAGTGGACAATCCCTTTAAAGAATCCGCTGCTAATGCCTTGGTGTCGAATACTACACTTTTATGGGTCACGTAGAGTCCATTTCTCAATGGTTGAGAACAATTTTGGTGGCACAAGTGGGACTTGCCCCAATTAGTGGTATGTAATTGTTTGATACATACATATTTACATTTATCAGTATAACTGACACCATACCTTTTTCTACATAAGACCTAGTACATAGTATCGGTAAACATGGTTACATGTTACAATTGCTTGATTTCTCTCTTTGACTAATCGTCTATATATCTTGTGCACAAAATTAATATATATATACAAAAAAGAAAACAGCAATTATCCCCGGTCTCTCTGGTACCCGGTGCACTGTGTGAGATCTATGATGCATGGCCTCATTTCATATGATAAATGACTACTTCCATGCATTTTGACCACAAGCGATGGCAATATAAATATATTATGATAGTCAGTGATAGACCTAAATAATGTATTATATTCCCCTTCTCATTTGTCATCTAGTGTTTTCTTTGAAAATAAAGTTTGTAATATTTTTAAGAATTTTATTTAATTAAACTACATAAATATTTCACATACTTTCTATCTAATGGTACTGTATGGGCTAGGTAATTAGGCTGGCTTCTATATGGAGTAATGCAGCTGCTTAAGTCTATATTTTGGAGGTACAATACTCCCCAAGTATTGATTGATCAGATCTTAGATCGAAACATAAAATACCAGAAGTTTGGCTTTTCTGACCGCAACAAGGACCTTAAAATAAGGTGTATTTGGTCCGCTGACACCTTTTTGAAATGTGTGCAGTCAATTCCATATGTGGAAGCAAATGCAGCCTAGTTGTGCTTTAATAGGTTTATAAATTATTACTATGAGGCTTTGGGCTTTACTTGAACTTGACCCTACTCATAAATTAGTAATCATATTTGGTAAACTCTGATATATCTTGTACATCCCAACCATTGATGTCCCTTCAAAATCGATTATTAAGACCCAGATTGAGACTAATCTTCTGTCTCATGCACACATCGGTGCAAGCACATAGGCACACAGAGATCTTTAAAGGATTGGTCCAAAAGTAAAATTGATTTTAAGTCTAAATGCCTATCTATTTATGAAATAATCTAATCTTTTTTCTAATATACTTTCATTCAAAATTCCATACTGCTCTAATGTTTTCACTACTTCCTCTCTGATGACGCTTCATTTGTGAATCTCAGGCGGCAGATGCTGTGGCTCACTACTTCCTCTCTGATGACACTTCATTTGAGAATCTCAGGCGGCAGAGGCCGTGGCTCACTACTTCCTCTCTGATGACGCTTCATTTGAGAATCTCAAGTGGCAGAGGCTGGGGCTCATTACTTCCTCTCTGATGACACTTCATTGGAGAATCTCAGGCGGCAGAGGCTGTGGCTCACTACTTCCTCTCTGATGACACTTCATTGGAGAATCTCAGGCGGCAGAGGCTGTGGCTCACTACTTCCTCTCTGATGACACTTCATTGGAGAACCTCAAGCGGCAGAGGCTGTGGCTCACTACTTCCTCTCTGATGACACTTCATTGGAGAATCTCAAGCGGCAGAGGCTGGGGCTCACTACTTCCTCTCTGATGACACTTCATTGGAGAACCTCAAGCGGCAGAGGCTGGGGCTCACTACTTCCTCTCTGATGACACTTCATTGGAGAATCTCAGGCAGCAGAGGCTGTGGCTCACTACTTCCTCTCTGATGACACTTCATTGGAGAATCTCAGGAGGCAGTGGCTGTGGCTCACTACTTCCTCTCTGACGCTTCATTGGAGAATCTCAGGAAGCAAAGGCTGTGGCAGTGACTCCCTGAAACGAAGCGTCATCAGCGACATCCATTTTAAGGCCTGCTCTACTGAGCATATGTCGGTTGTCAATTTCGACGTATGCTCAGTGGATTCCTGTCACTGTGCAATATGCACAGTGACAGTGCGCTTGCTTGCCACCTCTGATTAGAAGAGAGTGCACTGTCAGTGTACTTTGTAAGGAGAGAACCTGATGTGCAGAGACCAGCGCTGCCCCCACAAGTGACGTGATACATTGACTGAAGAGGTTGTAAGGAACTGCCATACAGGTGTGTTCTTGACTTATCTCAAACTAGTTACTTTTAAAATGTTCATTGTTTCAAAAAAACTGTGCACAAAACAATTGTAAAATTGACTATAAGAAACTATGTAAAATATCAAGAGAATTCTGCTTCTTTCTCCACTCATCGGCCTCTTCCCATTTCCTTTGCCAACTGAACGTATCATCCACATTGAAAAATCTGTGAAAGCTAAACAGACTGCCCGTGCAGTGAGATATACACTTTGTATTAAGTATACCCTTATTCATGATGGGTGAGTGTGTTCGGCACAGCTTGGTACTCTAGCAACCATCGGGGTGGTTGGGTACTCGCAGTGCTTAAGGGTAAGTTTTTTTAACTGCATGAGAGGACACACACAAGCTAGGGACCCCAACGTAGAGAAATACTTTGGCGTAGTGTTGGGGCTCTATTGCATTGATCAATTCAGTAGCTACATTTCTCTTGATTCATATGTTCATGGCAGTAATATGCAGGTTCCATTTTTCACATTTTCATTCTTACATATAGCTATTGCATTTTTCAAGTCAGTATTCACACAGCAGTTTCTGCTATTCCATGTATTCCCCTTCCATAGTCACTGGTGTGCATACCTTATCTCCATATAGTGATGTTTATTTAGGTTTTTGCACCCAGTTCAGACTTAGAATGGAGTTCCAAACGTTATTCCTTATTGTAGGGAAAGAGATTGAGACAGACGGAGAAAGAGACAGACAAAGAGATAGCGAGAGACAGAGAGATATATACAGAGGGGGAGACAGACATTATAATTACATTTATATCTGTTTTGTGGTTTTTGTGTGCAGAATACATTTTTGTTAATACATTCTATTTTGTTAACAGCAGTTATTAACCCCGGCGAAGCCGGGTAGTACAGCTAGTGTCTCCTAAAGCTGAAGCCTTTTATCCATAGGACAGATTTAGAGAACAACCCCGGACTTATTATGTGACTTAAGGAAAGACTGAAATGAAAATGTGACCACTTATCTTGGGAGCGCTGAAGCAAGTATGTCATGGGCACATGTAGGACTAATAAAATGTATTACTCTCCTAATAATAGTCAGCGTTATCTAAATCCGTGGCGTTCTAATGGCAGGCAGCCCCGCTATCTCTCCGAGCCCCCTATGTCATTAGTTCCCCGTGCAGCGAGGACTGGTATCGGCACGCGGTGTGGCACCAGCCCCACTGCAGCCATTAATCATCTCTGACACTCACATCAGGGCGAGAGTTACTATGTTAATAAGCCATTTCACAGGTATCTGCCCTCTAAATGCTAACGCATTAATTAGCCTCTAGTGGGCTCTGTCACACTCTTCGGTTTCATTTACTTTCCCAGGTATCAGGTGCGCTTGTATTACTACAGAATATGACAGAGGTTTACGGTAATGTGACTCTACTCCTCCATGTGTGATATGAAGCAATTTAACATCGCGACTTCACTTCTTCTTTTGCTCCAAGAACATTTAACACTTTGGCTAAGAAATGGCAAATAAGCGAAGCGGAGAATTACAATATTGCCGAAACGGAAAAAGCATGTCTTCCCCGAACACATACATTGGTGCAGAGTTCAAAACCGGCGGATTTCTTTTTTGGCATTCTTAATAATTCTATCCTACGAACAACATTTAACACCAATCCACAGAATGGATGGGACCCATGCCGAATCCAAGGATGGGGTTCCCAAAATCCAGTGTCCATGCATGAGCACTAAGAAATTCAGATTCTTTGGCTTTATGAAAGCGGTAGTGCACATATGCGCCCACAGAGAATAAATGAACGGGTGATCATACATTTATAATAACTCTCCATTTACTTGGCGGTTCGGCAAGACCCTAATTCTACCGAATACCAGAGGACTGACCCCTACCAGTCATGGATACTAAGAAAAGTTGGTGTGATGTTATTTCATGATTGCCATATTAGTACTAGAGTACTTTAGTACTACTATGCATGGTAGTGCCCGCTCAGAGTCATCACTAGTTACGAGTACTGAGCCCCCGAGCATGGTAGTGCCCGCTCATCACTAGTTACTAGTTACCGAGCACCCGAGCATGGTAGTGCTCGCTCATCACTAGTTACGAGTACTGAGCACCTGAGCATGGTAGTGCTCGCTCATCACTAGTTACGAGTACAGAGCACCCGAGCATGGTAGTGCCCGCTCATCACTAGTTACGAGTACCGAGCACCCGAGCATGGTAGTGCCCACTCATCACTAGTTACGAGTACTGAGCACCTGAACATGGTAGTGCCCGCTCATCACTAGTTACGAGTACAGAGCACCCGAGCATGGTAGTGCCCGCTCATCACTAGTTACGAGTACAGAGCACCCGAGCATGGTAGTGCCCACTCATCACTAGTTACGAGTACTGAGCACCTGAACATGGTAGTGCCCGCTCATCACTAGTTACGAGTACTGAGCACCCGAGCATGGTAGTGCCCGCTCATCACTAGTTACGAGTACCGAGCACCCGAGCATGGTAGTGCCCGCTCATCACTAGTTACAAGTACTGACCACCTGAGCATGGTAGTGCCCGCTCATCACTAGTTACGAGTACTGAGCACCTGAACATGGTAGTGCCCGCTCATCCCTAGTTACGAGTACTGAGCACCCGAGCATGGTAGTGCCCGCTCATCACTAGTTACCAGTACTGAGCACCCGAGCATGGTAGTGCCCGCTCATCACTAGTTACCAGTACTGAGCACCTGAGCATGGTAGTGCCCGCTCATCACTAGTTACCAGTACTGAGCACCAGAGCATGGTAGTGCCCGCTCATCACTAGTTACCAGTACTGAGCACCCAAGCATGGTAGTGCCCGCTCATCACTAGTTACCAGTACTGAGCACCTGAGCATGGTAGTGCCCGCTCATCACTAGTTACGAGTACTGAGCACACGAGCATGGTAGTGCCCGCTCATCACTAGATACGAGTACTGAGCACCTGAGCATGGTAGTGCCCGCTCATCACTAGTTACCAGTACTGAGCACCCGAGCATGGTAGTGCCCGCTCATCACTAGTTACCAATACTGAGCACCTGAGCATGGTAGTGCCCGCTCATCACTAGTTACCAGTACTGAGCACCAGAGCATGGTAGTGCCCGCTCATCACTAGTTACCAGTACTGAGCACCCAAGCATGGTAGTGCCCGCTCATCACTAGTTACCAGTACTGAGCACCTGAGCATGGTAGTGCCCGCTCATCACTAGTTACGAGTACTGAGCACACGAGCATGGTAGTGCCCGCTCATCACTAGTTACCAGTACCGAGCACCCGAGCATGGTAGTGCCCGCTCATCACTAGTTACGAGTACAGAGCATGTTTTTAAATATTTTATATTTTTTGATATTTTGTGTACATAAAAGAATTTGTGATCTTTACCTTATACAGTTTATGCTACAACTGTTTATTGCTTGTCTCTATATGTGTACTATGGATCATGTGATGAGCTGATCCCTATATTTTGACTGTTCTTATTCTCCTTTTAATCTCTAAAGTGCAGAGCATTTCACCCGACGTCCAATCGTTTCAGTCGACGTTCCAAGCGTTTCACCCAACGTCCGAGAGTTTCATCCAATGTCAAAATCCATAAGTGTTCCCATTTTCAGCCCTGCTTCCCACTCTCTGAATGAGAATCTTGTGCTCTGTCGTTTATGAAGCATTCTATGGCCGGGAGGCTTTGACGAGATTTGCCAACTGGTCTGAATGGAGCCTTTTTTCTTGGAATATTCCAGGTACGTATCATATTTGATAATGAGACCTCATGTAGCAAAAAAAAAAAAAGAAAGGACCATCTTGGTTATGGCTTTTTGTGGAATTAAAAAAGTTCCCAATAGCCCTGAAACTGCTTATAATTTGCCTCCAAGTTTTGCTTTTAGTCATTGTGGGTCATTCATGTGACAACCTCACCAGCTGCAATTTTTTATGCCTACACCAGTTGTCAGATCCAAGCTGCCATTTGTTACTAAAGGGGGCTTTACACGCAACGATATCTCTAACGATATGTCGTCGGGGCCACGGAATTCGTGGCGCACATCCGGCCTCGTTAGTGACGTTGTTGCGTGTTATACCTAGGAGTGAGTGTTAACGATCAAAAATACTCACCTAATCGTTGATGGTTGACACGTCGTTCATTTTCAAAAAATCGTTCCTGGTGCAGGACGCAGGTTGTTTGTCGTTCCTGAGACAGCACACATCGCTACGTGTGACACCCCGGGAACGAGGAACATCACCGTACCTGCGTCCTCCGGCAATGAGGTGGGCGTGCCGTTAATGCAATTGCTCTCCGCCCCTCCGCTTCTATTGGCGGGCCTCTGTGTGATGTCGCTGTGACGGCGCACAAACCTCCCCCTTAAAAAAGAGGTTGTTCGCCGTCCACAGCGACATCACTAGGAAGGTAAGTATGTGTGATGGGTACTAGCGATATTGTGCGCCACGGGCAGTGATTTGCCTGTGACGTGTACCGCCTTGCGCCCTCGGCTGCGACCGCCAAGTCGGGCTCATGTGTGTCGGTGTCTCGAGCGCCTCCGGACCCGGGGGTCACGTCACTCTGGAAGGGTGTTTGGCGCTACGCATGGGGGAATGCGGGTGTTTGGTTTTGGGATGATTGTTTGTGACGCCACCCACAGGTTGTGGTGATGGTGGACACCACCGCTGCAGTGAAGGTACGGGGACTCCCGCGAGCGGTGTAGTGGAGCAGCTAGGTGTTGACCCCTCCGTGGGTAGGGGATGTTGGTCCCGGGGCCCGATTGTGTGAGGGCCGGGGTGCAGGGCGCAGGGTTGAGGTGCGGTGCGACGCGGTGCGGTGCTGGATGGCACTGGTGTACTCACGATTAAACCACGCAGAGTCACTGGTAAACCAAACGGAGGGATGGACAGGGCCCGCAGCCGGCTGCAGCTTCCTAGTCGGGTTGGCAATGTCCGCCTTTCTCCTGCACCTATGTTTGTAGTGTGACCACTGTGCCTGGGCCCTGGTAGTCCGCTCCCCGGCGTGTATGTGTCGTAGGAGCCCCTTTTGCCCGCAGGCGCTGACCCTTGGATCTCTGGCCTCTGGCGGTGGCTACTATCTGGACGGGTTGGGCTGTTGCCTTCAAACGGGACTTTGGTGGGAATGAACCCCTGAGGTCCAGACTGCAGTCAGTTAATTCGACTATGGTGGTGGCGTATAGCCTAGTTCGGGGTCTGAGTACCCTGCCTGATGCTCCGGTATCCTGTTGGCTCCCCGGTTCGGTTCCGGTGGGCCACTACCCTGTCCCTGTCCCTCACGGTTCCACTGGTCGTATTCCCGGTCTCCTGCAGGTGGCCACTGCCGTCTGCCTGCCTGACTGATCTGGGGTCCTAGGCTCCAGCCCAGGCTCAAGCAGAACTGTACTCCACTACTCTCCACTCCACTGTACTGAACTGGACTGTCTACTGTTTTCCTGCCTCAGGCCAGCAGACTCCTCGGTGGGCGTGTCTTTCCACCTGACTCCGCCCACCTGGTGTGCCTGTCTGACTCTGAGGGAGGCAATCGGGTCTTTGTGGTTGACTGGTGGTACCTTTCTAGTGTGGGGGTGTATGTGGTGATTTGTGACCTGTGACCCCTGGGGTCCAGGGCGTCACTGACGCACAAACGACGGGGGCCGGTGTCGCTGCATGTAAAGCAGCCTTAAGAGTTGGTGCATAGGATATAAAGAAGCAGAATGAAGGTACTTTTCGCTTCTCCTTTTTCAGAGAGTCGTCGTGTCTTTTAATGAAATTTACATCACCTCCTGGAAGAATCTGCTCGGTGTGATCTGTACTTGAAAGAAACAAAAACAAGTGAGAGATTCTGTTTACTATGAACGCCACGGATCTGCCTTGAATTTTAATTGCTCGTCTTCAGAGGTGTTCATGGAAAATATGCTGGAATTAAAGGGAAGCGGGCGCCAGGATACATTACGGTTTAGATTAGGAGCACTCATAAGTATTGCATCAAATAAACAGTCCCACAATCCAACCGGTGGTCGATAGGACAGTTACTGCTGTATAAGAAGCAAGAGCCTCAACTTAAAGGAAAGCTCCATACTCTAGATCCGTACACATCATCTATCACCCAGACAGCAAATATGGAACTGGAGGAAAACAGGTTTAACACCGCGCTTGAAGACCACGGACATCAGTGTTGAACACACAATTCTTTTATTTCATTTCATTCCTACGCGTTTCGGAGACCACAACTGCCTCCTTCTTCAGGGAAAAGAATTTTACAGAGACCAAGGAGGAGCCCTTAAAAAGGTTTTTAAGGGCTCCTCCTTGGTCTCTGTAAAATTCTTTTCCCTGAAGAAGGAGGCAGTTGTGGTCTCCGAAACGCGTAGGAATGAAATGAAATAAAAGAATTGTGTGTTCAACACTGATGTCCGTGGTCTTCAAGCGTGGTGTTAAACCTGTTTTCCTCCAGTTCCATATTTGATGTCTCGCTTGTACAACAGGGCTGCTGCTGGACCACTTAAGCACTCGCTCATGCCACTAAAGGGGTTGTGACTGGCACAACCCGATCAGGTGAGTGCAACATTTCCTTATACCTTTTACCCAGTAAATCGGATAAGACCCTATTGCGCCTTTTCTCTCCTATTTTAGATCACCCAGACAGGACAGTCATCTCGTTCTCAGAAAGTAAAGAACCTTTCTTAAAGGGAACCTGTCATCAGAAATTTAGCTATAAACCTAAAAGTTCCCCCCTCTGCAGCTCCTGGGCTGCATTCTAGGAAGCTTCCTATAGTTTTTGTGGCCCCTTTTATTCCAAAATAAATACTTTATAAACTTGTACCTTTTCGTATGCAAATTTCTTAAATCTTCCATGGGGGCGGGCTGCCTGATGTATGTTGCTGTCCTCCTGCCGATTTACGCCGCCCCCGAACGCTGAATTTCAAACCTCAGGACGCCGCCCCTGGGCGCCCGTGGTCCCGCGCATGCGCTGTGCTACTGTAGCGGTGCCGTGCACTGCGTGCACGTGTGACTGCTAGTGACGCTTTGCGCGGGTACGAGGTTATGGGCGGCGCTGTGAGTGTCATCAGCAAGTGCCGCCCATAACCTCGTGACCGCACTTTCGCCTATTCCTCCAGCGTTCTGCGCAAGCGCTCGCTGGCCAGATGACCGGACGTCACCTCCTTCCCATCCTGCTCAGCAGCAGGAAATAGATGGGAGGAGCGGACGATGCAGTCGGTGCCCGCGCAAAGCGTCACCAGCGGTCACACGTGCACGCAGTGCACGGCACCGCTACAGTAGCACAGCGCATGCGCGGGACCACGGGCGCCCAGGGGCGGCGTCCTGAGGTTTGAAATTCAGCGTTCGGGGGCGGCGTAAATCGGCAGGAGGACAGCAACGTACATCAGGCAGCCCGCCCCCATGGAAGATTTAAGAAATTTGCATACGAAAAGGTACAATTTTATAAAGTATTTATTTTGGAATAAAAGGGGCCACAAAAACTATAGGAAGCTTCCTAGAATGCAGCCCAGGAGCTGCAGAGGGGGGAACTTTTAGCTTTATAGCTAAATTTCTGATGACCGGTTCCCTTTAACCTTTCTCCATTAGCTGCCATGCTATTTTGGGGTCATTGTTCCACCCTCTTCAAAAACTTTAAAGAGATTCCATCAATAAGATCTACCCCCTCATCGTTCAACTGGATATAAGCATGTAGTAGGTATTTGAAAGCTAAATCCATCAATTCCTTTTATATCTTCTATCTGTTGCTGCATTCCAAATGAGTGTTTTAATTCAGTTGAGTGCTTTTGGCATGACGGGAGCACTTCTCGAACCTCTGTTTCCCAAGGTTGTGTTCCCACCCAACGATAGCCTTTTTAGTTTAACTTATGGGTCAAGTTCTGACTCCTAAGATTTTCTGTTTGATGTTCGGCACCAATTAAAGGAGTTTGGTACTAGGTGGAAAAACAACCTTGTGAGGTAGAGGCTTGGAAAGTGCTCTGTCATGCCCAAACTTCTTCAAGCACCACTCCAGTGTTTTTGTTTTCACTGCTGGAGTGATATTCTAAATGTAAGTCCTCTGCCCCTGGTCTTATAATCGCGCTCCGGTGGCTTCATCTTTTTGCCACCGCTCCAGTCGATCTCCGGTGATTTGTGACCTGCCGGCAACTCCAGTGTTTCATGGAGCGTGCTGGAAGTCATAACTCAATATAAGTCTATTAGAGCATCGTTCTGGCTCTCATAGACTTGCAGTGAGAGCTTCTGCTGTAACTTCTGTTTTTCTGGCCAGTCAGAAGTTGTAGTTTCAAGATGGTGCCGGAAAACTGGAGCGACCGCAAAAAAAGTGAAGATGCCGGAGGGTGAGTAAAAAACTAAGGGTGGGGACTTAGATTAAGAGCACCATTACAGTGGTGAAAGGGGAAAAAAAAAAACAAAAAGCTGAAGTTGTTCTTTATTTGTGTAAGAATTAAAACACTGATTGCTTGAAATGCAACAACAGATAAAAGATATAAAGGTGTCAATGCATTTTACTTTTAAAAGACATGCATGCAAATATATGCAGATTAGGAGGGTTGAGTTTACTGAATGATTCTCTTTAAATTGGGAATTAGTGTCAAAGAAGGTTCGTGCTTACTTTAACACTAAAAATGTATTCAGCACACACCAGTTCTTAGAGAAGGTCCTAGCTCAGCAGATACAGTGACTGATAAGATTGGCTAGGGGTAAATAAACTACATTGGTTGAATTTTTCCTGCAAGATAGATGAGGAGAGACCTTCATTTGTATCCAGCTCCACATCATTAGGATATATTCTGTTAGACAGCAGTAAAGCAGGACTGTCAGAGAAGACCACATTAAAATTCTCTCCAGGATGGAGCTGCATACATTGATTCCTATGTCCGCAGCTCCATCATTAAAATCATAAGTGTGGAAAACTGTTATTTAGCCAGTGTCTGCTCTCTCTGCATCCTTCCCACCAATGTCTACCACTATGGTGAGAAATGTAATGTTTGGTGTTAAATCTTTTTAAGTTTTGTTGTCTTAAACACAAAATAAATAGTGTAATAATTTTCACTGTATAGAGGTAGACCCTGTTCCCACAAAATACATATATAATAGTTTGCACTGTATAGAGGTAGATCCTGTTCCCACAAATACATTTGCAATAGTTTGCACTGTATAGAAGTAGATACTGTTCCCACAAAATAATTATGCAATAGTTTGCACTGTATAGAGGTAGACACTGTTCCCACAAAATAATTATGCAATAGTTTGCACTGTATAGAGGTAGACACTGTTCCCACAAAATAATTATGCAATAGTTTGCACTGTATAGAGGTAGATCCTGTTCCCACAAAATAATTATGCAATAGTTTGCACTGTATAGAGGTAGATCCTGTTCCCACAAATACATTTGCAATAGTTTGCACTGTATAGAGGTAGACACTGTTCCCACAAAATAATTATGCAATAGTTTGCACTGTATAGAGGTAGACACTGTTCCCACAAAATAATTATGCAATAGTTTGCACTGTATAGAGGTAGACACTGTTCCCACAAAATAATTATGCAATAGTTTGCACTGTATAGAGGTAGATCCTGTTCCCACAAAATAATTATGCAATAGTTTGCACTGTATAGAGGTAGATCCTGTTCCCACAAAATACATATGCAATAGTTTGCACTGTATAGAGATAGAACATGTTCATACATAATACATATATAATAGTTTGCACTGTATAGAGGTAGAACATGTTCATACATAATACATATATAATAGTTTGCACTGTATAGAGGTAGAACATGTTCACACATAATACATATATAATAGTTTGCACTGTATAGAGGTAAATCCTGTTCCCACAAAATACATTTGCAATAGTTTGCACTGTATAGAAGTAGATACTGTTCCCACAAAATACATATACATCTACTTCTATACAGTGCAAACTATTGCATATGTATTGAGGTAGATCATGTTCACACAAAATACATTTGCAATACTTTGCACTGTATAGAAGTTGAACATGTTCCCACGAAATACATATGCAATAGTTTGCACTGTATAGAGGTAGACACTGTTCCCACAAAATGCATTTGCAATAGTTTTCACTGTATAGAGGTAGATCCTGTTCCCACAAAATACATATGCAATAGTTTGCACTGTATAAAGGTAGATCCTGTTCCCACAATATACATATGCAATAGTTTGCACTGTATAGAGGTAGATCCTGTTCCCACAAAATACATATGCAATAGTTTGCACTGTATAAAGGTAGATACTGTTCCCACAATATACATATGCAATAGTTTGCACTGTATAGAGGTAGACACTGTTCCCACAATATACATATGCAATAGTTTGCACTGTATAAAGGTAGATACTGTTCCCACAATATACATATGCAATAGTTTGCACTGTATAGAGGTAGATCCTGTTCCCACAAAATACATATGCAATAGTTTGCACTGTATAAAGGTAGATACTGTTCCCACAATATACATATGCAATAGTTTGCACTGTATAGAGGTAGATCCTGTTCCCACAAAATACATATGCAATAGTTTGCACTGTATAAAGGTAGATACTGTTCCCACAATATACATATGCAATAGTTTGCACTGTATAGAGGTAGACACTGTTCCCACAATATACATATGCAATAGTTTGCACTGTATAAAGGTAGATACTGTTCCCACAAAATAAATATGCAATAGTTTGCACTGTATAGAAGTAGATCCTGTTCCCACAAAATACATTTGCAATTGTTTTCACTGTATAAAGGTAGACACTGTTCCCACAAAATACATTTGCAATTGTTTTCACTGTATAGAGGTAAATCCTGTTCCCACAAAATAATTATGCAATAGTTTGCACTGTATAAAGGTAGACACTGTTCCCACAAAATACATTTGCAATTGTTTTCACTGTATAGAGGTAAATCCTGTTCCCACAAAATAATTATGCAATAGTTTGCACTGTATAAAGGTAGACACTGTTCCCACAAAATACATATGCAATAGTTTTCACTGTATAGAAGTAGATCCTGTTCCTACAAAATACATATACAATAGTTTGCACTGTATAAAGGTAGATACTGTTCACATAAAATACATATACAATAGTTTGCACTGTATAGAGGTAGATACTGTTCACATAAAATACATATACAATAGTTTGCACTGTATAGAGGTAGATACTGTTCACATAAAATACATATACAATAGTTTGCACTGTATAAAGGTAGATACTGTTCACATAAAATACATATACAATAGTTTGCACTGTATAGAGGTAGAACATATTCACACATAATACATATATAATAGTTTGCACTGTATAGAAGTAGATCCTGTTCCCACATAATACATTTACAATAGTTTGCACTGTATAGAGGTAGATCCTGTTCCCACAAAATACATATGCAATAGTTTGCACTGTATAGAGGTAGATCCTGTTCCCACAAAATACATACATAATACTTTGCACTGTATAGAGGTAGATCCTGTTTCCAGCTCAACTTGCCATCATTGACTTTTTCTCTTTACAATGGTACCCTATGCATGGCATAATTGATGAGGAATGTTAATATAATGCATTAAAAATACAGGCACATATAGAATAAACATATACCAACAAGGTATCCCAAATCATGTTTTGTTTTGTTTTGTGGTCCCCTCCAAAATTAGCCATCTCATCATGTGCAGCCAATAGGAAAGGGATGGAAGAAAATATCAGTAAATAGATGTCTTAGAGTAGGATCTCCAGCTCAAAGCGCCCGTCTATCATGCAGGGAATTCTGCAAAACAGACCCAGCCAGTCCATGAAAATCCATCATTTCATATTGCACTAGCTCTGCTGGGAATATGTATTGCTTTCTGGCCCCAAGTTGGAAAACAGATGGTATCGCCAGGAGTTTTTAAAACCAAATTTGATCTGAAAAGGGGTTGTCTATTTGTAAGACAAGCTCTTTAAGGGCACACGGTGGAGAATAACATGCACAGCATTAAAGGGGTTAACCAGATTTTTTTTTTCTCTCCTTCATGATTCTGCTGCTTTTTTTATACCATGTTGACAGAGCAGAGCAGCTGCTTCTCTTCCACTCTGCTGTCATCGGTGACAGACAGTCATGTGGTTTCTGTCAATAGAAGGTCACAGTATTTGGCTGCGCAGAATACTCCTTGGCTTTCCATTGTTCCTGCTGTCAGTATTCATTGGTATAGGTAGCTTTCCTGCTGTATTCCTCTTTCCCCCTTTTGGACCCAGCAGGAGCTTGCCTTCCACCTAACTGCTGATTATCAGTATTCCCTTGGGGCTTAAATACTCCCTTCTTCCTTGGACTGATGCTGGTGATAGTATTCAGTTCATTCTAGCTCTGGTTGCAAGCATGTGGCTTGCTTTCATCTGTAACATCATTGCTGAACTCCTGCCTGAGTCATTTGTGGATAAGTAGTTCATGTTTTTTTTTTCCCATGTGTTCTCTTTGTGTCTTTCTTTAGCTTTTAGTGGGGTTGATGAAGAGCTCATCCCACCCGTTCGCTATTTAGAGCCCAGCATTAGGGATAACTAGGGGCAGGTATCTGGTTTGACGCATAGGTTCCACACCTATCTAGGATGGTGAGGGACCCCAGGGACCAGCAGTAGGTTTGATTAAGGGTCATGATCTCCCTCTTCCCTAGATGCATGGGTCCCGTTCTTTCACCTTTCACCGCTCGCTTGAACCCCGTACCTAGCGTGACATCTTTTCTGTCGATGGGGCGTTACTGCTGTCATCATGTAGATTGACAGCTGGCTCCCCGCAGCTAGGTAGCAGGGATCTGGCTGACAATCAACCTTACATTGGCAGTGTCACCCTGTTGACAGAACAGTGCAGAAGAGAAGGATCTGATCTGTCAAAGTGACTTTACAGGAAGCAGGAAAATCGCAAGCAGAAGCGATCTGTGACCGCTCTATGCTGGGAGTGATCATCACAGGGCAGATCAAGTAGATAGTTAGCAAGTAGCTACTGTAACAATTAAAGGGAACCTGTCATTTTAACATGCTGTATATAAGAGCCCAGGCCGCTGTGTAGAATGTAAGAATCCCTTTATAATACTCACTAAATGGTTGGTACGATACAGACTGGTCAGATGGGAGTCTCCATTCTCCGAGCGTGGCGCCTCCTCTTTCGGCCATCTTTGTCCTCCTTCTTCTGAAGCCGGGGTGCATGATGTGTCCTACATCATCCACACTAGCCAACATTGAGGTCCTATGCAGGCGCACTTTGATCTTCTCTGAACAGGGCAGATCAAAGTGTCAAGGGAGGAATTTTGGGTAAAGATAGCTAATGGTATCTTCATACAGGGTATCCAGAGACGGTGCCGTATTAGCTATATATATCAGAGCCGATATTAATGAATCAGACAATGAATACATGAGACATGTTCTCCTTGAGCCAGCGTCACCAACTGACCAACTCGTGTATTCGATAGATCCAATTATACAGTATGCATCAATAACCTTGAAGCCAGAACACAGAACTTAGGGAGGATTCTACTCCCCAATTTCTCCCAGCATGTTATAAAATACATCTTTGTTCGTTAAAACATTCTTTCTGTGTGAAAGCTATTGATAAGACTTTTGCTCATTATTATAAAACTTTCACTGTTTGTGCATCTGTTCACTTATCCTTGGTAACCCCTTCATGACTATACAACTTAGAATCATATTATGGGTCTATGCGATTGCTACATAGACAGACAGATAATTATGCAACTACATCTATATTTTGATTATTTACATACACAGATATTCTTATTACGTTTAAACAAACAAGCTATAGCTCAGACCACCTCCACAAAAGTATTGTAGTGCGCCTGCGCAGGACCTCAATGCCGGCGCGTGTACAAGACCTAGGACGCATCATGCACCCCGGCTTCAGAAGAAGGAGGACAAAGATGGCCGAAAGAGGAGGCGCCGCACCCGGAGAATGGAGACACCCATCCGACAAGTCTGCACTGCCTTGACCATTTAGGTGAGTATTATAAAGTGATTTTTATGTTCTACACAGCGGCCTGCGCTCTTATATACAGCATGGTAGAATGCTGTATATAAGAGCCCAGTGATGGTGGCCGCAGCTTATAGGGGACAAATCTGGTGACAGGTTCCCTTTAAGTGCTTAGACCCCAAAAGGAAAAAAGCCCCTGTAACCTGGTGCTTTACTTTGATCTTGTACTGTAGGAATTCTCTATCAACACACTTAGTAAGTTGCACTATACTTGAATTTAGGGATTTTATCATCACAACATGGTTCCTGTATGATATGCAACTATTTATTTTTCATTACATATACCGTCATAGTTTACTTTTTCTGGACCATTTGCTAAATGAGATGTAAGGAGGATCCGACTAATGGGACAGACAGATCCTTCGCCGCCTTATTTATGGCCATACATGAATGAGCTGAGACAACCATATGGTGAAATGCTAATTAGGGATTAGGAAAAAAAATAAGATTTATTACGCAAGCCAATTATATAATTGTCGCCAGATTTCTTCCTATGATGAGCACAAAGCATTTTCTCCAAATCCACGACGCCTGACTTTGTGCCTAATCCTGAGATTAGAGCACAATGCGCTATAATGGCTTCAGTTTGAATAAAATCAAGAGTCAAATTGAAATGTGTCTGTTCCATTACTGCAAAATCCAAAGTGGCGTATATCCATAGGGAGAGCAGAGAAAGAAGTCACAGCCGGGCGCTAATCCTGGAGGGCTACAAAAGAGAATAGAGGCACTATATGCAGAGTATGTGTGGACCAAAGCCGATTTATCAGTCCTTAAAGGGATTGTCCCCTTTCAGACAATGTTTGGCCCCAGTGGCAGTTTGTTTAAAAAAAAAAGGGGGCAAGCAATGCTCTACTTACCTTCTCCGGGTCCACCTTCCAAATGGTTTCTAGAATTGGCTGCGGCTCTGATTTCTTGTTGACAGCTCCGCAGCCAATCAGTGAGCTCGGAAAGGGGCGCTCCAACTACACGGGTTACTGAGCTCAATGGCTAACTGTTGACGGGATGCCAGCTCCGCAGCCCATACAAACACCATGAGCAGTGGTGGAGACTCATCAGTAGACCTGAGTGTCACAATTCCAATGTGCAGAACATTCTGTATTGTTATGCTATGCTCTGCTGCAGAGCCGGTATATGCTTATGGTGCAGAGCATTTTGCAGGAGGAATGCTCTGCTGGTTGTTTCACGCTGTCCTGGGAGGTGCTCTTGCAGATTCTTCTCGTTCCCAGTGATTGCTTTGCTTCAATAGGAAGCATGTTAGCCGCCAGTCATACTTCCTGGTTACAGTTGTGGTTGGCTCCTGTGGTGCTCAGTGTTCTGGTCTTGGTCTCTCGACTCCGAACTGTTGCTGCCTGTCCTCCCCTGTTTCTGTTGTGACTTCCTGGCTTCTGACCTCGGACTTCCTCCTGACCACATCCCCGTCTGCTCCCTGTATTTTGTACATACTTTCCTGGAACTCTGACCTTCGGCTTGTATCTTGACCTCATCTCTGTCTGCCCCCGTGTACTGTCGTGCCCTCCTGGTTTATGATCTCGGCCTGTCTGACTACCTCTACATTTACTGCATACAAGTAGTGTCTAGCGCCTCCTTGTGACTCCAGCATCTTGACCATCAGGAATAATCTGGAGGTTAGGGATAGCCTAGGGTCCCCTAGTGTGAGAGACAGTATCGGAGCCCTTGTCCCTCTCTATCCTGCAGTCACATCCTGACAAAATAAATATCTAAAACCATCTTTCTCTCTGTCTCTGTCTGCCTCTCTCTGTCTCTCTCTCTCTGTCTCTCTCTATGTCTCTGTCTGTCTCTCTCTGTCTCTCTCTCTCTGTCTTTCTCTATGTCTGTCTGTCTCTGTGTGTCTCTCTCTGTCTTTCTGTCTCTCTCTCTGTCTCTCTCTCTGTCTCTCTCTCTGTCTCTGTCTTCTCTGTCTCTGTCTGTCTCTGTCTTTCTCTCTCTGTCTCTCTCTATGTCTGTGTCTGTATCTCTCTCTCTCTCTGTCTCTCTCTGCCTCTGTGTGTGTATATATGTGTATATATATATATATATATATATAGTATATATATAAAAATTGTTTAAAAGAACCGAGAGTCCTCAGTGGTTGATACCTTTTTAATGTAATTCACACACACACACACATATATATACATACACACACACACACACACACACACACACACACACACACACACACATATATATATATAAATATATATGTATGTATGTCCATGTATATATATATATATATATATATATATATATATATATATATATATAATTATAGATCTGATTATCTCAAGTCTCTCATCTTGGGATATTGTGAGCCAAGATGAAAAGTAAGGAAGGACACTTTTGCAGGCTTGGTCTATCATCTATGAGACATCTACCATAACTTTCACAGCAGCGGCATATAAGCCGGCCGATAATATCCGTTACTCCATTATTTATTGATACTTTTGCACCCCCTCCCTTATATTATCATCACTGTAAATAATAAAACAAGTGCATTTTGAAACAAAAATCAAGAGTTAAAATAAAAAAGGATATTTGTCTGGGACAAATGTTCTTATTAAAAGCGCTTTTTATTCCTTTTTAATAAATGCGGGCATTATCATTCACGCTGCGCTTACTTGTATATATCTCTTCTTTCAAATATTTTAAACAATCCATTTCACAAACACCGGAGGCGAGTTATTTATTATTAATGCAGTCAGTCAACAGCAGTTGCAGGGTTTGTGTTTGTTATCTGGATTTTCTAAACAAAGATAGGACCCGAGAGACTTTAATGAATATTCCCAAAATTCATGACTCTCCCAACCATATTAGGATTTGTAAATCCGGTCCCTCTTCAGCCGCGCTGTCCCTGTAAGCGCTATAGGCGTGCGGCGTGCCGGAGAATAATAAAACTATGTTGCCGGGAACCATTAGAGAAATATGTATAGATATGTGACTTAATGAATACCCTTGTGCTTTATTGGATGTATTGGGTAAAGATAACAGAAAATAATACAAACATATATAGTAATATATGTCAACAAGATACTATGAATAATACAAATCAAACCTTCAAACATCCATGCATTAATATTAGATATAAAATGTGACATGTAATTTATAATAAGTAGAGAAAAGAGTAAATTATGGCATAAAATCCTCAGGATCATAAGTATTTAATGGAAGGTTTATCTGTCTATATAGTGGATGATATTTTCCGCTATTTTTATGCTCCGTGAGTTGGCTTTGGCATTGGCGTAACCAGCGCTGACCGTGGTCCTGAAGGTGCTGCGTGAAGAATATCACCAACTCTCCGCAGAACTTGTCCAGGACCATGGACAGCTCCGAAAACAAGAGAAAAGGTGGGAAACCTTTGCTGATCCGCAAACTTTAAAGGGAACTTGTCACCAGAATTTTCGCTATGAAACTAAAAGAACCCCCTTCTGCAGCTCCTGGGCTGCGTTCTAGAAAGGTTCCTCTTGCTACTGGCCCCCCTTTCAGACCTAAATAACAACTTTATAAAATATTACTCTTTGCAATGGTAATGAGGTTTGCTGGCCCGGTGGGCGGGCTGTATTTTATCTGTTATTCCCCCTCCTGCCGCTGTTCGCAGTCCCCCAGTGTTCATTTACATAGATGAGGCCGCCGCCCACATCTTCCGCAGTGCTCCGGGAGTCTCGCGCATGCGCAGTGGCACTATCGCGGGATTGAGCAGTTTTCAAATCGCGAGCGCCGGTGACGTTATTGCGCAGTCGCGAGATTATGGGCTGCTTTGTGAATGTCATCACCAGCGTCATCCAAGTACCCGTCCATAATCTCGCGCCTGCGCAATAACATCACCGGCGCTCGTGATTTGAAAACAGTGCTCAGTCCCGCGATAGTGCTACTGCGCATGCGCGAGACTTCAGGAACACTGCGGAACATAAGGGCGGCGGCCTCATCTATGTAAATAAACACTGGGGGATGGCGAACAGCGGCAGGAGGGGGATAAATGACAAAATACAGCCCGCCCCTGGGGCCAGCAAACCTCATTACCATAGCAAAAGGTAATATTTTATAAAGTTGTTATTTAGGTGTGAAACGGGGGCCAGTAGCAAGAGGAACCTTTCTAGAATGCAGCCCAGGAGCTGCAGAGGGGAGTATTTTAGTTTAATAGCAAAAATTCTAGTGACAGGTTCCCTTTAAAAGGGTTGTCCACTACTTTTACATTCATAGTCTAGCCTTAGGGGTACTTTGAACACTATGACATCGCAAGCCGATGCCGAGCGCGATAGTCCCCGCCCCCATTGCACATACTATATTGTGTTATAGCTGCCGTAGCGAACATTATCGCTACGGCAGCTTCACATGGACTTACCTGCCCTGTGACTTACCTGCCCTGTGACGTGTGTCACATGGGAGGCGGCCAATAGAAGTGGAGGGGTGGAGATGAGCGGGATGTAAACATCCCGCCCACCTCCTTCTTTCCGCATAGCCGGCGTGAGCCGCAGGACACAGGTAGGAGATTTTCCTCGCTCTTGCGACTTCATACACAGTGATGTGTGCTGCCGCAGGAACGAGGAACAACATCGTAACATCGGTCCTTCCGAAATTATGGAAATGACCGACGCTACACCGATCATACAATTTCGACGCTTTTGCGCTGGTTAATAGGATCAAAACCGATTTATACACTCCGATATCGACAGCGACACCGGATGTGCGTCACTTTCGATTTGACCCCACCGACATCGCAGCTGCGATGTCGTAGTGTGCAAAGTACCCCTTAGCATAGGTGATCAATGTCTGATCAGTCGGGATCCGACACCCAGCACCCTTGTCGATCAGCTGTTCCTGGTGTTGTCCGGAAAGCTCAGTTCCGGCGCTGCCCTGCTTTCTTATAGTGGGAGATACCGCAACACAATAAAAAAGAATGGGGTTGCATTAAAACACTTAGGGTACCATGACAAAGTATGCAAAAAATCAAAAATGTTATGACTTTTTACAACTTGTTTATTGCAGAGCCGTAGGGTAACAAGCGACCCCAATCACCGGCATTACGCTGTGATGTAGAAGCTACTCGGAGTCCTCTTTGGCCCCTGTGCCACCAGCACCGCTGTGTTCCCCCCCCCCCCCCGACCTTAAAATGTGACTATAGTTTTCTGTGACTCTTCAGAATAGACTGACATTTGTTTGTACATGAGGAATAACAGCGTTTCTGGCCATTGCATTGTATAGCTTTTTTTTAACAGGTTTCCCTTTCTCTGGACTTTTGTTACCAAAAGCAAAATTGGACCCCTGTGGACTGAGGATATAAAGTTTGGTCTGCAGATTGTTTGTTTATGTCAACAAGGGAATTCCTCGAGGAAGACGGGTCTGGGAGTCAATCAATCTTACAGCTTTATGAAGTCATTCATGCCAATATAATGGGCCCATGGGGGTGAATTAATAAAAAAAAAAAAAACAAACAGGGACTCGTAGATTCTAACCCCAAACTCTGCACCATTGTTTCTTTCCCACATGCTTCAATTTTGGAGCAAGAAGTCACATGATAATTGCAGCCTATCAGTGGCCACTGATTAACCTTCTGATCGAGCCAGCAAAGAGGAGGTCAATGATTGGCTGCATCAGTCATGTGACTTTAAAGACCATAAGTAATTTCAATTGTTAGATCTTGTTGGATGTGTTATACAAATGGTTCCTGTGCTGTGATCATCTCAGAAATGTGCCCCTGCTAGGTATTGCCTTATTTTCTATGTCCTACCATACAGAGTTGCTCCATTTCAAGGTCAGCACATCCCTTAGCTCCTGGGTAGGTGAAAAAGCAAACATTACTTATAATAAGTGACTATACAGGCTCAAAGCTGCTGCTTTCTGTGACGTAACACATTTCCCTACCTGTTTGTTTTATCACAGGAGTAAGTGTTTCTGCTGCATCTCCAGCCCTCTGAGCGCATCATAAATCAAGTCAGTGACTCGGGAGCTCCAGCAACCAACATTATATGTCACTGACTTGATTTATGATGAGCTCAGAGGGCTGGAGATACCCTGCTTGTTTGTTTTACCACAGGAGTGAGTGTTTGTGCCTCCTCTCTAGCCCTCTGAGCTCATCATAAATCAAGTCAATGACATATAATCTCGGTCATCGGAGCTCCTACATCATGGACTTGGTTGATGAGGAGCTCAGAGGGCTGGAGATGCAGCAGAAACACATACTCCTCGGACAAAACAAACAAGCAGGGAATCTCCAGCCCTCTGAGCTCATCATAAGTGAGTGACATATAATCTCTGTCGCCAGAGCTCCTATGTCAACGACTTGATTTATGATGAGCTCATAAGTCTGGAGATTCCCTGCTTGTTTGTTTTATCACAGGAGTGAGTGTTTCTGCCTCCTCTCCAGCCCTCTGAGCTCATCATCAATCAAGTCCTTGACACAGGAGCTCCAGCAACCGAGATTATATGTCATTCACTTATGATGAGCTCAGAGGGCTGGAGATTTACTGCTTGTTTGTTTTGTCACAAGAGTATGTGTTTCTGCTGCATCTCCAGCCCTCTGAGCTCATCATCAACCAAGTCCGTGATGTAGGAGCGCCGGTGACTGAGATTATATGTCATTGACTTGATTTATGATGAGCTCAGAGGGCTGGAGAAGAGGCAGAAACACTTAGGGGCACTTTGCACACTATGACATCGCAGTTGCGATGTCGGTGGGGTCAAATCGAAAGTGACGCACATCCGGCCTCGCTGTCGATATTGTAGTGTGTAAAGCCTTTTTGATACGATTAACGAGCGCAAAAGCGTCATAATCGTATCATCAGTGTAGCGTCGGTCATTTCCACGATTTGGAAATGACCGATGTTACGATGTTGTTCCTCGTTCCAGCGGCAGCACACATCGCTGTGTGTGAAGCCGCAGGAGCGAGGAACATCTCCTACCTGCGTCACGGCCGCCAATGCGGAAGGAAGGAGGTGGGCGGGATGTTTACGTACCGCTCATCTCCACCCCTCCGCTTCTATTGGCCGCCTGCTGTGTGACGTCGCTATGAAGCCGCACGACCCGCCCCCTTAATAAGGAGGCGGGTCGCCGGCCAGAGCGACATTGCAGGACAGGTGAGTGCATGTGAAGCTGCTGTAGTGATAATGTTCGCTACGCCAGCTATCACCATGATATTGCAGCTGCGACGGGGGCGGGGACTATCACGCACGGCATCGCAGCATCGGCTTGCGATGTTGTAGTGTGCAAAGGGCCCCTTACTCCTGTGATAAAACAAACAAGCAGTGAATCTCCAGCCCTCTGAGCTCATCATAAGTGAATGACATATAATCTTGGTTGCCAGACCTCCAACATCACAGACTTAATTGATGATTAGCTCAGAGTGCTGGAGATGCAGCAGAAACTCTTACTCCTGTGATAAAACAAACAGGCAGGAAAATGTGTTGCCTCACAGAATGGAGCAGCTATGAGTCCTTGCTGTGTTGTTTGTATATTTTCCTAGGCTTCCTCGTCTTGCAAGGAGCTCTGGTATGTGTCAAAGATAAACTGGAACAGACACAACAACAAGACGCTAAATACCAGGTGCACATTTATAAGAGTTTGCCGGCACACAGGGCCGTATTTGCCACTAGGCACCCGTGGTCCCGTGCCTAGGGCGGCACGTTGCGGGGGGCGGCACTTTCTGGCAGCAAAAAAAAAAAAAAAAAAAAAAAAAAAAAAAAAAAAAATATATAAATTTTTTTTTTTTTTTTTTTTACATCCCCGCCCCCCGTCCCTCCCTCCGTTACACTCGGCTGTGTTCCGGGGGGAGGGGGGAGGACAGGAGCACTTCTGCTGGCTATTTAAATACATGGCGGGCGCCAGGCATAGTGAGCTGACTAACCCCGGAAGTTCCATGGCCTGCACTTCCGGGGACAGTCAGCTCACTGCCCCATGCTGCAGCGTCCAATCCTGCAGATGACACACGCCACGGAGGAGGACGCGTCTGCAGCTGGAGCAAGCCAGAAGAGGAGCCAGCCAGAGCAGGGCGGCGAGCACAGGAGCAGGTAAGGCAGAGGCAGAGCCTAGAATGTATGGGCTCCTTACAGGTTAGTTGATGATCGTTGCAAATTGCGATGCCTCTTTTTGTCCACTGTAATCATGCAAGGGGAGGCTGGGGGGAGAGAGGCTGAGGCTGGGGGAGGCTGGGAAGAGAGAGAGGCTGGGGCGAGGCTGGGAAGAGAGGGAGGCTGGGAAGAGAGAGAGGCTGGGGGGAGGCTGGGAAGAGAGAGAGAGGCTGAGGCTGGGAAGAGAGAGGCTGGGAAGAGAGAGGCTGAGGGGAGGCTGGGAAGAGAGAGAGGCTGAGGCTGGGAAGAGAGAGGCTGGGAAGAGAGAGGCTGAGGGGAGGCTGGGAAGAGAGAGAGGCTGAGGCTGGGAAGAGAGAGAGACTGAGACTGGGGGGAGGCTGGGAAGAGAGGCTGAGGCTGGGGGGAGGCTGGGAAGAGAGAGAGGCTGAGGCTGGGGGGAGGCTGGGAAGAGAGAGGCTGAGGCTGGGGGGAGTCTGGGAAGAGAGAGAGGCTGAGGCTGGGGGGAGAGAGGCTGAGGCTGGGGGGGAGGCTGGGGGGAGAGAGAGGCTGAGGCTGGGGGGAGAGAGGCTGAGGCTGGGGGGAGAGAGGCTGAGGCTGGGGGGAGAGAGAGGCTAAGGCTGGGGGGAGAGAGAGGCTGAAGCTGGGGGGGGAGGCTGGGAGAAGAGAGGCTGATTCTGGGGGAGGCTGGGAGGGGGAGGCTGATGCTGAGGGAGGCTGATGCTGAGGGAGGCTGATGCTGGGGGAGGCTGGGAGGGGGAGGGGGAGGCTTGGAGGAGGGAAGCTGATGCTGAGGGAGACTTGGAGGAGGGAGGCTGAGGGAGGAGGGAGGCTGAGGCTGGGGGAGGAGGGAGGCTGAGGCTGGGGGAGGAGGGAGGCTGAGGCTGGGGGAGGCTGATGCTGGGGGAGGCTGGGAGGAGAGAGGCTGATGCTGGGGGAGGCTGGGAGGGTGAGGCTTGGAGGAGGGAAGCTGGTGCTGAGGGAGGATTGGAGGAGGGAGGCTGATGCTGAGGGAGGAGGGAGGCTGATGCTAGGGGAGGCTGGGAGGAGAGAGGCTGATGCTGGGGGAAGCTGGGAGGGTGAGGCTTGGAGGAGGGAAGCTGATGCTGAGGGAGGCTTGGAGGAGGGAGGCTGATGCTGAGGGAGGAGGGAGGCTGATGCTGGGGGAGGCTGGGAGGAGGAAGGCTGATGCTGGGGGAGGCTGGGAGGAGGGAGGCTGATGCTGGGGGAGGCTGGGAGGAGGGAGGCTGAAGGAGGCTGGAAGGAGGGAGGCTGAGGCTGGGGGAGGCTGGGAGGAGAGAGGCTGATGCTGGGAGGGGGAAGGTGAGGCTTGGAGGAGGGAGGCTGATGCTGAGGGAGGCTGGGAGGAGGGAGGCTGATGCTTGGGGAGGCTGGGAGGGGGAGGCTGATGAGGAGGGAGGCTGATGAGGAGGGAGGCTGATGAGAAGGGAGGCTGATGAGAAGGGAGGCTGATGCTGAGGGAGGCTGATGCTGGGGGAGGCTGGGAGAAGGGAGGCTGATGCTGGGGGAGGCTGGGAGAAGGGAGGCTGATGCTGGGGGAGGCTGGGAGGAGGGAGGCTGATGCTGGGGGAGGCTGGGAGGAGGGAGGCTGATGCTGGGGGAGGCTGGGAGGAGGGAGGCTGATGCTGGGGGAGGCTGGGAGGAGGGAGGCTGATGCTGGAGGAGGCTCATGCTGGGGGAGGCTGGGAGGAGAGAGGCTGATGCTGGGGTAAGCTGGGAGCAGGGAGGCTGATGCTGAGGGAGGCTGGGGGGAGAGAGGCTGATGCTGAGGGAGGCTGGGGGGAGAGAGACTGATGCTGGGGGAGGCTGGGGGGAGAGAGGCTGATGCTGGGGGAGAGGCTGCTGCTGGAGGCGGGGGGAGAGAGGCTGCTGCTGGGGGAATGGGAGAGAGGGGCCAATGCTAGAGACAGAGGACAAGGGTTGAGGGGTAGAGCAATGACAATATCGATGGGGGGGAGTGTAAGGACTCAGAATAAGAGGGGGGCAGCATTGGGAGCTCATTATGGAGAAGGGGCAGCATGTGTGGGCTCAGTATGGAGTGGAACAATGTAGGGGGAGTCAATATCAAGAGTGGGGTAGTGTGTGTGTGTGTGTGTGTGTGTGTGTGTGTGGGTCTCAGCATAAGCGCTAGTGTGGTGGTCTTAGTATGATGAGTGGGGCAGCATGGAGGTGTCATTATGGAAAAGAGGAAGGCAGCATTAGGAGCTCATGGAGAGGGGCAGCATGCACGGGACACTGTGAGGAGGGGGCAGCATGCACGGGACACTGTGAGGAGGGGGGCAGCATGCACGGGACACTGAGGAGGGGGCAGCATGCATGGGACACTGAGGAGGGGGCAGCATGCATGGGACATTGTGAGGAGGGGGCAGCATGCATGGGACACTGTGAGGAGGGGGCAGCATGCTTGGGACACTGTGAGGAGGGGGCAGCATGCATGGGACACTGTGAGGAGGGGGCAGCATGCATGGGACACTGTGAGGAGGGGGCAGCATGCATGGGACACTGTGAGGAGGGGGCAGAATGCATGGGACACTGTGAGGAGGGGGCAGCATGCATGGGACACTGTGAGGAGGGGGCAGAATGCATGGGACACTGTGAGGAGGGGGCAGCATGCATGGGACACTGTGAGGAGGGGGCAGCATGCATGGGACACTGTGAGGAGGGAGCAGCATGCATGGGACATTGTGAGGAGGGAGCAGCATGCATGGGACATTGTGAGGAGGGGGAAGCATGCATGGGACATTGTGAGGAGGGGGCAGCATGCATGGGACATTGTGAGGAGGGGGCAGCATGCATGGGACACTGTGAGGAGGGGGCAGCATGCATGGGACACTGTGAGGAGGGGGCAGCATGCATGGGACACTGTGAGGAGGGGGCAGCATGCATGGGACACTGTGAGGAGGGGGCAGCATGCATGGGACACTGTGAGGAGGGGGCAGCATGCATGGGACACTGTGAGGAGGGGGCAGCATGCATGGGACATTGTGAGGAGGGAGCAGCATGCATGGGACATTGTGAGGAGGGGGCAGCATGCATGGGACATTGTTAGGAGGGAGCAGCATGCATGGGACATTGTGAGGAGGGAACAGCATGCATGGGACATTGTGAGGAGGGAACAGCATGCATGGGACATTGTGAGGAGGGGCAGCATGCATGGGACATTGTGAGCAGGGAACAGCATGCATGGGACATTGTGAGGAGGGGCAGCATGCATGGGACATTGTGAGCAGGGGGCAGCATGCATGGGACATTGTGAGGAGGGGGCAGCATGCATGGGACATTGTGAGGAGGGGGCAGCATGCATGGGACATTGTGAGGAGGGGGCAGCATGCATGGGACATTGTGAGGAGGGGGCAGCATGCATGGGACATTGTGAGGAGGGGGCAGCATGCATGGGACATTGTGAGGAGGGGGCAGCATGCATGGGACATTGTGAGGAGGGGGCAGCATGCATGGGACATTGTGAGGAGGGGGCAGCATGCATGGGACATTGTGAGGAGGGGGCAGCATTCATGGGACACTGTGAGGAGGGGGCAGCATGCATGGGACACTGAGGAGGGGGCAGCATGCATGGGACACTGTGAGGAGGGGGCAGCATGCATGGGACACTGTGAGGAGGGGGCAGCATGCATGGGACACTGTGAGGAGGGGGCAGCATGCATGGGACACTGTGAGGAGGGGGCAGCATGCATGGGACACTGTGAGGAGGGGGCAGCATGCATGGGACACTGTGAGGAGGGGGCAGCATGATGTGAGGACAATGTGCAGATCATATTTCATAATTGAGGAAGTTGTGGTGGGTATAATTTATAAGGGAGGGCAGTGTGTAGTTTATTAGGGGCAGTGTGACAGTCACAGTATATAAGTGGGGATGGTGTGGAGATTGTGCAGGGGCCGTGCGCACATGGCGCTTTAGAGCGCAGCGCTTCGGCTACTGCCGAAGCGCTGCGTAAAAAGAAGTGACATGTCACTTCTTTCCTGCACTTTGCCGGCAGCTCCTGCTCTGTCTATGGTAGGAGCTGCAGGCAGAGCGCATGGAATCGGCGCTCACTACGGACATTTTCTGCAGCGATTAGAAGCGCACATGTGCTCTTCAGATCGCTGCAGAAATTTCTGCAGTGAACTGTACGCAACGTGCGCACATAGCCTTAAAGTGTTTTACAGAGTAGATCTGCCTTAAACAGATGTCGTGTGCGAAAACTCAGTTTTACGTTGTCAATAAGGGGCGCGACCACTTAAAGTGCCTAGGGCAGCACGAAGGCAAAATACAGCCCTGCGGCGGCACAGGAACATCTTTTATAAACAGCCAGTTGGTGCACTTAGAGGTGGTTTTTTTTTTGCTCATGGGAGCAGTTTAGTAATATTTAAGAAATTCCTTTAAAGAGATATGTAACTGGAAAAAGAAGTCTACATACTTACAGAAGAAGTTACTTTTGTCTATAAGATTTGTTTATTTCAGTGGTGCAAGGAGGTGGTCAAAGTGCAAAAAAAATGACTCAGTGCCACCCCTGACCTTAGGCAGTGTCCGGTATTGCAATTAAGCCACATTAAAGTGAATTGAGCTAAGCTACAATACCTTTGTACAACCTACGGTCCAGGGTGGTGCTTTTTCTAAAGAGAAGGAGCCATTTTTTTCTCAAGGGCTGAGCTGCAAAAGTAATTGTAGCCATGGACAAGAGAGTGCTTATGTTTCTGGGATAAAAAAATAACACTGATCTTTGTTTTTTTAATTTCAGACAACTGCATTCTCTTTGATGGATTTCACCGTTTTCATTTCTTTATGAAACCAACAACAGACGACAGAAGAAATAAGTTCTAGATTGCACCTTTTGTCTCCTTTAGGTACAAGCTATGGAGAAACTCTCTTTGGTAATGAACAATAACTATTTGTATCCTTTCAAGTAGTATCCCGTCCAGAACAATACAAGATAACGGAGCGCGTTGTCTCGCCGGCAGAAGATTATGGGTTTTGTTCCCTGTTTTTTTAGTTTTTTTTTCTATTTCTCATTCGCTTTTTATTAAAAACCCGTTTTCTTACAGCTATCGCGGAAAATACCACAATGTAATAAAAATCTATTCTCCGCAGTCTCCGCATTTCTGCCGCTCCTGATAAATGACTCATTATTTAGAATAGAGGTTACACCTTTTGTTACGGTGAAATTTCACTTTCTGGAAGCTTGACTTCAAAGTTGGCTGGACTGAGTAATGAGGCAGAAAGAGGCTTGTGTTTTCTGGAGCACCTGCCTGTTAAACCACTGACCTAGATGCCGGCGCTTTACATTTTACTGTTTGTTTAGGCACTTAATCTACTGAAAATAACTTCACACGTTCATGTAACGAGTTGGATGGAAGAACGTTACGGAGAATTAGTAATAGCAAGTGGCGTACCTAGAGTTCGATGGGCCCTGGTACAAAATTTGGACTTGGGCCTCCATCCATTCCCGCATGTTGGTCAAATGTATATATACATTTAGCTTTCTAAATCCTATAACGACATACTAGTTGCCTCCCCCCCCCCAATTATCCCCCATCCTGTTGTAATGTCCCCCATCCTGGGCTCCTTCCTGGTAAATATGTCCCCCATCCTGGTAAATGTCCCCCATCCTGGGCTCCTTCCTGGTAAATATGTCCCCCATCCTGGTAAATGTCCCCCATCCTGGGCTCCTTCCTGGTAAATATGTCCCTCATCCTGGTAAATGTCCCCCATCCTGTGCTCCTTCCTGGTAAATATGTCCTTCATCCTGGTAAATGTCCCCCATCCTGGGCTCCTTCCTGGTAAATATGTCCCCCATCCTGGTAAATGTTCCCCATCCTGGGCTCCTTCCTGGTAAATATGTCCTCCATACTGGTAAATGTCCCCCATCCTGGGCTCCTTCCTGGTAAATATGTCCCCCATCCTGGTGAATATGTCTCCCATCCTGGACTCCTTCCTGGTAAATATGTCCCTCATCCTGGTTAATATGTCTCCCATCCTGGACTCCTTCCTGGTAAATATGTCCCCCATCCTGGTTAATATGTCCCCCATCCTGGACTCCTTCCTGGTAATATGTCCCCCATCCTGGTTAATATGTCTACCATCCTGGACACCTTCCTGGTAAATGTCACTTATCCTGGTAAATGTCCCCCATCCTGGGCTACATTCTGATAAATATGTCCCCCATTCTGGGCTACTTCCTGGTAAATATGTTCCCCATTCTGGTATATATATTCCACATCCTAGTATATATGCCCCCCCATCATAGTAAATATGTCCCCGCATCCTGGTAAATACTGTCCCCCTCCTGACATATACTGCCCCCCCTCCTGGTATATACTGTCCTCCTCATGGGCCCCTCCTGGTATATACTATCCCCCTCCTGGTATATATGTTCCTCTCCTGGGCTCCTCCTGGTATATACTGTGCCCCTCCTGGTATATACTGTACTCACCCACCCCGGCTCCCATGTTGCACAGCATCCTCCTCTATAGCTGGCCCGCAGTCGATGGCAGCTTTCATTGACGTCTATTCTATAGCAATGCATGACGTCATTGTCATGCACCGCCCTCAGTCACTGGGACACAGATGAAAGCTGCTGGCTTCTGTTTGCCTGGCAGTGTATATTGCAGTGTAGGGACCTGATGGGTCTCTGCGTCGTGATACATTTCAGCTGAATGTGTGGCCTTGGGTGCACATCTAGCTAAGGCAGGGGCTGGGGCTGACGGGCCTTCAGTACCCTGGGGCTCGGTCATGGTTGCGACCGTGATCATTCAACCCCTGGTAATATCCCTGGATAAGGGAATGCCCACTAAGGATTATGGTGGAATTTATACAGGACATGGATGTGTATATTTTGGCACAATATTTCGTTAATGCGTAGGGTTCATACATTGTGTCAATTATCTGTGGACTTTTTCTCCAGATTTTCTATATGTGCTGCATAAAAAAAATCTGTGCTGAAATTGACCTATTGACCTACAGTGCTCATTATAGGGGCTCGTTCACATGTCCGAATTTCCTGTACGAGCCTTATTTGTGGTTTTCATGGATCACACGTACCTGTGATAGTCTATGGGGCCATTCACGTCTCCATGATCCACAGAAAATCATGGAGACTTGTCCGATATTGATCCGACACCGCTCCAATATCGGCAATGCAAGTCGATGGCTGCGTGGAAAAAATGTCTTTAGAGTACCGGTAAGCGTATTTCACTCCATGAAGAAACATTTTGCTCATTTTTTGGGTGATTGGTTTACACTGCCCGATTATCAGGAAACGAGTATTTCTGGGAACGCTCATTCCCAATAATCCGCTAAATGAGGCAGCCTTTAACCACAAGCAATAAGATCAAATCCAGGCGGCTCAATCGATTTAGTGCCCAAAAGTGAATAGTTTCGGGGTACATTACAACTGCTCCATTGCTTAAAAAGAAGTCCTAATTAAGCAGACTGCAATAACCCCAGTACATCGTATAATTATATCATGTGTTATTGCTTCTGTAAAGTTGTGTCCTGCAGGAATTGTACTTTATTAAGGTGTCACTTTAGGAGATTGGGTTCTAGGATCGGAGATTGGGGGTCGTGTTACCCATACAATGTGACCGGTTTTGGAGAGGTTACACACTTGCACTGTGCGGATTATTAACGCCATAGGTTATAATTATGTCTTCCGTATAATGAATGCTTCGCTTGTAACTCTGTAATCTCGTTGCATTGCGATGCCAGATCCCAGATGCCACTTGATACCGGCGCTGGCTTACAATGACACCCACTGGCAGAATCGTCTGAGATGAAAAATGGGGAATGTAAATCCTTGGCTGTAAAAGTTTTAGGATACAATAAAGTTTCCTTAATAGGATTGTTACACTGTTATATAGACTTTCATTATTGGTGTGTACTATGAATTATAGGGGTGCTTTCATGCTGCATTCTTTTCCCTCACATGTGGTCCCGTCAGGATTTATGTCCAAACACTCCCCGTAAAATGGGATTTAAACATATGCGCCAATGAGGCAATGTCACGGGTATGACATGGTAACCAGGAATAAGGGCCTCTAAACTGGCCCTTAGGCTAGGGGCTCTAATCTGAAACTTATTTCAGAGGTAGGCTTGATGGTAGCCAGGTCTGGACCACCAGCGTGGCCCTAAGGGGTACTTTGCACACTACGACATCGCAGCTGCGATGTCGGTGGGGTCAAATCGAAAGTGACGCACATCCGGCCTCGCTGTCGATATCGTAGTGTATAAATCCTTTTTGATACGATTAACAAGCGCAAAAGTGTCGTAATCGTATCATCGGTGTAGTGTCCGACATTTTCATAATTTCGCTGCAGCGACGGTACGATGTTGTTCCTCGTTCCTGTGGCAGCACACATCGCTGTGTGTGAAGCCGCAGGAGCGAGGAACATCTCGTACCTGCGTCACCGCAGCTCACGCTGGCTATGCGGAAGGACGGAGGTGGGCGGGATGTTTACGTCCCGCTCATCTCCGCCCCTCCGCTTCTATTGGACGCCTGCCGTGTGACGTCGCTGTGACGCCGCATGACCCGCCCCCTTAGGAAGGAGGCGGATCACCGGCCAGAGCAACGTCGCAGGGCAGGTAAGTGCATGTAAAGCTGCTGTAGCGATAATGTTCGCTACGGCAGCTATCACAAGATATCACTGCTGCGACGGGGGCGGGGACTATCGCGCTCGGCATCGCAAGCATCGGCTTGCGATGTTGTAGTGTGAAAAGTACCCCTAACTCCTGAGCAGCCCTGGTCTAACACCTCCGGGAAAGGCTGGGAGAGGAGTAAAGATGAGGTAGGCTTAATGGTAGCCAGGTCTGGCCCGCCAGCGTGGCCCTAACTCATAAGCATCCCTGGCTTAACACCCCCTCTCCCCCATCTCCCAGGGAGGCCTGGGACAGGAGTAAAGAATCCCACAAATACCAGCAGACCGGGATAAAACCAAAGTCAAACACACTTCATGCACACACAACGGAAAAGACAATACACACTCAGGGAGAAATAATGTACAAGGAGGAAACAAACAACAAGGATATTTCTACAACACAACAAATCGCATACACAAGTTCACCAATAACTAGATCACCACGCAAAAAGACCGGTATCGTAGGAGCAAGGCTAGTGCTATAATCGGCACGTGAGCCTAGGTTCCACCATCTTTTTAATGGCGGAGGCGGCTGCCGCAGTACATCAGCAAGCTGTGACCCCAGCAGCAAGTGACCAGCAAGCAGGAATTAACTCCTGCTAAACCAAAGACCAAAGAGCAGAAAACAGTCCAGCTGAGCAATTAAGACGCATCAAGTTGCCTGCCAGACTCTGCAATGTGAACAGAGTCTGGAGTCGCCATAACAGGCCATTGACTTTAATGGTGCATATGGAGTTACCGTGTTCTCTGTTGTGCACCATTTTCAGGCGTATATGCCTATTGAAGGCAGACACCCAGACGTAGTATACATCTTTTGACTGTCTCATCTGAGAGACAGCATTGGTACAGCTGCCCGATTTATATTTACAGGTTCCAGTTATTTATATCTGGCATTAAAGAGTATCTAAGTATTTAATCATCATCCACTGTTGTAATTCTTTCATTACCTTATTTTGTTACCTTTTCTGCAATGCTACCCTATGCTGCAATGCTGTTTCAATGCCCAGTTTATTATACTTTAGAAGCTGCTTTTGACCGCTGCTCTGCAGAATCCATACACAATATTAAAATAATATAATCAGAGTACTGCAATACTCATCTAAGTGCTGGGGTTGAGAGCAGAGATGCTTGGAAAAGGAAATTCCAATATACACATTTTTGGAATACAGCACAGGGAAATTAATAAGAACGGCTCTCAACCAATCCATATCACCAATAATTAGTACATATTATACTGAAAGAATTCATAATTTATAGATTTCGAGAGGACTAGGGCAAGTCGCGGTTAACATAAGAACCAAGAAAGAGAAGAAATGACCAAAACGCCCAATTGCTGAATGTGAAAAACTTTATTAAGGGAAATGGTGAGCGGCACAATCACAAGAGACACCAGAGTCAGAAATTCCCAGTGGGTGAATAGATAATTACTCAAGAATCATATGGATAATTATCATATACATAGTATAGATGATGATATTAATATACATAGTATAGAAGGCAAAATTGCCACAGGTAACAGGCATAAATATATATGAGAGCAGACTGTGGATCACATGTGAATACCAATCACTAATTGGTCCACCCGACGGCCCTTTCGGCAGGAAAAGCCTTCGTCAGGGGGAGTGACTCACTCCCCCTGACGAAGGCTTTTCCTGCCGAAACGGCCGTCGGGTGGACACCAGTCCCAGGTCCCCCCGGTTCTCAAACAGGTATGCTTATATTTTTTGGACACTGATCCTTTTGAGCGTCCTCTGTGGTTTATAGGGCCCTTCGTGCGAATTATAGCAAGCATGTTCACGTAGTGATTGGTATTCACACGTGATCCACAGTCTGCTCTCATATATATTTATGCCTGTTACCTGTGGCAAGTTTGCCTTCTATACTATGTATATTAATATCATCATCTATACTATGTATATGATAATTATCCATATGATTCTTGAGTAATTATCTATTCACCCACCGGCAATTTCTGACTCTGGTGTCTCTTGTGATTGTGCTGCTCACCATTTCCCTTAATAAAGTTTTTCACATGCAGCAATTGGGCGTTTTGGTAGTTTCTTCTCTTTCTTAGCACAGGGAAATTGCCTAGCAGCAGTTAAAAGCAACTTCTAAAGGAGCAAAACTGAACTTATTCTATTCCTCTGCTCTGATGCTTTTGTTGCCTTTATTCTTCGTCTACAAACGGAGAATGACAAATAATAACAAATAAAATAAATGGCAAATAATCAGCAGCCATTGCAGTTGTGATGTGTCATTTGGGTCAGAAGAGAGAACTAGAAGATTTAAGATGGAACGCCACCGCTGCAGTCAATCAGTGGCCACTTTCATATGATGCCTCAAACAAGAAGAATAAGCAAAGAGATTTGCGGGCTTTTTAAAGTTAGGACCAGGACCACCATGGGCCAAAATTGGGTATTAAAAAAACACTATATCAGATAGAAGAAAGTGAAACAAAAGAGTAAATTGCAAAAAATATATAAGTTTGCGATGCAAGGAGTATAATACAATGCAGAAAAGTAAAATAGTATTAATACTCTTTGGTTTCAGGCACACAGTTGAGTCGTGCTCATAGCTGCAAGTAGCTGTCACGATGTGACTGCAGGTGTCACGCAAGGTAAAAGAGGACTGCACAACACAGAGGGAACACCAGGCTATCAATACAATAGAAGGTCCTGGTGGTAGGGCCAGAGCAGCGGGGTAACCTCCTATCACTCACCTGAGGCTGATCCCTGCTCTCCCTAATGTCCCCAGATAAGTTCCTCCCTGTGCGCCTTCACGTGCCTATACCTCCACTGGCCCTGAACTCACCTGACTAGTGATGCCAAATGCTAGTCTCGCCGCTGTAATAAGACTACAAGATGAAGATAATACAAACAGGTGGGTAAACACACCACAAATAACACTCTACAGCTTCTCCGTAAGGAACTTCTCAGCTGCAACAGATGCAACACTTCAGCTTCTCCAGAAACAGGCGCCTTCATAGTGGACAGCATAGGTATGAGCTATAGCCGGCATAGGGAACAGTGAGGCGAAGATAGGTATAGCAGAAGAGAGTGGCTCCAGCTGAGGTTACAACTACCTGTTAGATCACTGCAGGATAGAAATGAACCATAACCCCTTCAGTACTGGATGTAATTAAATAAGCTCCAACTCATAGTAAACGAGTGGGCACTAGAGAGGATCTGCAATCAACAATGCACTGTGACCTTATCAGAAAGCAGAGGTACATTGTGATCCCATAGTTTTCATGATCACAAATCTCTCAGTGAACAAAAACCCCCATAGCTCACAGTGAAGTGGATCAGTTTCCATATTCACAATGCCTATAAAGGATCCGGATTAAATTACGTGTAATAAAAACAGCGACAAATCTTACACTAACGTAACAAAACTCCAGCACGAATTATATAATCCTACAGCACAAAATAAAACCGCCATTTATTCCTCTATGAAATGTTACCCGAGTCTGGAAGGCTTTTACAGAGTGTAAATATATGCCGAGCATTAATGCCGCCGCACAACTGCAAACCTGTGTCAATACTCCCGAACTGCAAGTCTATCTATAAAGTTCATCCTGCCCGGTTATTACAGCACAGTTTGAACAACCTTATAAAACACCGGGGTGAATTAGACAAAAAGGTCAGCGGAAATCTATTCAGGATGCGGAGGGAGAAGTAACCGCCGTGTGCCGGGCGCCGCAATCCTGGAGGTGAAATATTGCAGATTTATTCCATTCAAACCGCTGAGTCCAAACTGAAATAAAGGTAGACGTAGGTAAACTCAAATGGGTAACAATACAAGTTCTGACCCAATGGATGATATGCACCAAGGTGGAAGAAAAGATTATATATTTATATACATATCTATAGCTCTATTTCCATGTTTCCCAAAAATAAGACAGAGTCTTATATTATTTTTGGCTCCTAATGATGCACTAGGGCTTAATTTTAGGGCATGTCTTATATTTTATATTGGCGTCAGAGAGTGGGTTGTCCATTTATAGAAAATGAATATTTACTCCCTTCCTTCATCCACCTCTCGATCATTGGGTTCCCCATTATCGGAAAATTAATATTTACCCCTTCCCCTTCCCGCCCCTCTGAGCCAGTGTCAGTGATTGCAATATGTGTTAATGGAAAATTAATATTTACCCCCTTCCCCTGCCCACCCCTCTGTGCCATCATCAGTGATTCAGGAAAAAACTGTGGAGGAAGAAAGCGCAAAATAGGGTCTTATCTGGTGGACAAGAGATTAAAATGTAAAGAGACAGGTACTCACCTGTTTCCGTTGTGACAGGCACAACTCCTCTGCGAGCATTTAGGCAGAAAGTGCATATGGTGGTCAGCTGCAGCCCCGATGGGAAGGTAGATCACAAGATGTATGAGAAAAACGGGTTTGATGCTGCGCTAAAAACCACAACTCCAGGGGATTTGATGAAATCCTTTTCTTTATTTGCACGGGTCAACGCGTTTCGAAGGCACAGCCGCCTTCTTCATCAGGACAATACAAAGCAAAAAAGAACAGCATCTGATGCTGTTCTTTTTTGCTTTGTATTGTCCTGATGAAGAAGGCGGCTGTGCCTTCGAAACGCGTTGACCCGTGCAAATAAAGAAAAGGATTTCATCAAATCCCCTGGAGTTGTGGTTTTTAGCGCAGCATCAAACCCGTTTTTCTCATACATCTTGTGATCATCAGTGATTGGAATATGTGTTAACGGAAAATGAATATTTACCCTCTTCCCCTTCCCACTCCTCTGAGCCAGTGTCAGTGATTGCAATATGTGTTAATGGAAAATTTAATATTTACCCCCTTCCCCTGCCCACCCCTCTGTGCCATCATCAGTGATTGGAATATGTGTTAACGGAAAATGAATATTTACCCTCTTCCCCTGCCCACTCCTCTGAGCCAGTGTCAGTGATTGCAATATGTGTTAATGGAAAATTTAATATTTACCCCCTTCCCCTGCGCACCCCACTGTGCCAGCATCAGTGATTGGAATATGTGTTAACGGAAAGTGAATATTCCCCCCTTTCCCTGTGCACCCCACTGTGCCAGCATCAGTGACTGGAATGTGTGTGAATGGAAAATGAATATTCAGCCCCTTACCCCGCCTATAATCGTGGCCACCCTTCTGTGGCAGGATCAGTGACTGTATTACTGCCCGCGGATTGCACTGTCCAGCGGCTCTTATGAGGCGAGTGTGTCAGCGTGTATTTCTATGCAGCTGACACACTCAGGTGAGGAGAGCTGCCGGCCAGTGCGAGCATTGCGCTGTGATCCTTGTGCAGTAATAGGGCAATCTGACTGAATCACTGATCCTGCCACAGAGGGGTGACTGGGATTATGGAAAGGGGGAGGGGTGAATGTTCATTAGCCATTAACACACATTCCAATCACTGACGCTGGCGCAGAGGGGTGGGCTTGGGAAGGGGTGAATATTTATTTCCCATTCACAGAAGTTCCATTCACTGAAGCCGGCACAGAGGGGTGGGCAGGGGAAGGGGTGAATATTCATTTCCAATTTACACAAGTTCCATTCACTGATGCCGCCACAAAGGGGTGGGCGGGGGAAGGGGTGAATATACATTTTCTATTAACACACCTTCCAATCATTGACGCTGGCGCAGAGGTGGTGCAAGGGAAAGGGAGTGAATATTCATTTTCTATTAACACACCTTCCAATCATTGACGCCGGTGCAGAGGGATGGGTGGGGAAAGGAGTGAATATTCATTTTCTATTAATACACATTTCAATCATTGATGCTGGCGCAGAGGGATGGGTGGGGGAAGGGAGTGAATATTCATTTTCTATTAATACACGTTCCAATCACTGACGCCGGTGCAGGGGGAAGGGGTAAATATTAATTTTCTATTAAATAACCGGTATGTGACAATAAACTTTCCAGGCTTACAGCAACAGAACGGGGCACCGTACACCAATAAAAGATACATATCCTGAAAGAGCTATTTCAGGATACTATTATACAGTAGTATGGTACACAACTAGGGCTTATTTTTAGAGTAGGGCTTATATTATCAGCATACTCCAAAAAGACTGAAAAATCCTGCCAGAGCTTATTGTATAGAAACAATTAATGATTTATATGTAAATGGATGGTTTTAGCTGCAGTTTTTGCCAAAATTGCCATTCGATGACCCAATTTAGCACACTGTAAAAACAGATTTTGCATCGGGCCCTATAGATCCTTTAAATCTGAAGGCCATTGACGCAGACCTCATGTATATAGATATATATATATATATATACAGTACAGACCAAAAGTTTGGACACACCTCATTCAAACAGTTTTCTTTATTTCCATGACTCTGAAAAAATGTAGATTCACATTGAAGGCATCAAAACTATGAATTAACACATGTGGAATGAAAAACTTAACAAAAAAGTGTGAAACAACTGAAAATATGTCTTATATTCTAGGTTCTTCAAAGTAGCCACCTTTTGCTTTGATTACTGCTTTGCACACTCTTCGCATTCTCTTGATGAGCTTCAAGAGGTAGTCACCGGAAATGTTTTTCACTTCACAGGTGTGCCCTGTCAGGTTTAATAAGTGGCATTTCTTGCCTTATAAATGGGGTTGGGACCATCAGTTGTGTTGTGCAGAAGTCTGGTGGATACACAGCTGATAGTCCTACTGAAAAGACTGTTAGAATTTGTATTATGGCAAGAAAAAAGCAGCTAAGTAAAGAAAAACGAGTGGCCATCATTACTTTAAGAAATGAAGGTCAGTCAGTCCGAAAAATTGGGAAAACTTTGAAAGTGTCCCCAAGTGCAGAGGCAAAAACCATCAAACGCTACAAAGAAACTGGCTCACATGAGGACCACCCCAGGAAAGGAAGACCAAGAGTCACCTCTGCTGCGGAGGATAAGTTTATCCGAGTCACCAGCCTCAGAAATCGCAGGTTAACAGCAGCTCAGATTAGAGACCAGGTCAGTGCCACACAGAGTTCTAGCAGCAGACACATCTCTAGAACAACTGTTAAGAGGAGACTGTGCAGCAGGCCTTCATGGTAAAATAGCTGCTAGGAAACCACTGCTAAGGACAGGCAACAAGCAGAAGAGACTTGTTTGGGCTAAATATACCGCCCGGTGGTAAATACTTCTAGCAGCATCTAATCTACATTCCGCATTCCGATGCTTTACAAAGTGATGGTAAATGTTCTACAACTCCCAATGATGGCCGTAAACGTGTTCCACAAAGCACAAATGTCGGCTGATTGAGCCGTGTTCCCATAGAGCCCAGCGGGAGCAGAATCATGTTGATCTTCTGTCCACCATGTTTCATCCCTGTGATTTCTGCTGCCAAATTACACAATTCACATTCCTGCTGCAGATCTGTATGCCTGACCGAGCAGATAATTACCACGCCCGCTGCAGCTCTATGGACGCCTCTCGCAGGTTAATAATAAATAATGCTGCTTTCACGTCCATTGGTCGGAGCTGTTTATTATTTAACTCCTCATCAGCTGTGATGCCCCCGGGGAGGCGAGGTACAGTTTGTAACGATAAAAGTCGTATTTACCATTTATAGGGGCTGAAGAGGCAATTAGAGAGTGTGGATGCCTCTGTCCTCTCTTACCAGCTGCATTAGTATTGCCCTTGGGATTACTTAAAAATGCAAACAAAAGCCGTATATATACACGTTAGCATTACAGTCACTCCGTAAATAATATATATGGGAGCCTATGGGTAATGGATGGCTGATGGATGGGACATAAAAGCCTTTGTTGTTCCCATACTGTTCTTTTTAATGGTTTTTAGCATTTGGCGAAATACAAAAATAAGAAATTTGGTTATATAGCTTATCAGAGAAATTTGCTTTTTCTTCTCCACTTATGAGCCCCTTCTTTTCTCTCCATCATGTCTCTGCAACTCAACATGTACTGTAAAACACAGTTCACATCCACCTTGGTTAAATAAGGAGTGTTAGCTCACTGAGTGTAAGGTGTAAGGGCAGCAAGCGAGATTAATGGACCCCAGGGGAGACCTGGTCTTACCCTAAGGGGCTTAACTAAGCGCCTACCGCAAGGTGGATGCCAGATACCACTCCCAGGGTAGGGACCGGGACTGTGGCATGTAGCAGCTGACCCCAGGACAGGTGACGGACTCAGGTATAGACACGTCCAGGCGGGGTGACTGAGGCAGGCTGAACAGGAGGGTACAGACAGGTATGGTAGGCATGGAAGGGGCAGATAGGTATGGGAAGGCAAATACTGGAGACAGACACAATATCACGGAACAGGTGCACAGGAGCTGAAAACTAGCTAGCAGACTGGTACTGTATATTGACTAAGGCATTGAACAGCCACCTCCCCTAATGGGAGGGTGCCTTAAATGCATAGTTCCTCTCAGCCACAGGCTGAGAGGAATTTTCTGGAAATAGCGCACCAACCCCTTAAGAGGATGGCCAGTGCACGCGCACATGCCCTAACCACACTCCTGGGAGACCAAGGCTGCGTGCACAGGCCCCAAGAGGGGAAGGAGGCAGCAGCACACGCGGATGGCTTGGGAGAGTGGGGGGGGATGCGAACTGGCCGGGGCGGGGAGTAAGTCAGTGTCCCTGCAGGGGCGCCGCCACTACACTGAGGTATCAGATTACTGCTGCCTAGAACTGTCTATTAAGAGCGTTAGAGCAGAGGGAAAAAACAACTCAGACAATATAGCTACTCTCTAGTAAGGGTTATATATCACGTCAATGCTGGATTCACAGTTACACTGCTCAGTATTGCTGTATATAGTCCTTCATGTGTTACATAGAAACAGAGGAGCAGAATTCATCATGTCTGTGTGTGCTTTGTATGATAATAGCAGCTAGAGACAACTGAAAATAAACATAAAGTTGGCAGAGGAGAAAGCTAGTGAAAAATGCAGGATATGAGTTATATAATGGTAAAAAAAATGTTAATCTTCATGTACTATAACAAATATACGGCTGTACTGTACGTCATGCAAACATTGAATACAGAAATTTGGACATACATTACTGCTAAAGAAATAAATTTAGAAATTGAGACACAGGCCAGTTTTATGTGAGCCCAACAGCCAGCATCAAGGCGTATCCCTCTTTGATGAGTCCCTTCCTAATTGCCTCTACCCAAGCTCAATAGCCTACAATTTTATGGGCAGGCCTTTCTTTTATGTCTGTTAGGAAGTGCAAGCAGTTTTCTTATTTAAGATTACAGGGTCATGTCTTCTGACTGAGCACTCCTTCCCACCAGCATAAAGCAACTTTTAATTTCCTATTAGCAGGCTCCTGCATGTCCCAAAAATTGTTGGCTCTTCAGCCGGGGGTGGAGGCATTTAGGTAGAGACCCAGCAAAGAGAGATACGCCTTGATGCTGGCTGCTGGGCTCACATAAAACTGCCCTTTTTTATGAGCTAAGTGTCTTAATTTTTAAATGTATTTCCTTAGCAGTAATGCATGTCCAAATTCCTATATTCAATGTTTGCATGCCTTCGCACCTCAGAGTGCAGAGTATATTTCATGTTCAGTTTGCACCTGTTCACACTTGTCTGTTAGGAAGTGCCATCAGTTAATCTTCATGTACACCCTCATTACAGGATATTGTAAAATCCAAGTGAAGTGACAGGTATACTCTGAAGAATTATGCAATACACTCAAGGAAGTAAACGACATACTCCCTAGAGCATAATAATGCACTACATAGGAATATGACAAACATAGCTCTGCTACATGTGACCAGAGTCTCCAATGGACATCCCCTTTAACTGATACAAAGCAACAATATTCAGCAACTGAGTGTTTCCATTAGCCCAAATTATCAATGTATAGCTGCACTATTAAGGAGGCAGAATTTACTTTTTTAACTTTTTTTTCACGTATCCATTCCTTGTAATTGTTTGAAAGAAATGCTTGTGGCTATTTTGCCTTAACCCTATTGTTAAAGGAAATGTGTCTGTAGCTGCTTGCTATTTAATCTGAGAGCAGCATAATATAGGTCAAGAGAGCTTGATTCCAGAGAAGTGTCACTTATTGTAGTTTCAATACAATCAGTGTTTTTTTTCAGCAGGAGATTATTATTGCAAGACTAGGTCTCACTTACAGAGCAGTCATGCTAATCTGCATAACCCCACCCCCACAGCTGATTGGCTGCTTCCTGACAATTAACAGTGTACACAGGAAGCTGCCAGTCAATGGTGTGGGCGGAGTTATACAGATTAGCCTAAAGCCCACTTTACACGTTGCAATTAGTTGTACAATCGCATTTGCGATGTGACACGCCCAGGTTGCATACGGGATCTTATGAGATTGCACGTAGGTCGTTCATTTGCTGTCACACGTGCGTTAGTAGTCTATGTTAAATTGGTCAATTTTGTGTGCGATCCTTTAGATCATGTGTTCTGTGACGTATGCATTGAGCACCTTTTTTTTTTTTTATTTATTGACTTGCCAAGCGTGTGTAATGTGTAGGGATGCGTTTTTACTATGTCATCTGCCGTTCAGCTCTGCTACATGGCCGCTAACAGCAGCCACAGACAGCCATGCAGCAGAGCTGAATGGCAGATGACAGCAGACACAGACAGAGCCGCACTGTCAGAATGAACTCGGGTGAACTTCACCCGACTTCACGGTCATGCTGCGGCTCTGTCTGTGTCGCGCCCTGATTAGCGGTCACCAGTGAAGGACTCACCGGTGACCGCTAATCTCCTAAGTGACTGAATTGAGCAGCCCTCTCTCATACTCACCAATCCCCGATCCCCGGCGCTGCACGGCGTTCACACTGCTCCGGCGGCTTTTACTGTTTTGAAAAAGCCGTCCGCCCATTAAACAATCTCGTATTCCCTGCTTTCCCCGCCCACCAGCGCCTATGATTGGTTACAGTGAGACACGCCCCCCACGCTGACTGACAGGTGTCACACTGCACCCAATCACAGCAGCCGGTGGGCGGGTCTATACTGTGTAGTGAAATAAATAATTAAATAATTAAAAAAAACGGCGTGCGGTCCCCCCCAATTTTAATACCAGCCAGATAAAGCCATACGGCTGAAGGCTGGTATTCTCAGGATGGGGAGCTCCACGTTATGGGGAGCCCCCCAGCCTAACAATATCAGCCAACAGCCGCCCAGAATTGCCGCATACATTAGATGCGACAGTTCTGGGACTGTACCCGGCTCTTCCCGATTTGCCCTGGTGCGTTGGCAAATCGGGGTAATAAGGAGTTATTTGCAGCCCATAGCTGCCAATAAGTCCTAGATTAATCATGTCAGGCGTCTATGAGACACCCTCCATGATTAATCTGTAAATTACAGTAAATAAACACACACACCCGAAAAAATCCTTTATTAGAAATAAAAAACACAAACATATACCCTGGTTCACCACTTTAATCAGCCCCAAAAAGCCCTCCATGTCTGGCGTAATCCAGGATGCTCCAGCGTCGCATCCAGCTCTGCTGCATGGAGGTGACCGGAGCTGCAGAAGACACCGCCGCTCCGGTCACCTCCACACAGCTAATGAAGACAGCCGCGCGATCAGCTGAGCTGTCACTGAGGTTACCCGCTGTCACTGGATCCAGCGGTGGCCGCGGGTAACCTCAGTGACAGCTCAGCTGATCGCGCTACTCACCGCCGCTCCTCTCACCTCCACGCAGCAACTGAGGTGAGTAGCGCGATCAGCTGAGCTGTCACTGAGGTTAACCGCGGCCACCGCTGGATCCAGTGACAGCGGGTAACCTCAGTGACAGCAGCTGATCGCTCGGCTGTCTTCATTACCTGCGTGGAGGTGACCGGAGAGGCTGTGTCTGCTGCGGCTCCGGTCACCTCCATGCAGCAGCGCTGGATGCGACGCTGGCGCATCCTGGATTACGCCGGACATGGAGGGCTTTTTGGGGCTGATTAAAGTGGTGAACGAGGGTATATGTTTGTGTTTTTAATTTCTAATAAAGGATTTTTCGGGTGTGTGTGTTTATTTACTGTAACTTACAGATTAATCATGGAGGGTGTCTCATAGACGCCTGACATGATTAATCTAGGACTTATTGTCAGCTATGGGCTGCCAATAACTCCTTATTACCCCGATTTGCCAACGCACCAGGGTAAATCGGGAAGAGCCGGGTACAGTCCCAGAACTGTCGCATATAATGTATGCGGCAATTCTGGGCGGCTGTTGGCTGATATTGTTAGGCTGGGGGGCTCCCCATAACGTGGAGCTCCCCATCCTGAGAATACCAGCCTTCAGCCGTATGGCTTTATCTGGCTGGTATTAAAATTGGGGGGGACCGCACGCCGTTTTTTTTAATTATTTAATTATTTATTTCACTACACAGTATAGACACGCCCACCGGCTGCTGTGATTGGGTGCAGTGTGACACCTGTCACTCAGAGTGGGGGCGTGTCTCACTGTAACCAATCACAGGCGCCGGTGGGCGGGGAAAGCAGGGAATACGAGATTGTTTAATGGGCGGCCGGCTTTTTCAAAACAGTAAAAGCCGCCGGAGCAGTGTGAATGCCGTGCAGCGCCGGGGATCGGGGATCGGTGAGTATATGAGAGAGGGGGATAGACTGACATGGACTGAGAGTGAGGGACAGAGATCGTGACCGACTGACAGAGATTAGTGCATGAGACATTGTGAGGCGCTTCAGAACGCAGCTTTTCAGCTGCGCTCTGAAGCAGACCTTTTATAAGCTGCGGTGCAGAGCGCACACCTGCGCACATAGCATCAGACACCAAAATCGTATGAGGGATGTCACACGTTCCAATTGACTAGGTTCGTGCAACAAAACACTCAATTCTAGAGAATGATACGATGTGTTTGCGATCAACGGTTTTGCGTTCAATCCTGATCACACGTAGATGTCACACGCAGATACCTCACAAACGATGCCGGATGTGCGTCACTTACAACTTGACCCCAACGACGGATTGTGAGATATATTGAAGCGTGTGTAGCGGGCTTAACTGTTCTACATGTGCAAGCTAGTTCTGTAATGATAATCTCCTGCTGATAAAACACTGATTATATCGAAACATCAAAAAAAGTCTTATATCTGCTACATAGACTGTACATGTCATGGCGTGTGCGAGATAACACCTGCCAAGTGGCGCAACACAAAATGAAAACCAGGGAAGATGGAAGATGTAATGGAAGGCCCTGACAATATGAAGAAGGAAGGGGGGGAGCTCACTTCCTAACACTCACCTGATTCTGATCCCTGCACCTACAAACGTCTCTAGACGAGTAATTTCCCATGTGTGCCATCAAGTGCTTAGACCCTTCCTCAAAAAAACATAAAATCACAGAATGGTAGAGTTGGAAGGGACCTCAAGGACCATCGGGTCCAACCCCCTGTGAGTGCAGGCTTTCCTAAATCATCCCAGCTATATGTTTATCCAGTTTCCACTTGAAGATTTTCATTGATGGAGAGCTCACTACCTCCCGTGGTAGCCTGTTCCACTCCCCCTGTTTCTGACCCCCTTGAACTCACCCTGACTATTGTGTAGGCCAGTGAGACAGTAGTTTTGCTACTGCAATAAAACAATATAAGGAAAGGAAGACAAATGGGTGGGGAAGGACAACAAATAGCTCTCCTAAGTTTCTTCAGCAGGAAACTTCACAGCTGCAACTGAAACGAACACCTCAGTTTCTCCAGAAACAAGCTCCTTCAAAGTAGTCAGTATTGAAGCTCTATAACCAGCATGCAGTAAAGCCAGGAGTGGGTAAATATTGGGAAGAGAGTGATGATAAGATGATGCAGCTATGTTTAAGGCTATGACTATTCTCAGCCAGAAGGGAAAGAGTCCTTAACCCCTTCAGCATCAAATGAAAATAAATCCACTCCAATACACTTTGGACTCCACACAGAAACTAATCCCAGACTCCTCATAGGTAACAAGAGGAGATGACACATTTGTGATAATACAGATGACAAAACAGGTATTCTAGCAAAACAGTAAAAAGAGTCCAGTAAGGGCCGTTTCACACATCCGGCATTTTGCTGGATTACCGGATGTGGCACACTCCAGTACAGTGTAATAATGGCATCGCGGCAACCTGTCATGTGACCTGAGCATGTGACTGGAGCTTGCCGCTATGCCATTGTACAGTATTAACACTGTAAGAAATGCCGGATGTGTGAAACGTCCCTAAGTGACACGTCACTGGAATCAGGTTCTCAGCCCCTACATTATCCTGCTCTCAGATTCCATAGCAAAATCATGCTGACAGATTCCCTTTAAACCTGAGTAAATGCAGCGCGGACCCTGCATGGTGAGGGTCCCTGATGTGCTGTATTCTCCCCTGCTTGCAATTCCTTGGGCCTGACAGCCGCCCTTTTATAAAACAGCTGACGTTGCAGGTGAGGCTTTTCCTATGTGCGATGTGAGCTGAGGACTCGGCGCTGATGACTTGTCGCTGCTCGGTGGTTACCCAGAGGACTTGCGTTTCCACTGCTGTCATCCTGCTACTATTTATAAGCGGCACAAATTCACTGCTGAGATGAAATCTGGATTACATCAGTGGAACGCCTCCAAAACATAGAACTCAATCGCTAATTCTCCTTCAACAAGATTGATGGATTCCTTTTGTCAAGGTAACCTGAAAATGCATTTATGCCGTTGGTAAGAGGCCGGCAATCTGCTCTGCTTTAATTGTACGAGCCCCAATTCCCCTTTCTACTGTACAAAGTAAACAGAGCAGATGAGTGGCAAGGTCAGCGATGGCAGCGGCACGTGCCCCGGCGCGGCAAACACAAGACCACGCTCTGACGCTGGCTTATCCATTACGCCGCGTCCCATTCTTATCTGAGAACTGAAAGGTCGCACTTTTATCTCTGGCGATAGAATTCAATTTATCCGGGTGAATACGTTCATAGATCATCACATCAAGCAAATGCTAAGAATACGGCAATCACTAAAGGACGGAAGAAAGGGAGAAAGGGCATTGCTGCTAAGCTCGGTCGTGGCACTACAGGATGGGCTGGCATTTGAAGGGCAAAGCAATTCATAGGCCTTTTTTTTCCCTTTTGCTGAAAATTGCAAAATATTCTAAAAAATGGCAGTTGGGTGATGGCAGTTGTAGGGGGCAATGCCAGTTGTAGAGTCTACTCTATTGTTCCAAAATGGCTTTTTCTTTCTTACCTTTCTTAGGGCTGAGGCTTCGGATTGAACCCAAGTTGTCCATATCCTGCCACATCATGTAAAGGGAACATTCCTAGGAAACTGTGCTGGTGAGACCGACCCTTGAGCTGGAAACCGTGAAGGTGACACTGGACCCTTGAGCAGGAAAACGTGAAGCTAACACCGTCCCTTGAGCACGAAACTGTGTATGTAACGCCGACCCTTGAACAGGAAACCGTGCAGGTGACACCGACCCTTTAGCAGGAAACCATGAAGATGACACTGACCCTTGAGTAGGAAAACCATGCAGGTAACACCGACCCTGGAGCAGAAAATCGTGCAGGTGACACCGACCCTTCAGCAGGAAACTGTGCAGGTGACAACAACCCTTTAGCAGGACACCGTGCAAGTGACACCAACCCTTGAGCTGGAAACCGTGCAGGTGACACAGACCCTTTAGCAGGAAACCATGAAGGTGACACTGACCCTTGAGTAGGAAAACCGTGCAGGTAACACCGACCCTAGAGCCGAAAACTGTGCAGGTAACACCGACCCTTCAGCAGGAAACCGTGCAGGTGACACAGACCCTTGAAGAGAAAACCGTGCAGTTGACACTGACCCTTGAGGAGGGAACCATGCAGATGCCACCAACCCTTGAGCAGGAAACCGTGCAGGGGCCACCAAACCTTGAGCAGGAAACCATGCAAGTGACACAGACCCTTGAGCAGGAAACCATGAAGGTGACACCAACCCTTGAGCTGGAAACCGTGCAGGTGACACAGACCCTTGAGCATTTCAGGACATCATTGAGGCAAATCCCACAGTCGAAAAGGCAACTATACCATAATAAAAATGAAGCGCTGTTCATACGGACAGAGGATCCCAGGTGCCTTCTGACAGGTAAGAACCTGCCATAACAGAAGGTGAGCGAATGCTACAGTGCCGAGCTTGCTTAGCAGCCGGATTATCCCAACATTAACCATCGACGTGCCAGACACTATGTTATTCCAGCCTGTAACTTAACGGTAAATCCACTATAGAAAGTTGCAATGAGATAAACACTTGGTAAAGGGACTAGCTTTATGAGCACCGGTGGGATGTATCGCATTCAGGAGACAGCTGCTATCGTGGCTGGTGATTACCTGTGGGATGTGAGATCATAGTGAAGCATAGACGGCCTCCCACCTCCACCGCACTCTCATATCCGCAGACAGCTAACGACATCTGTCAATAGGTTATTATCCCAACTAATGCTATTACGCCGCTCCGTTTGATGACACATGAAAGTGAACGTTTACGTCTCGTGTAAAATTTGGTACAAAGGGATATATAGGAAAATGGCGAAGCGGTTATTACAGAAGACATTGTAGCACTGATTGCACAATAAAATAAGTTATGTATTTAGAGGGATGTGCAGTAATTAGGGGCATTTAAAGGGAATCTTAAAGGGAACCAATCACCAGGATTTTCCTATATAAACTAAAGCCAGTGCTATACTGGCGCTATCAGGCTGATTCTATACATACTTTTAGTTGTGAGATCGGATGTATAGTTTCTGAAATACAGTGGAACCTTGGATTAAGAGTAACTTGGTTTGAGAGCAATGCTTTGCAAGAAGCACACTTCCGGTTCTGTCCTTTCACCGCGCTCTGACCCGCTCTGGAGGTAACTTTCTGTACATATGTACTGTATACAGTATACCATTGTACAGTACAGTATATACTATATAGCATGTCTATCAATTTGCATTTGTGGATACAGTATTGTACCTTCTTATTGATAACCAGTGCAGCACATTGCTTATACTGTATCTCCCGCACCCAACACTTCTATTGTAAGCTAACGAGCAGCTTAATTTGTTTTATATGTTTTTTACTGTACTGTACAGTATTGTGTATTAGTGACTGTAATGATTTTATATGAATACACTACATTATTTTGTGTTACTGTAATAAGTTTGTATAAATACTTTAAAAAAAATTGGGTTTTGGAATGAATTGTCTGTGTTTCAATTATTTCCTATGGTAAAATTTGCTTTGATGTAAGAGTAAAGGGGGCTTTACACGCTACGATATCGCTAGCGAGCATACCCGCCCCCGTCGTTTGTGCGTCACGGGAAAATCGCTGCCTGTGATGCAAAATATCGCTAACACCAGCCACACATACTTACCTGCCTAGTGACGTCGCTGTGTGCGGCGAACAACCTATTCGTTAAGGGGGCGGTTCATGCGCCGTCACACAGTGGGCCACCAATAGAAGCGGAGGGGCGGAGAGCAGCCGCATTAACGACACGCCCACCTCGTTGTCGGAGGACGCAGGTACGGTGTTGTTCGTCATTCCTGGGGTGTCACACGTAGCGATGTGTGATGCCTCAGGAGCGACGAACAACCTATGTCCTCAACGACCAATGAGATTTTGAAAATGAATGACATGTCAACAATCAACGATTAGGTGAGTATTTTTGATCATTAACACTCGCTCGGAGCTGTTACACGCAAAGACGTCGCTATCGACGCCGGATGTGCGTCACGAATTCCGTGACACCGATGACATATCGTTGCATATAACGGGGCCTTAACTTGGTTTGAGAGCACAATCCCAGAACCAATTATGCTCGTAATCCAAAATTCCACTGTATAGGCAAGTAAAGCTTATGAAATACACTGTTATTTGATTTGATAGGTACTACAGAATATTTGGTGCACATCACAATTCCCCAGTATCCCTGGTTCGAGTGGGCGGTCATGTAATTTGTATGTGATTTGCACGCTTGTGGTCACACGTCAACCAACGACGTTTGGCTTCTTTCAATAAGGGAATTGAGAGAAGTCGGACTTGTCAAGTCAGCAAGTGACCACAAGTGTGCAAATTGTATACAAGCGGTCATGTAACCACCCACTTGCACTGGGAGTATTGGGAATACCACGGAATCGTGACAGCACCGCACGTGGTCACATTTGGCAGATTATCTCCTGACTGCAGACTTTTGTTCCCAGTCTAAGGGGTACTTTGCACGCTGCAACATCGCTAGATGATGCTAGCGATGTGCGGCGCGATAGTACCCGTCCCCGTCTCACATGCGATATCTTGTGATAGCTGCCATAGCGAACATTATTGCTACGGCAGCTTCACATGCACTTACCTGCTCGGCGACGTCGCTGTGACCGCCGAACTATCCCTCCTTCAAGGGGGAGGTGCGTTCGGCGTCACAGCAACGTCACCTCAACGTCACTAATTGGCCGGCCAATAGAAGCGGAGGGGCGGAGATGAGCGGGACGTAACATCCCGCCCACCTTCTCCCTTCCGCATTGCCGGCGGGACGCAGGTAAGGAGATGTTTGTCGCTCCTGTGGGTTTACACTCAGCGATGTGTGCTGCCGCGGGAGCGACAACAACATCGTACCTGCGGTCGACCCGACATTATGAAAATGACCGACGCTACACAGATCACCGATTTTCGACGCTTTTGCGATCATTTATTGGTGCATCTAGGATTCACACGTTGCGATGTTGCTAACTAACGACGACGTAACCCCGACGATATCACGGTAGCGATGTCGCAACGTGCAAAGTACCCCTAAAGATGCACAAAATGTATCAAACCGCATGAAACACCAGGAGACATTTGGAGCATTTTCATGCTGTCTAGTATGTTCGGAAAACAGTGCATTTTAGTGCCGGTGTATCTGCCCCAGAATATGCTCCTCTATACACCCTGCGTTCAGTGCCGCCTTCTGATCATACGTCCCTTCATTTCATCCCTCCTGTATTTTATGTGACAGACGAGGTCGGAGAACAGATCGCATTGTATTCACAGTTGCACATTTTGGACACAGTATAGTCATCGGGATCCACAGAACATTGCCATTCAATGAGACACAAAATGTTTTTTATTATTATGTCACCAACAGGAAAAAAGATACAAAGTTTCCATTTCCATTGATCATACATCTGTGCAGATCGAAGACTTAAATCACCGGCTCAGCAAGGAGAAAACATGAATCACAATTTATACATGTCTATCAAGCATATGGCCGGCCATTGAGAGTAATGGATGAAGCGGTGAGGGATGATAGCGGCAACGCAGGAGCGTCCGCTCGCCAACAACGGGAAGGATGAAGCGGAGCGGCGCAGAGATGATGAGCCCGAGCAAGAAGGAAATGACTGCAGCTGGTAGAGGGAAATGTGTCACTTCTCTATTTTGTGTGTTTTTCATACAAATTAATTCATTTTCTATAGGAGGGGTGCCAAGGACTCCAAAGACATAGGGGATTTACATTGTGAGCCCCAATGGGGACAGTGATGATGATGTATGTAAAGCGCTGCGGAATATGTTGGCGCTACAGTATATAAAATAAAGATTATTATTATTATTAATTATAATAAAGCGCACCAATCAGCAGGATTTTCCTATATAACCTAAAGCCAGTGCTACACTGGCGCTATCAGGCTGATTCTATACATACCTTTAGTTGTCAGCTCAGATGTATAGGTTTTGAAAAACAAGTAAGTAAAGTTTGTAAAATGAGCAGGTTTTTGATTGACAACAGCTGATAGCTGGGTTGGGTATTCATAGTGATTCCCGCCCCTCTACCTGTCCATCCTCCCCCTGCTATTTATGCTAATTCTATTATAGAATCATTTTACTAAGTGACTAGAAGGACCTGTGCTGATGTCATAGCCATGTGATCAGAAGGAGCAACATAGCTGATACCAGGAAGCAACATTATTTTTCTGTTGGCTAAGGCCACGCCCCTTCTGGTCACATGGGTATGACATCAGCACAGGTCCTTCTAGTCACTTAGTAAAATGATTCTATAATAGAATTAGCATAAATAACAGATAGTGGGAGGACGGACAGGCCAGGGAGCAGGAATCACAGGAATCACTATGACTACCCACCACAGCTATCAGCTGATCGGCAGCTGCTGTCAATCATAAAGCTGCTCATTTTACAAACTTTACTTGCTTGTGTTTCAAAACCTATACATCCTAGCTGACAACTAAAGGTATGTATAGAATCAGCCTGATAGGGCCAGTATAGCACTGGCTTTAGGTTATATAGGAAAATCCTGGTGATTGGTGCACTTTAAGGACTAAAGGGTTATGTTAGTTTCATGATAATCATGCAGTTTGGACAGATCACCAAACAAATAATGCTTGATCACCTGGTGAAATGATTTTTTTGGTCTGCACAAAGGATCATCGCTCTTGGCAGCACATCATTCGGTGCTACTGAGAACAATGGTATCCTATGGACATTGACCGATCTATTACAGATTGCTGAGTGCACCTCTGCAGCGAACGCTATTTATATAAATCAGCCATTAAATGAGTGCCAATCAGCAAACCAGTATGTGTTTATTAGTCTGCTGTAAATGGATTTTAAAGGGATTTTCCACTACTTGGACAATCCCTACTGATTCCCCATGTTTCCCCCAGGTGAAATAATAAAACCTACACTCACCTCTGTGGCCAGCGCTGTTCCTTTGGTGCCGGGGCTCATATGATGTTGTGACTTCACTTGAGCCAACATTCAATCAGTGCCGGCTTCTGCCTCCCCGCCTTCAGACCTAACGAGTTAATAAACAGGAAGTGAGCGCTGCAGTTGCTGCTGACTTCCTGTTGATTGCTCGTTCGGTCCGAAGGCGGGGAGGCAGAAGCCGGCACTGATTGGTTTGGGGCTCACTTGACATCAAAGTGGGACATCACAATGCCATGTGAGGCCCAAGAACAAGAGCCCCGGCAGCGCTGGAATGGCACCGGTATGGGAGGTGAGTATAGGCTTTATTATTTTACCTGGAGGAAACATGTGGAATCAGTAGGGCTTGTCCTAGTAGTGGAAAATCCCTCTAATCTCTGTGACTCAGTGGTAACCCCAGATAGAAGAGGATCCCTGCGCAAGCACAGTATATGGGCCCTTTTCATGCTAAAAATGTATCTGCAACAGGAGCTACATGATTCTTTGGATATAGTACCTTAACTTTCGGGATCCTCTGGGGCTGCACCAATGGCATGTCCGCCCCTGCTGTGACACCGAATACAGAGTTACATCAGCCTCTTTTGGTGCTGATGCAGGTTAGATGGCTTTACTGATTTAAGCTAATGACACTTATTAATTGAATAATGAAATATGTCAGGGTTTCCTATCCTGTGTATCCCTATGTTATTCTTTCCAAGATTTGTATATAACTTTGCTTCTATGTGTATATGTGATGGTGTATTAGGTAATTTTACAATAGAGAGAGTTCGATCACCCTTATCAAATTGAAGGGCGCTTTCTCACTGCGTTCTGATCCCCGTTCACTGGTCCCGTTGGGGCTTCTGTCCGAACACCCCGCAAAACGGGTTTTGGACGTGCGCGCCGACGAGGCCACTGATTATAATGGTGCAGACGGAGTCACCGTTGCACCATTTTTAGGAGTATATGCCTATTGGAGGTGAACACCCAGATGTAGTGGACTATGTCTGGGTGTCTACCTCCAGTAAGAGAGGAACGCAGTGTGAAAGCCCCCTAAGCCATATCAGCCAGGGGTGCAACTGCCAAAACTCTATTAATTCCTGAGAGCAAAGGGTCCCACATCTTTGTTCATAAAAGTAGTCTGTCAGCAGGTTTTTGCTATGTAATCTGAGGTCAGCATGAGATAGGGGCTGAGACACAGATTTCAGGGATCTGTCACTCATTAGGCTGTGTGCTGACAACGAGTGTTTTATCACTGAGTAATTATCACTTCCCAAACTACAGGGCATGTGAGCCCTTGTCTGACCATACCCCCTCCTTTGATAAGCAGCTCATTGTCAATAGAAAATGTACATAGAGAGCAGAGCTGTGGGCAGGGTTAGCTTTATGAGCTATGTTGCATCTAAAAACTCTGATTGTGTCACAACTGCTGCACTTATTAATCTAAGTGCTACATTGTAGGATTCAGGATCTCTTTGCCTACATTATAGTGCTGTCAGATAAGGTAGCAAAAACCTGCTGACAGATTCCATTAAGTGTTTCTGTCAGTCTTTCTCATAGTGTCAGAACGGCTGCAGCCAGTAATGTAAGGGATACATTGTTGGATTCAGGATCTCTTTGCCTACATCATGCTGCTCTCAGATGAGGTAACAAAAACCTGCTGACAGATTCCTTTAAGTGTTTCTGTCAGTCTTTCTCATAGTGTCAGAACGGCTGCAGCCAGTAATGTAAGTTATACATTGTTGGATTCAGAATCTTTTTGCCTACATCATGCTGCTCTCAGATGAGGTAACAAAAACCTGCTGACAGATTCCCTTTAAGTGTTTCTGTCAGCCTTTCTAATTGTGTCAGAATGGCTGCAACCAATACTGTAAGTGATACATTGTTGGATTCAGGGTCTCTTTGCCTACATTATGCTGCTCTCAGATGAGGTAGCAAAAACTTGCTGACAGATTCCCTTTAAGTGTTTCTGTCAACCTTTCTCATAGTGTCAGAACGGCTGCAGCCAGTAATGTAAGTGATACATCATTGGATTCAGGATCTCTTTGCCTACATCATGCTGCTCTCAGATGAGGTAGCAAAAATTTAGTGATGGATTCTCTTTAATGGAAAATGTTCTTGAATGATTTGGATGTAGAAGAAAGCGGATTGATCTGTTCCCATTGATTAAATGGACCTGTATATTCATTAAAAAATATAATAGGGCAACTTCCAACAAGACCACTTGCCTTGGGGCAATCCTGATACATACAGTAGGTAGTGTTCCTATAGATTTATATATAAGGAGAGTTACGGCACTTTTAGGAGCAAAGTAGGGTTTCAATGTCCCACAATTTGTAATGAAAATATTGATACCATCCTTTACATGTGCTCCATGACTTCACACTATTATGTTACGACTTTTAGCTTATGACTTATGGACATGCATGGCAATGACCAATGATCACATATCTTCAAAACCCAATAACGTTCTTGCGATGGAAGACGATGAGCTCAGGTTCTTAAACTTCCGTGTTGATGGTCGAATCTAATCCTGGCATGAAGCGAGGTAAAGTTTCCAAACGGTATGTGGGAAGTAAGCACGCAAATCCTGTTATTTGTTAACAGGATTTGAGGGCATGCCTCCTATGCACCGCCTTGGAAAAGTCACATCAGCAGAATCTTTGCTCTCTGGGAACGTTTCGATGCGGGAATCTTTCTTCTAAGCTGGAGGTCTTCTTCACTCCGCACGAAGTCCGGAATCATGGAAACTTGCATTGTGCACTAAGGAACACTGATACCCATAGTCTTATGAAATGCAATTTAAGGCTCAGGAATGACATTAAATAATTGATTTGCGTCTTCAAAGGAATTTGTCAGACATCAGATGTGATTCATAGTCAAAAGTATTACACGCTAAAAAGCCGATCATCATAACAAAACTCTCTGACATTCTCATCCTAATAGTACAGGAACATCAAGTGCAGAACGTGCTCGTAATCATCACTCACTTCTAAGAACGTAGCGAGAAGATTGGAAACATGAAGAGAGAAGACATTGCATACTACAGTAATAAACACAATGACATTATCTTATATATCGATCAATCACAGCCATAGACCACGTGAATATGGTCAGAGAAGGAGCCAACATGTTTTCGAGACATTCCCATCGTTACAGACACAGATTATGTGCAAATTGTTACCAATCTCTAAAATCAGGAATAAGACGTCACAAAAAGGAGATTTTTCTTTCATTTCCCACAGTTGCAAATAATCAGTATTACTGGCTAAAGGGTTAATTGACCGACATTTTATATGTCTATGATCACCAATAACTTCAAGGGAAAACTCTGGAGAATAACTGGGAATTCTTCTTGGAAAAGACCCTCAAAGGCTTGATGGAATTTTTAGTCTGGAGACATAAAGATGGCCGCAGTTACCAGAACTGGAGTATGGAGACCCAAGTTACATTAAGGCATTTTATATATATATATATATATATATATATATATATATATATATATATATATATATATACATATATACACTGCATATATGCAGTACATATATATATATATATATATATATATACACATATATATATATATATACATATATATTTATATATGTATATATATGTATATATATATATATATAAAAATATATATATGTAAAGAGATATATATATATCTATATGTCTATATATGTATACTGTGTATATATATACTGTATATATGCAGTATATATATATATATATATATATATTATGTCACCATATTTTTTTTTGCAACCCCATTTGATGAGGCAGAGAGTCTGATTCCAGCCATGTGTCCCTTACTTTACCCGGTGCTGCAGATTTTATTAAATAAAATCTGCTCCAGATCTAGCCGTTCTCTGAACATTGAGCTCTGTATAACCCCGCCCACACCACTGATTGGCAGCTTTCTGTAAACACTGTGCATAGGCAGAAAGTTGCCAATCAGTTGTGTGAGTGGGGTTAAACTTACATTATAGGTGTGTACTTTTGGCTAGATCCCATTTATTTAGTCGTGGTGCCCTCATCCCCCTCTTTTTCTAGGCAGGGTTAAACAGAGCTCATGGAGGACTACCTGCCAGCACGTTTACTAGTCCTATAATGATAATCTCCTGCTGATAAAACACTTATTTTATTAGAACTAAATCAAGCAGTCTAGTAAGTAACACATCGCCAGAATCAGGGTCTCTGTCTCTACATTATGCAGATCTCAGATTAGGGAGCAAAAACCTGGTGACAGGTTCCCTTTAAGGCTGTGTGCACATTGTGTGTTTTTATAGCAGTTTTTGATGCATTTTTTTAGGGCAAATTTGTCACAAAATTGAAGTTTTTTGCACATGTTGAGTATTTTCTCCTTACAGATTTGGTGCAGAAAATAATTTGCAGCATGTCAATTCTTTCAGTGTTTTCACAGCGTTTTTTCACCCATAGAATTCAATTGGAAAACCCATGCAAATATACATAAAAAACAAAATGCTTAAAAAAACACATTTTTTAGCTGTATTTTTCCTTCCAAGTGATGCAGAAATGATGCAGAAATTTCTGCAACCAAATACTCAATGGGTGCACATAGAATAACGGTATGTGCACACGGTGCATTTTTATTGTGATTTTTGATGCATTCAAAATCAATGAGAATCTGAAGTTTTGTGCACACAATATTTTTTTTTCCCTTGCAGATTTGGTGCAGAATATAAATCTGCAGCATGTCAATTATTTTAGCATTTTTGCAGCGTTTTTCCATCCCATAATGCATAGAAACCACAAGAAAAAAATGCATGCAAAAAATGGATGAAAAACGCACTGAAAATACTGCAAAAATACATGTTTTTTCTGCCAGAAGATGTACCTTTGGTGCAAAAATAAATCTGCAGCATGTCAAGTCTTTCAGCATTTTTGCAGTGTTTTTCCACCCTAGAATACATAGAAAACACAAAAAAGAAAACACTTGCAAAAAAAAGCACAAAAAAATTCACCGAAAATGCGGCAAAAGTGCACATTTATATGCCAGAAGATGCAGACATTTTTTCAACCAAATACTCCACGCGCGCACATCGCCTTACAGTTCCTATTGTGGATTATTTCTTCCTATTTCCTAAGTTTCTTTCTACGTCTACTGGTGTTCCGTGTATTGCTTCCCGAATCCTTCCCGTATGAATGTACAGAAAGTGATCACTGATGTCACGCACATTGTCCCAGAATTGCTACATCTTCTACTGAGCATGTGCTTCTCACATTGACAACTATTACCAAAAACGTCATCTATATAACTTCCACAGTCCCAGGCACCAAAAGTGCTACATGTAAACTAATGTGTCTACTGCCCCAAGTCCACAAAGAAAGAACATAATTCATAAAAAAAACTAATAAATCAGTGTGGTTATTGTATACATCAGGATTTTTTAAGCAGATTACATTTTTTAACCCTTTATATTGGAGATAAACCAAATATGTCCATACAATTTTTTTTTTTTTGTTTAGTGTGTCCGACCTTGATGTGACACTTCACGTCTATCAGTTAGAGACTTTGCAATCTCAAAGAAGACCTAGTGTAATCAGTTCTGCAGTTGGACATCGTATTGTTGAGTGCTGTCAATCCTCCTGATTCCACACAATTCCAATCAAAGCGCAGTGTGCGGAGAGAGAAAAGAAACTTTCAAAGCAATTACCGGACTCACCAACCTAATGCATCTCTCAGTTTATATCTACTAGCACGACCTGTTACATAGTTTCCTATAGAAGTTCATTTAGAGAAGTGTTTTTTATTGCTCCCATTCACTGATATTAGTACATTTTTGCAGAACTCTTTACTCACATAGAAAAAGTAACAATAGAAAAATGGAGAAGTTCTCCATAGAAATCAATATGTGTATCATATTGTATTGTCTATGCCAAATTGTCACTCCTTTACTATACACCTTCATATTAGCTTGAATATTTCCTAAATAGACCCGATAGTAAAATTCAATAAAAGATGCTGCACCTTGGAGGAACCCTAGTTAAAATGATATGATTCTCTGGAAATAACCTTTGTATATTTATGAAATAAAACACCTATAATGGACCCATACAGAGATAAAAAAAATAATCCTATAATAATATTTAGTATAAATGACTGATTTAAGGGTATACAGAACCATTGGCACCGTAATAGGAGCCTAATTTTGTACAATTCTCATTTATGCTGCACACTGTGGACAAAGCAACATCAAGATCTCTGCAGATGACTTGTAACCTTGAGATTGTTAATATTTTTTAACAACTTTGGTTCTCAAGTCCTTAGACAGTTCTCTTCTCCTCTTTCTGTTCTCCATGCTTAGTGTGGCACACACAAACACACAATGCAAAGATTGAGTCAACTTCTCCCCTTTTTATCTGGTTTAAGGTGTGATTTCCATATTGCCCACACTTATTACTTACTGCAGGTAAGTTTGAATGAGCATCACATGCTTGAAACAAAGTTATTTACCCACAATTTCGGAAAGGTGCCAACAATTTGATTGACATATTTTTGGGCTTTTGCATGAAATTATGGCCAACTTTTTTCCTCTGTTTTTTTTGTGTTGTTCCGATACATAAAAGAAATAAACGTATGTAATTGCAATAATTTTCTGTAAGAAATACTTAATTTTCTCAAACAATTTTGACCATAACCATATATATATATATATATATATATATGTATATATATATATATGTATATATATATATATATATATATATATATGACTCATTATAGCTCTATATACAGACGAAAACACAGGTCCCGCCATTGACAATAGGTGATGTCACACCTCACCTCCTTCTCCTCCTGTGCACTGATTGATAATACCTCTATATACAGTGCATAACACACAATCCACCATTCACATTAGGTGGCATCACAGCTCACCTTCTCCTCTTCCTGTACAATGAGTGATAATTTCACGATATACAGCTAAAAACACAGGTCCCGCCATTCAAAATAGGTGATGTCACAGCTCACCTCCTTCTCCTCCTGTACAATAACTGATAACACCTCTATATACAGTAGATATAACAGGATCCACCATTCACAATAGGTGATATCACAGCTCACCTCCTCCTCCTCCTGTACAATAACTGATACCTATATATACAGTAGATAACACAGAATCCACCAATCACAATAGGTGATGTCACAGCTCACCTCCTTCTCTTCCTGTACAATAACTGATAAAACCTCTATATACAGCTGATAACACAGGATCCATTTACAATAGGCGATGTTACAGCTCACCTCCTCCTCTTGTTGAATGGGTTTTGAACATATCACAAAGCTTACCAGAAAACTCTTCCCGGACTATTGCTGCCTATGATCTATGTGGCTGAACCGTTTAGCTAATAATAACTATCCTTCTCATAAAGTAAAGATAATATTAAAAGTTCTAGAATCAGAAATAAAAACAGAATTTTTGTCACTATCTGATTTTAATAATCAAAAATGCAATGGGTGACACCTCTGTAGCTACGGGGGCGCTCCATCCACTGGGGGTGGTAAAAATTAATACCTTTTCGAAACTGTAAAAATTCTATAGAAACATACATTCTGTATCAAGCATAGTATATATACAGTATATATATATATATATATATATATATATATATATATATGTTAGTAAATTGAATCTCCCTGATAATAAGCAAAACACTTGACTTTTTATATTAAGTGGCCTTGAGATAAAACATCATAAAAACAAAACTGACCCTGATAGTCCTAAGACAATGATTAATTACACATTACACAATGGAAGCCAAGTGCAAAGCCCAACAACATATGGTTTATCATTGGTTAATTGTCAGATATTTCTACATATTTTATACCTATGTATTATGTGTTTTTGTTAGGTTTTAGGTTACATGTAGCAGCAATTTAATAATTGGTCTTATAGCTAAATTATTATAATTACGTAAAATCCCTACAACAAAAATAGCAATGATTACTGGCTCCAAGATCCCAGAAGATGACAGTGAGTTAAAAACTATATCTACAAACTGTAAAGGGCCATATACTGTACATGTCTGTCTTATCCGTCAAGCTATGGGTCCCTAGGCTAATCCCTGTCCCCAAGATTACTCCTAAGGGTGGAGATGCTTGGCTCTTGTATCTTGCTAAGCTTCTGGACTCACTTAAATGTCCCCAATCCCTGTAACACCTGCCTGCAACCACAGACTCAGACTGGCTGTGATGGACAGGCTAGAGGAAAGCTGCACGCAAAGCAGGACCCCGAGAACCTGAAACCCTTTAACCCCTCCCTATACAGGGATTTGGAATTACACAAGGCCCGGGAGATCACTACCTGTGGAAGGCTGCAGTCTGATGAGAGTAGTAACCAGGCAGGGTTGAACCGGGAAATGCAAAACAGGGACAGAATCAGGCAGGCGAGGACGCAATCAGAAAACAAAGCAGAGGTCAAGTCCAGATCGGGCAGCAAGGTAAAAATAAGGAAGACAGGAGAGTAGTCAGAGAGCATGCCGGGGTCAAAGCAGGAATCAATAATCAGAGCAGTAGGGAACCAGAGTCTAGCAGGAATACAATCTATATCTGGCAATGGCCAGCAGACAGAAGGGGGAGTTAAAAAGGGTGTGGTGACTTCCCATTGGCTGTAGCTGAATAGTGGCAACCTCAGCTGGAAGACACACGTCACCTACACTCCGCCATTGGTACTGTAGGTGTCAGGAAAACCCAGCCTAGTGGATGAGCGGAGCCTGCGCCCACCATTGCCACTGGTACCAACTCCTCCCACATGACCAGCACAGTCAAAACAGCAGGAATACGGCGGCACCTGGTCACCAAAGCAGAAGTTGCAGGAGTGGACTTAGGTGAGAACATGACAATACCCTACCAAGGAACTAAAGGGCAGGAGAGCAAGGAAATACACAGGCAGACGACACCCAGGTGACGTATCAGGTATGGCAAGGCTCCACTTGGAAACTGCACTGCTGCTAAAGGAAAGAACACCTCTGCTTATGAGAAACGAGCTCCTTCACCATAGTCAGAATAAAAATTCTATATCCGACATGGAGTGAAGCCAGGGGTGGGTAGATATAGCGGAAGGGAGATATAACCACAAGAATTGAAGGCTAAGACAATTGATCTTTTGCCTGCGCATTACAGTACTTTCAATCAATTGATTACAGATCACAGTGTGCATGCGCAAGAGCGCAATGGAGGCTTCTTTGTGAATGATGTAGGACACCTAAAAAACATTGTGTAGAAAGATGACGGCAGTGGAAGGAAGAGAGGAGGCACCGGACCGGATAGGGCAGTATAATAAAAGCTATTTTTACATTATACACAGCGGCCTGGGCTCCTATATACAGTATTCTGGAATGCTATATATAAGGGCTCACTGGTGGTGGCCGCAGCTCATAGGGGAAAAACCTGGGGACAGGTTCTCTTTAACCTATGGCCATTTTAACATTTAAAATTGTTTAGGGGACCAACGAATCCCTTTAAAATTGCCTTATGACAACATTTATATCAGAATTTGATCCAACATCATTAATTTGTATACGTTCCAATCTAAACCCATTTGCACAAATTCTGGAAATAAGGGTTTGAAGACCTCTTATTGCCATTTTTGATTTGTTATTGACCACTCAGTCCGCATACATGATCAATTCAAATAAATAATATATCCTATTAACTTGAAGTTTGAATGTAAATTTCTATATTCTTGAGTTATAAATATACTTTATAAATATTATATCGGCCACTCGGGGACATCATCCTTCGGGCGATGTTCTGTATACAATTAATGCGCAATCTAAGCCATCATCACATTTGGTATAAGCAGGCAGAGGCAAGGATTTAAAGTATAATATCCAATTTCTATTCTAAGCGCGGAGGAAGAAAATCACTCTACATGTAGCAAGCGGGAATTATTGGCAGATTAGTTTATACAGATATCATTCAAACACCGGCCAACAATTAAAACTTGGGTCAGTCTTTCCAATATTTGCTGATATAAATCTAGATATTGAGGCACAAGTTAACTCTTTCTCCTAAAAAGCAAAAAAAATATTCATTTTTGGCACTGCAATCCCCTGTGCGGAGGATTACAGATAGAGAAAATATCAGGACAGATGTGCAGAATATTGAGTGGCATTTTGCATATTCTGTATATTTTATTAAAGGGGTTGTCCAGGCTTGGGAGGAAGCTCGAGGTGATTGCGGTGATCAGAATTCTGATGGCGTGTGGTCGGCACAATGTCAGGATTCTACAGTGTTGCTGATGAGAGCAGGAGATCACATGCAGACTAGATGTGCTTGTTCTCTCTCAGTAAAAGTGCACTGAGAGCGAATGAGCAAGTCTAATTGGTATGTGGCCGGAAATATTCGACAACACACAAGACCATCCGCATTTGCATTGAGTGGCTTCAGTCTTTCACCCCAAGCCTGGACAACCCATTTAGTAAACACAAGTGATAATAATCAATAGCTAAATGGATCTGAAGAGGCTGCTGCTCATCAAGGTGATGTCACAGGAGTGTCACGGGTAGCAAACAGTCATGTGGTTTCTGGTCATAGAAGGTCACAGTGTTTGGTTGCACTCCCTGACTTTCCATTGTTCCTGCTGTCAGTATTCATTGGTATAGGTAGCTTTCCTGCTGGATTCATCTCTCCTCTTTTGGACCCAGCAGGAGCTCAACTTCCACCCAGCTGCTGATCATCAGCATCATCTTGGTGCTTATATACCACTTTCTTCCTTGGAATGATGCTGGTGATATTCTTCAGTTTATTCAAGCCCTAGGTGCAAGCATTTGGCTTGTACTCCTCTGTGGTATTGTTGCTGAACTTCTACCTGAGTCATCTGTGGATAAGTTGTTCAGGTTTTTCCACCATGTGTCCTCCTTGTGTTGTCTATAGTGTTTAGTGGAGTTGACGAAGAGCTCATCTCATCTATTCCCTATGTGGGGCCCAGCACTAGGGATACCTAGGGTCAGGTATCCGGCTCGGCTCATAGGTGTGGACCCTATCTAGGGTGGTGAGGGACCCCAGGGACCAGCTGTAGGTTTGGTCAGGGGTCACCATCTTCTCTTTCCCTAGACACAGGGTTTCGCCGTGCGCTTAGTACTTCCCCGTACCTAGTGTGAAAGCTGATTGGTGAGGGTGTTAAAAGTCAGACCCTCAAAATAGGCCATTAATATTGATAACCTGGAAAAATCTTTAAAGAACATGAAGTATATGAATATAGGTCCTTATATATCAATGTTTTTGCACCACAATTCTTGCATAAAAAAACATTGAAAAATTGCACACTTTTTGCAATTTTTGTTGCTCTGCCAAAATGGACGGTGACGCGGCTAGCCTAATTCTTGATGGGCTATGGAGCTCCTTCCAGACATATTACTCCAATCCTTGACTAGAGTACCATTTGTGGCTAGGTGCACAGGGGTGCCGCTATATAAATCAGGAGTGTTTAACTCCAGCTTGCCTCTCCATCCAGCGCGAAAATCACCGGTGTTCAGGAATCGGAACCCAAGTCTTCACTCTCGAAAGATGACATACATATTGGTGGACCCAATAATTTTCTCTTGTATTTGTCATCCATCTAATGTGGGACTGAATATCAAACATGCTGGATTCCAACCTATTAGATCCTTTTTTTACTGTCACTTTTTATTGTTACTTTTTCATACTGTCTTTCTCTTCCAATTAAAATAAAAACTCGGCAAAACTTGTTGATTATGTTGATAGGGCCATTGTATGTGACTGGGCAGCATTAGTGTCCCAGAATAATAATTGGAGGATCCAGTTTGTTACTTTTCTGGGGTAAATTGCACTGTTTTTTTGGAATCTGTAGAACTGCAAAATTTAATATTAATTTTAGCAAAATTTTTACTGGTCTCATCTTTATTCAATTTCTGGCTTATTTTTGACTATGGTTTAGCCAGCACAGAAAATGCTAATAGATTTGTAAAAGGTGACTTTTGCAAAAGTCACAACCCCTCTTTTCTCAATAAAACTCCCCCTCCGAGATGTCAGAAGCGAAAAGATTCTAAATATGTGTCTAATTCACAAAACATAGCGCGACATATTTAAATGTGATTTTAGAGATGGCAACCTATAAAGCTAGAGAGAAAAATTACAATATATATATATATATATATATATATATATATATATATATATATATATATATATATATATATATATCTACAGTGTGTCCACCCATATCCTGTCCACCGCCATTAACTTGAGAACGGCGGCAGCTATAGGCATAGAAGTGGTGTCTAGGTATAGTAAAGTAGCCATGCACTACGCAATGAAACCACCTATAGCGCCACCTGGTGGAAAACAACGGCGTTAGCATTTTTATTTTGAAAACGGAACGAGATAGAGAAAAAAAGTGAATTACAAAGTTGTAGGGCATCATCAATTCAATACGAATCGACACCTTGCATACAGAAATGCTATCATTAGAATGTGTAAAACTCACAAGGCTGTGGACGTGAAGCGATACCTCATGGAGACCTTCCTACAAGTCATTGGGTATGGTGGCTGGGTGGAGTGGCCTCCGCTCACCTGACCTGACCCCATTGGACTTCTTTCTCTGAGGTCACATCAAACAGCAGGTGTATGCGACCCCTCCACCAACATTGCAGGACCTACGACGACGTATCACAGATGCTTGTCCAAACGTGTCACCTACCATATTGCACAAGGTGCAGCAAGATACAGTATGCTGTGCAGAGTCCAGATGTGCATTGCAGCTGACGGGGGCCACTTTGAGCATCAAAGATAAATGAGCACCATATGCGTGACCAGCATTCAATGTTTTGGGGGGGTCATGGGTTTCATATCATAGCATTTCTGTATGCAAGGTGTCGATTCGTATTGAATTGATGATGCCCTACAATTTTTTAATTCACTTTTTTCTCTATCTCGTTCCGTTTTCAAGATAAAAATGCGAACTCCGTTGTTTTCCACCAGGTGGCGCTATGGGTGGTTTCATTGCGTAGCGCATGGATACTTTACTATACCTAGACACCGCTTCTATGCCTATAGCTGCCTCCGTTCTCAAGGTAATGGCGGTGGACAGGATATGGGTGGACACACTGTATGTATGTATATATATATATATATATATATATATATATATATATATATAGGCAAATGATGACTGGCTTCTAAGAGTTTGGGGTCATAAATAAAAACATGTCAAGAATATGAGACGCCAGATGAAAAAGAAATGTTCACCTTGAAGCCTTTAGATTAAAAGAGTGAAGCTTAAACATAGATCGGTGTATTTGTGTTCTTTGTCAAACGCAGGATTGTTTTTGGGAAGAAACCACAACATCTTTTGAACAGTGTCAGTTTTAACATATCAAAAGTAGTGATGGGTGAACCCACAGATATCCGGAATCGGTGAGTCCAACCGAATTTTTTTTAAAAAACCTGGAATTAATTCCGGATATCTGGCAGGATGCCAGTCCCCATATAAGCCTGTGGGGACCCAAATCTGGTGCTTTAAAATGGTGGTAGAAGGGATAGGCGTTTTATACTTATCAGTCTCCTACGCAGCCTTAACTACTTCCTGGGACGCTCATTAACCTCATGCATATTCACTGCTTCTGCCGCCCACCAGCAGTCCCAACATCTGTGATTGGTTACCCACTTGGATCCGGACTTTTACATTCTGGGTTCGCCAATCAGTAATCTGTCATGATTCTCTGTGTAGAGAATCTCACAGACCTGGAGATGCTCTGCTCTGCGGTGCTTACAGATCTGACAGTGTGTCCATTACTTGTGCAGAGCATCTTGCCTTTGGAGATGCTCTGTGGCACTTACAGATCTGGCAGTGTGTCTATTCCTTTGTGCAGAGCATCTTGCCCTTAGAGATGCTCTGCGGCGCCATCCTTGATAATAAACTAGCAGTTTGGTCACTATACTGGAGTGCAGGTTGGTTCTGGGAGTTGCTTGTTACTCAGCTTTTCCATCTTCCGGGTAATTTCTCAGGCTTCTTTACAGAACATGGTCCTCCAGAACTCTGCCAGTTGTATTCTCTGGTTCTGCAGTTGTGCTGTTGGCTTGTGTCTCTGCTAGTATTCTGATCATGGTATTCCAACCCCGGACTGTTATTGGACTCCCCCCTGTCCGCTCCCTATTCCTGTCATGCATTCCTGTCTTGGATTCCGGACCATTGTCTGACTACGTCTTTGCTTGCTCCCTTTTACTACTACATACTCTTCTGGTATTGTGACACTTGAATTGTGCCCTGACTACGTCTCTGTTTACCCCTTATGATTATATGTGACCTCCTGTTACCTGACCCCGGCTCTCCTGACTAACCTTTTGGTCATGCAACCCCTTTACAAAAAGGAAGCGAGATCTGGATCCACATTTTCCTCCTCGTCACTAACCCTGTTTTTAGTCATTAGCCGCTGGAGGTAATTTATCCTGCCATTTTCTGGACAAAAAAGCACAATAGAAATAGACTTTGTACACGAGAAATCTCAGACATCTTATTTTTTGTGGTCAAAGATAAGGCAAATGACTTCGCTCTTTGAGCCAAAGAAGCGACGAATTGTACAACTGAGAAAAACCTCATTACTTGATACAACTGTAAGATTAAACATGGATGATCTATGACCGCCGGCCGGTACGTATATTGATTTTATGAGGGTATAGGTCGTAGATGTGGTTTCGGTAAGTCAAAAAGATACATATCAGTCTGTGCCGACCGTTTAATCAATATTTCTAGAAACCTGGTCTTAAAAACTTTCCTTTACCCTTCCAGCCATTCTGATCATTCAGCGGAAACCGCATTCATCGAGCTGAGCACATGGACCTTCCACAAAGCTTTTGTTTGTGCTTCTTCAGGTAGAACAGTTTTTCCTCGAATGCATCTTCCCGGTGGAGTACAAAAGCCCAAGGCTGAGCCAGTCACTTCCAATTGTTAAGACTGTGTAGTCTCTTGACAAGAAGATTGTAGCCTGACTCCGACTTTATAAAAAGAATGTGAAAAGTGATAATGGAAAAAAAAAAGAAGCTACTTGCTCAAAATATTGATGTAATAAGAGTCTTCACGAAATTGAAAAAAAAAAAGAAATAAAAACAAAAAAATAATAAAAAAATAATAAAAACTGTTTTGCCATGTAAAACGAAACTGAGTAAAAGAATCTTAAGTATTAACTGTCGAGAACCTATAAATATATATATTTTTTGTAAAAGAATCTTAACCCAATTCTTGCATTTGCTTCTTCTGCAAAAATTCCCCAAGGTAAATGTTGTTGAGTTATATAGCGCCGCAACGAAGAAGCCACCGGGATATTTCCTAAATGATTAGATTGTTCTTTTGATAGGACCATAATAAACTTTTCTATCCTTCATTATTCAAGGTGAGAAGAAAAATAGCAACACAAAAAAATAGAGATCATATTAGCGAGAAGAAGAATGTGGAAGAATGTGGAAGTAGACATTATTATCTTTCCGAAATGCATTCTGACTTTGTAGCCTATTTCGGCTCGCCCCTTATTGAAATGGAAAAGTATGATAATGCAATGATATGTAAAACATGAACTAACACGGCATTGTGTGGAAGAAATGTAATCAGTTTTATGCTGCAGAAGACACCGGAGCTGATGAGAAACAGGAGTGAATAACCTGGCGGAAAATAAACTCGGAGCGAAAGAAAAGGTGAAAGGTAGACATTCAACAACAAAAAATCTGCAGCGTATCTTAAGAAAGGATGCAATTCATGTGGGATGCAATTTATTAAGGAAGGTTAAACTTTTCCCTTATATAAATACTATACTTCATATAAAATACAAAAATAACTCCCAGCAATTTCATAGAATCATAGAATGGTAGTTGGAAGGGACCTCAAGGTCCATCAGGTCCTAAATCATCCCAGCTATATGTTTATCCAGCTTCGGCTTGAAGATTTCCATTGAACTTCTCCTTTACGCCGCTGTTCTTTGAACCATATTTGTCTCAAATTCTAATAACAGAGAAATAAATTGTAACGCCCATGATATTGACCTCGCATGCTCCTGCTCCCCTCCCCGGCGAGGACATCGATGTTCTCAACTGTCTGGGCGTCCTACTGTGGGGTTTTGTCCCTATCTCATGCCTACCAGAGTGTCTGTGTACTTTGCAGAGCTCCAGTCTCGGCCCATAGGGCGCGCCCACGGTCATGCCCCTTATCTTAAAGGGCCAGCGCCCTCCTAACCTGGAAGTGCTCCCAGGTCAGAAGGAAGCCGTAGGTACTTAAGGCACCCTAGCCTTATGCTAGGTGCCTGGGCAATGAGTTTAGTCATTGCTAGTTGTCAGGTCCCCTAGCCCTGTGCTGCTGTTGCTGTTCTGCTGTGCTAGATATACTGCTTATACCTGTCTGTACTGCAGAGTGCCGCTCCCACTACCTGCTGTTGCGACCCTCCACATCAGCTGCCTACCACAATACCTGTTGCCATGAAGTATCGTTAATAGCTGCTGCCATGCATCTGTCCATCCCCATCCATCCATCCTGGATGGAATCTCTACACCAGCTGCTGCCATCTATCCATCCACCCGTTCATCTATCCATCCTGGATGGAACCTCTACACCAGCTGCTGCCATCTATCCATCCACCCGTTCATCTATCCATCCTGGATGGAACCTCTACACCAGCTGCTGCCATCTATCCATCCACCCGTTCATCTATCCATCCTGGATGGAACCTCTACACCAGCTGCTGCCATCTATCCATCCACCCGTTCATCTATCCATCCTGGATGCAACCTCTACACCAGCTGCTGCCATCTATCCATCCACCCGTTCATCTATCCATCCTGGATGGAACCTCTACACCAGCTGCTGCCATCTATCCATCCACCCGTTCATCTATCCATCCTAGACGAAACCTCTACACCAGCTGCTGCCATCATCCATCCACCCGTCCATCCATCCATCCCGGACGGAACCTTTACAGAAGCTGCTGCAGAAATTCTATACCAAAAAATGTCGCTTCCGTACCCCTGGGGCCAGACAATGCAACACCAGCCTTCCTGAGTGGCACCTGGATCCTACCTGCAGCGTAACACCTCCACTATCAGAAGCTCTGGAGAAAACCAGATTCAGGTCAGTAGTCAGGTTCCTCTGGGTTTTCTGTTTGTTGCGTCCCAGTGGTTCCACTAAAATCCCTGGTCACCCGGCGAGCCTAACATAAATCTTCTCTGTGTGACTCAGGAACTCAGCCATTCCCCCCCTCGACGTCTCAAGGTCTTGTGTCTGGTTGTAAGACAACCAGCTTCAGCAGAAATCTTTTCCCTCTGCCTCAGTAGCACCACAAACTGAAGATACAACTTATGTCCAAGAGATTTACCTCTTTGTTCTCTGCAGGATTCCTACAGGACTTTTTTAGGATTATGCAGAAAAAAGGAACGGAGAGGAGCAGGAATAAAAGAAAGACGATGCTGGATTTTGGAAAACAGTGATAGTTTTAGCAGGCAAAAAAAATGATGGCAAGTGACAAGTCTTTCTTATACACATGACTGTGCAAACTACCGTGTTTCTACAAAAATATCTATCCATCTATCCATCCATCTATCCATCCATCCATCCATCCATCTATCTATCTATCTATCCATCCATCCCTCTATCTATCTATCCCTCTATCTATCTATCTATCTATCTATCCATCCATCCCTCTATCTATCTATCCCTCTATCTATCTATCTATCTATCCATCCATCCCTCTATCTATCTATCCCTCTATCTATCTATCTATCTATCTATCTATCCATCCATCCCTCTATCTATCTATCCCTCTATCTATCTATCTATCTATCTATCTCTCTATCTATCTATCTATCTATCCCTCTATCTATCTATCTATCTATCTATCTATCCATCCATCCCTCTATCTATCTATCCCTCTATCTATCTATCTATCTATCTATCTATCCATCCATCCCTCTATCTATCTATCCCTCTATCTATCTATCTATCTATCCATCCATCCCTCTATCTATCTATCCCTCTATCTATCTATCTATCTATCCATCCATCCCTCTATCTATCTATCCCTCTATCTATCTATCTATCTATCTATCTATCTATCTATCCCTCTATCTATCTATCCCTCTATCTATCTATCTATCCATCTATCTATCCCTCTATCTATCCCTCTATCTATCTATCTATCTATCCATCCATCCCTCTATCTATCTATCCCTCTATCTATCTATCTATCTATCTATCCCTCTATCTATCTATCTATCTATCTATCTATCTATCTATCCATCTATCTATCCCTCTATCTATCTATCTATCTATCTATCCCTCTATCTATCTATCTATCTATCTATCTATCCATCTATCTACCCCTCTATCTATCTATCTATCTATCTATCTATCCCTCTATCTATCTATCTATCTATCCACACATGCACTGCACATATATACCAGCCTGTCCACTCTTCAGCTTTAGACTCCTGCAATTAAGTGACCTTTGATGACAACATAATCACATGATCGTGATATCACAAAGGTCCTTAAGTAGTCTAAAGGGGGCCTTACACGCAACGATATATCCAACGATATGTTGTTGGGGTCACGGAATTCGTGACGCACATCCGGCGTCGTTAGCGAAGTCGTTGCATGTAACAGCTCTGAGCGACTGTTAACGATCAAAAATACTCACCTTATCGTTGATTATTGACACGTCGTTCATTTTCAAAATCGCGTTGGTCGTTGTGGACGTAGGTTGTTCGTCGTTCCTGAGGCAGCACACATCGCTACGCGTGACACCCCGGGAACGACAAACAACAGCTTACCTGCGTTCTCCGGCAACGAGGTGGGCGTGACTTTCATGCGGCTGCTCTCCGCCCCTCCGCTTCAATTGGACACCTGCCGTGTGACGTCGCTGTGACGCCGCACAAACCGCCCCCTTAGAAAAGAGGCGGTTCGCCGGCCACAGCGACGTCGCTGGGAAGGTAAGTCCGTGTGACGGGGCTTAGTAATATTGTAAGCCACGGGCAGCGATTTGCCCGTGACGCACAAACGACGCACAAATGGCGGGTCACCAAAGGTCCTTAAACAAACTTAACCTTAGAATACAAAGGCTTGGGTCCTTAAGAGAGTGGGGTCCTGAGAAATTGTGAAGTTTGACTCCCCCTAATGTCGGACTTGATTATAACTAGGGCTTATTTTTGGAGTAGGACTTATATTTTAATCATACTCTAAAAATCCTGTAAAATCATGCTAGTGCTTATTTTTGCGGAAACACGGTATGAGCTAGAAATCTACAGATGATGCGCCACTCAATTAAAATTTTGTGGCACGCTGCTTTACGCTATTTGTTTTGCGTGACCATTCTTAAACAATATAGATGAGTAGTGGGCTGCACAAATAATGATTTTTTTTTCTCAATACAGTATTGTAAAAGGGCACCCATAGATTTCTTTGGCATCTGAATGCAGGCAGGGGTTTTCCTATGATCGGATATAAGTGAAACATGAATAAACTCTAGCGTTTCCCATTAGATGCCATATATCGGCACTATTCCTCCCTAGAATGCCTTTTAGGGCGGAATATCTCTGACATCCACTGAGACAGAGCACAATACAGCTGCGCTTCATAGTATACAGCCGCGGCGGACACTGTGCGCTTCCCTGCAGCCTCTCGTGCGCAGCTTTACTGTATTTATGAAAAATAAATCAAATAAATACAGAAAAGTAATAAAACAGCCATCATGTTCTAACTTTAAAAAAACACAATAAATGGCTTCAAGCTCCTTTTATTAGGCCGATTATTAGAATGAGAATCCTTTTTTTTTTTCACCGCTCTTTCATTGAACAGGGACAGATATTAATTTCATGAAGGTGACTGCAGCGTCTTAGTTGTTTTTTAATCCATGGTGTGAAGAAGAGCGGCCAACTTCATCTTTGCCCTCAAAAGACAATCATGCGCCTCGGGCCATATCAAAGAACGCAATGTAGGGAACAAGATGTGAGCGGCAATGAAATTATACATTTTACCGCACAAGAAAACTTGCTCAATTTCTAGAAACTATGATGGGGATAGACAGGTTTATAACATTACCAAACTGCAATTTAATGAAAATCCGTAGGACCGATTATTTAATGGTTATACTGGAAACGCTCTGCAACATTGAAAATGTGTATACTATGGTGTCTGCAGCAAGGCAGCGGGAATCAGAGACCGGATCCCTCGTTTACATTTATGTCTAAAGGCCCCGTTACACGCAACGACGTATCTAACGATATATCGCTGGGGTCACGGAATTCGTGACGCACATCCAGCATCGTTAGCGACGTCGTTGCGTGAGACACCAACAAGCGGCCGTTAACTATCAAAAATACTCACCTAATCGTTGATTGTTGACACGTCGTTCATTTTCAAAAAATCGTTGATTGTTGCAGAACGTAGGTTGCTCATCGTTCCCGAGGCAGCACACATCGCTCCGTGTGACACCCCGGGAACGACGAACTACAGCTTACCTGCGTCCCGCCGGCAATGAGGAAGGAAGGAGGTGGGCGAGATGTTACGGCCGCTCATCTCCACCCCTCCGCTTCTATTGGGCGGCCGCTCAGTGACGCAGCTGTGACGCCGCTAGAACCGCCCCCTTAGAAAGGAGGCGGTTCGCCAGCCACAGCAACGTCGCTAGGCAGGTAAGTCCGTGTGACGGCTCCTAACGATTTTGTGCGCCACGGGCAGCGATTTGCCCGTGATGCACAAACGACGGGGGCGGGTGCTTTCACCAGCGATACCGCTAGCGATATCACTGCGTGTAACACCCCCTTTACTCTTTGGAGTTTTAGAGTTTATATAGCTGGAAACAGTCTCTCCCTATATATATAAATAAAGGAAAACCTGTCAATCAAGTAAACCAGATTGGGCAGAAGTTTTCGAGGTCCTGCCTCTTCTTATTCAATTTGTCCCTGGCTATTATTTCCAACTATATTTTTTCGTAACCATTGGAGCTATTCAAAATAAAATATAAATGTGTGTAAAGACATGACAGGTTCTCTATTTTTATATATATATATATATATATTGTGACAATGTGGGCCCCAAGTGTATGTGGGCCACACATCAGGTAGCGGGATTAAAGCACGCCAGAGTAATTGGTCTCTTTAACAGACCATCTGGTTTATTAACAGGTCCATAAACCATATCAGGTCACATAACATAAAGATGCCGTTCGTTGGCTTTCTCCTCAAAGACCAACACATAATATAAAGTCCACACACTTTTGGACTGCCACCCATGTGTCACTGACCCTTGTCAGTATCCAGACCCCAGGTCCAATCCCAGTTACCTTCCTCTTAAGGTGGCTAGTGTCCTTTCCAGGTTCCCCCTGGTTCCAGCCACATGGCTTTACACATGGACCTAAAAGCCCCTTCCTTCAAAAGAAGGTCTCCGGAGGAGTGCAAAACACCCTGCTTCTGCTCTCTCCATCTCCATCACACACACTGGAAGTCTAGAGCCAGTCTCTCCCTAGACTGCCCTCGACACTCTCCACCCAGGTTCAGAGACAGGATTGCTTTAACCCCTGGAGCCACACCCACAGGTGGTAAGGAGTGTGTAATCAGCATCACACACCCTTCCATGGCTCTGCATGAATGCAATCCTGTGGAACCACAGGTCCCAGCCAGTTTCACATTGCAGAGCACCCACGCTTCTGCAAAACATACCGGCCTTTTGTAATACAGCCGGTTGATACCTCACATACCCTCCCCCTCTGTTCAAACCCGTAGGGGAGAACACTTGCCAATGACCTGGGGCCGCGAGACAGGGCATCCCCGCTGCCATGCCCCACCAGTCGAGAGGGCCGTCCAAGAGCAGTAGTCCCTGAGGCATCGCCCGACACTGTCACCAAACCCTGTCTGGTCAACCTAGGGTTAAAGGACGTCCCATTTCCAGACCGTTCTCTCCCCGACCCCCTCCCAGGGTCACCGTAGTAGAGAGACATGTCCCCAGTCAAACCTACAGTCTTGTCCGAACCTAGGCTTTCTCGAGTACCCCCAAGGCTACTGTCGGGAACTCTAAGCTCATAGCGGCCACTATCTACCGTACATCGTAGGTTACCACTCTGTCGGCGATTCCTTTTATCGCGCGTCTGAACTACTGGACCGACACGCCATCTTCCACTTCTTTCCCCTGAACAACGGGTGGAAGACGGCTGCTGTCCCCCACACAGTTGGCGAAGCTGCTCCTTAATTTTCAGGTTTTCTTGCCACAACCGCTCCATGTCACGTACATGGTGTACCCGATATTCAATAAGGCTTCGAATGGTTCCAAGACTCTCTACAGTCCCGACACAGACAAACGGAACCATACCAGCTTCCCTGGGTATCTTGCTCTCATTAGCAGCAGGAATTCTTAATCTCACCAATCCCGACTTATTCACCATGTCTTGCATGACTCGTCCGGTTTTTCCAATGACTCTCCCCACCAGAGCCCGGGGTACTTGGACAATATCTTCCGCCAGACTCTGCGCTTTCCTTTTATACTCTAGCTGTCTAGTGGCTTCTTCCTTTTGCAGTTGGGCCTGCCACTTCATACGAACACATCTGAAGTGCATGTCCTTTAGAATAGCCACCCGCTGCCCAGTAATTTTACTGGTAGACAATATCACTAACTGTTCAGCCCCTGGGGTACAGTAGACCTCACACGCTTCCACAGCTCTCTTAAATTCGTCATGCATGCATCCGGTGGCACACGCTTCTCTTAAGTCCTCAGGTATATCCACCATGCACTTGACTACAGAAGTCTCATTCATCCCTGCCACATGCTTGTCAAGTTTAGCTTCCAGAGTTAGCTCTCTTTGGGCCTCCCCTGCTTCAACAAGTTTGGTCAGGAGTGACACTCGCTGCTCCATCTGCTCCAAGTCTCCCTGGGACTTGGACTGGTACTCTGCCAAGCGACTTCGGAGCTCAGCCACTTCTTTCTCCAGCTCCCTTACTCGACTCTCAGTAGCCTGCCTAAGAAGTATCTCTTGTTGCAGATGGTCTTTGCTCATCCTCTTGAATGAGTCTTCACTTGCGGACCTCTCTGGTCTATGACACACTATTTCTGAGGCTTCTTCCACCTCAGCTTCAGAACATTTGGGTTTCTTACTCTTCTTACCCACGACCTTCTCTATATCCTCCATCATGGTTTTACCAAGCAGGTCAGGCAGGCTCCCAGTCCTGGATGAGACCTCTGGTCCAGGCTTCACCTCCTCAGAGGCTCTCTTCACTTCAGCGCCAGCTGTTTCTTGGTTCTTCACTGCATTATCTTCCACTTCCTCTGGGGTCTCTGCAGTGTCACCCTCAGCCTGGGTGTCACACCCTTCAACATGGCACTCTGTTCCTTTTAGAGATTTGGGGCTAAATTCGCTGTCATCCACCCCAGCACTTGGTAGTTCACCAGTCTGCTCACCACGACTGTTGGGGATTATTCCTTCCCCCACACTCTCTAGGATTCCATTTCCTATACCATTCTCGCCTGACAGACTATCAACTTCACACTTTGAAATCATAGGGACCACCACCATTACGTCCTTGGTTGGCTCCTTCTCTGCACTTGCAGCGCGCTGATTTCTGTCGTCACAATGTGTCAGTTCAATCTCTGATTCCTCAGTCTTTTGTAGGATATCACCGTCTGACTCCACCGTAGCAGGTGTTATTAGCACCATGTCTTTATTAATCAGGCATGTCACTTTCTCTGCACCCTCAGACGGCCTACACTGTGCCCCCTCTCGGCGCTTATTACGTCTTCGGCGTCGGGAGGAAGTTTTGCCCTTCTCGCCCATCTGTACCACACTGTACTCGTTTGTCACCTTACTAGAGTCAGTGTCTTTACTGGAGTCATCATCGCTCCCCCTGGTATCCTGGACTATCATGTCCCCACTTAACCAGATATCTGCCTCCCTTTCTGGAGCTACCCCGTTTTTAACGGTCACACTATCGGTTATTCCCTTAGTCCTTATGTCACTAAGTTGGGTCCGTCCATCATTTTCTTTGGTCACCCCTAACTTAGGACAGTCAATTTTAGGAGGTGCTATCTCCTCCTTACCACACATAACTGCACAACAAGGACCCCTTTTCACCTCCCAATGTGGTGGGGTTTCCTTTGGGCTGTTCCGGCTCTTACACAAGCAACCGTATACGTCCCCCTGCTTCCACAAGTGCACAAATAATTTAGAGTCCCAACCTATAATAATTGGGTGCAGTAAATCTGAGACTACTCCAACATCATGAGAACCACTGTCCCTGGCTGTCTTAATGACCACTCTGGAGACCGGGTATTCTGTCTCATTACTGTGGGTGCAGCCGACGTGAATCTTCCTTCCAGGAATCAAGTGGACATCAGAGGTGGCCCTCACCAGAGTCACCAAGCTCCTTGAGTCTACGACTCCTGTTACAGATTCCCCATCCACTTCCACGGAACACAGACGTGGCTTCTCGTCGGATGGGTGGTCTATATTGCAAACAGGACACTTAAGACATGAACACTGTTGTCCCTGGCTACAGTCCATCTGCACCACTTCACCCTTGGATTTGGGATGCTCCGCTCTCTTTTGGGGGACCACCGCTTTCTGGGACTCCACCCCCTTATGGGCAACCACCCCTTTATGGGACTCCACCCCCTTATGGGCAACCACCCCTTTATGGGACTCCACCCCCTTATGGGCAACCACCCCTTTATGGGACTCCACCCCCTTATGGGCAACCACCCCTTTATGGGACTCCACCCCCTTATGGGCAACCACCCCTTTATGGGACTCCACCCCCTTATGGGCAACTATTCCCTTCTGGGACTCCGCCCCCTTTTGCGATTTCCATGCAATGTCCTTAGCCCCCAGTTCACACCGTTTGCCCTCGTCTCCCTGGGCACCCAGTGTCCATACTGGCCCCTGAAGGGAACGCTCAAAGTGGTCCATGGCTGTGACATCGCTACACACCGACAGCTCCTGCTGTCCCCGGACCAGGAACTGGTACAGCTCCTCCACAGCGTCCGCAGGGACCATTCCCTCTTTTTGGCTTTTAGCCCCCACTGCTGTCACTGGACCTCCAGGCACATGCTGCTGGCTCTGCAGCAGCTGGTTCAGGAGCTCCTCCATGCTGCAACGAAAAGAGGAACAGGAGGGGCGCTCCAATGGGTAATACCCGGTGGTCAAAGACAGGGGGGGGTTAGAGAACCACTAACCTTTCCGGGTTGTACCGCCCGTACAACCAGGATCTCCAGCCTGTGGTGTATCACTGCTCACCAAGCAGGGCCTCGCAATTCCGGCTGGCCTGGAACCTCCAGTCGCTTGACTCTCGCCACTGCAGCACAGGTCCCCAACGACCTGCTGATTCACCGCCAGGTGCTTGAGAGCGCTGTCCCTGTTCGTGGACCCGCCGATCCACCGCCAGCTGCTTGAGTGCGCAGACAATTTTCGTGGACCCGCCGATCCACCGCAAACCGCTTCAAAAAAATTTTCGTGGACCCGCCGATCCACCGCAAGCAGTCCGTATCCACAGGAATATGTCCTAGGCCGTTGCCCTTAGCAACCAGGCTGCATTGCCCTTAGCAACCAGGCTGCGTTGCCCCTAGCAACCAGGCCATATGCCCGCATTCTCCACCATAATGTGACAATGTGGGCCCCAAGTGTATGTGGGCCACACATCAGGTAGCGGGATTAAAGCACGCCAGAGTAATTGGTCTCTTTAACAGACCATCTGGTTTATTAACAGGTCCATAAACCATATCAGGTCACATAACATAAAGATGCCGTTCGTTGGCTTTCTCCTCAAAGACCAACACATAATATAAAGTCCACACACTTTTGGACTGCCACCCATGTGTCACTGACCCTTGTCAGTATCCAGACCCCAGGTCCAATCCCAGTTACCTTCCTCTTAAGGTGGCTAGTGTCCTTTCCAGGTTCCCCCTGGTTCCAGCCACATGGCTTTACACATGGACCTAAAAGCCCCTTCCTTCAAAAGAAGGTCTCCGGAGGAGTGCAAAACACCCTGCTTCTGCTCTCTCCATCTCCAGCACACACACTGGAAGTCTAGAGCCAGTCTCTCCCTCGACTGCCCTCGACACTCTCCACCCAGGTTCAGAGACAGGATTGCTTTAACCCCTGGAGCCACACCCACAGGTGGTAAGGAGTGTGTAATCAGCATCACACACCCTTCCATGGCTCTGCATGAATGCAATCCTGTGGAACCACAGGTCCCAGCCAGTTTCACATTGCAGAGCACCCACGCTTCTGCAAAACATACCGGCCTTTTGTAATACAGCCGGTTGATACCTCACAATATATATATATATATATATATATATATATATATATATATATATATATATATATATATATATATATATATATATATATATATACTATATACGGTATATATATATATCCATATATACTGTATATATATATATATATATATATATATATATATATATATATACACACACACACTGTATATATATATATATATATATATATATATATATATACATACACACACAGTATATATATATATATATATATTGTAACGTTGCGCCCTGCAACGTGGGGGTTTCACTCGCTTGCAGCGGTGTGCGGTAGCTTCAGCAACACATGTACACAGTCTCTTCATAGAAATTCTGGCAGTTTATTTAAAAACACTCAGCATAAACTGCCCTCAAACATAAACAATAAGTCGATAATGGAAGTTTAGCAACTTCCCCACTCTCTGGCTCCTGCCAGCGTACAACTCTAGCCAAGGTTCCTTCCAGCACCCAGGGCCCTCTGCAGACCCCTGTCTGTCTCTCCTCCTGGAGAGATTCGGCCCTACAGCCCTGGCCTGGCTGCACTCACCTCAGACTCAATATCAGAGCCTTGTGATCAGCCTCCATGCAGGCTGATACACCCAAAGCTCCCGGCTCTGCTCTCGCTTGTTTCCAGTCCACACACTGGAAATCTAGAGCCAGTCTCTCTCTAGACTGCCCTAGAAACACTCCATGCAGAACTCTCGGCTCTGCTCTCACTCTCTCCCAGCATACACGCTGGAAGTCTAGAGCCAGTCTCTCTCTAGACTGCCCTAGACACACTTCTCCCGGGTTCAGAGACAGGATTGCTTTAACCCCTGGAGCCACACCCACAGGTGGTAAGGAGTGTGTAATCAGCATCACACACCCTTCCATGGCTCTGCATGTAATGCAATCCTGTGGAACCACAGGTCCCAGCCAGCTTCACATTGCAGAGCACCCACGCTTCTGCAAAACATACCGGCCCTTTGTAATACAGCCGGTTGATACCTCACATACCCTCCCCCTCTGTTCAAACCCGTAGGGGAGAACACTTGCCAATGACCTGGGGCCGCGAGACAGGGCATCCCCGCTGCCATGCCCCACCAGTCGAGAGGGCCGTCCAAGAGCAGTAGTCCCTGAGGCATCGCCCGACACTGTCACCAAACCCTGTCTGGTCAACCTAGGGTTAAAGGACGTCCCATTTCCAGACCGTTCTCTCCCCGACCCCCTCCCAGGGTCACCGCAGTAGAGAGACACGTCCCCAGTCAAACCTACAATCTTGTCCGAACCTAGGCTTTCTTGAGTACCCCCAAGGCTACTGTCGGGAACTCTAAGCTCATAGCGGCCACTATCTACAGTACATCGTAGGTTACCTCTCTGTCGGCGATTCCTTTTATCGCGCGTCTGAACTACTGGACCGACACGCCATCTTCCACTTCTTTCCACTGAACAACGGGTGGAAGACGGCTGCTGTCCCCCACACAGTTGGCGAAGCTGCTCCTTAATTTTCAGGTTGTCTTGCCACAACCGCTCCATGTCACGTACATGGTGTACCCGATATTCAATAAGGCTTCGAATGTTTCCAAGACTCTCTACAGTCCCGACACAGACGAACGGAACCTTACCAGCTTCCCTGGGTATCTTGCTCTCATTAGCAGCAGGGATTCTTAATCTCACCAATCCTGATTTATTCACCATGTCTTGCATGACTCGTCCGGTTTTTCCAATGACTCTCCCCACCAGAGCCCGGGGTACTTGGACGATATCTTCCGCCAGACTCTGCGCTTTCCTTTTATACTCTAGCTGTCTAGTGGCTTCTTCCTTTTGCAGTTGGACCTGCCACTTCATACGAACACATCTGAAGTGCATGTCCTTTAGAATAGCCACCCGCTGCCCAGTAATTTCACTGGTGGACAATATCACTAACTGTTCAGCCCCTGGGGTACAGTAGACCTCACACGCTTCCACAGCTCTCTTAAATTCGTCATGCATGCACTCGGTGGCACACGCTTCTCTTAAGTCCTTAGGTATATCCACCATGCACTTGACTACAGAAGTCTCATTTATCCCTGCCACATGCTTATCAAGTTTAGCTTCCAAAGTCAGCTCTCTTTGGGCCTCCCCTGCTTCAACATGTTTGGTCAGGATTGACACTCGCTGCTCCATCTGCTCCAAGGCTCCCTGGGACTTGGACTGGTACTCTGCCAAGCGACTTCGTAGCTCAGCCACTTCTTTCTCCAGCTCCCTTACTCGACTCTCAGTAGCCTGCCTAAGAAGTATCTCTTGTTGCAGATGGTCTTTGCTCATCCTCTTGAATGAGTCTTCACTTGCGGACCTCTCTGGTCTACGACACACTATTTCTGAGGCTTCTTCCATCTCAGCTTCAGAACGTTTGGGTTTCTTACACTCCTTACCCAGGACCTTCTCTATATCCTCCATCGTAGTTTTACCAAGCAGGTCAGGCAGGCTCCCAGTCCTGGATGAGACCTCATGTCCAGACTTCACCTCTTCCTCAGAGGCTCTTTCCGCTTTTACAGCACCTGCTGTGTCTTGGGACTTCACTGCATTCCCTCCAACTTCCACTTGGGTCTCTGCAGTGTCACCCTCTGCCTTCTCTTGGGCATTTACAGCATCGCCTTCTACCAGGGTGTTACGCCCTTCAGCACGGTACTCTGTTCTTCTTAGAACCTTGGCACCATTTTCAACATTCATCACTTCACCACTGGGTAGCTTACCAGTCTGCTCACCATGACCTTTGTGGATTTGTACTCCACCAACACTGCCCTGGATTCCTTCTCCTATATTGTTCTGTAGGATGTCATCTCGTACAGCGCTATCATCCAACAGACCTCCAGCTTCATGCATGGAAATTATAGGAGACACCGCCATTACGTCTTTGGTCGGTTCCTCCCCTGCAATTTCACCCTGCTGGTTTCTGTCGTGACAATGTGTCAGTTCAGTCTTTGATTCCTCTTTCTTTTGCAGGATATCACTGTCTGACTCTTCCGTAGCAGGTGTTACTAGCACCATGTTTTCATTAACCAGGCATATCACTTTCTCTGCACCCTCAGACGGCCTACACTGTGCCCCCTCTCGGCGCTTATTACGTCTTCGGCGTCGGGAGGAAGTTTTGCCCTTCTCGCCCATCTGTACCACACTGTACTCGTTTGTCACCTTACTAGAGTCAGTGTCTTTACTGGAGTCATCATCGCTCCCCCTGGTATCCTGGACTATCATGTCCCCACTTAACCAGATATCTGCCTCCCTTTCTGGAGCTACCCCGTTTTTAACGGTCACACTATCGGTTATTCCCTTAGTCCTTATGACACTAAGTTGGGTCCGTCCATCATTTTCTTTGGTCACCCCTAACTTAGGACAGTCAATTTTAGGAGGTGCTATCTCCTCCTTACCACACATAACTGCACAACAAGGACCCCTTTTCACCTCCCAATGTGGTGGGGTTTCCTTTGGGCTGTTCCGGCTCTTACACAAGCAACCGTATACGTCCCCCTGCTTCCACAAGTGCACAAATAATTTAGAGTCCCAACCTATAATAATTGGGTGCAGTAAATCTGAGACTACTCCAACATCATGAGAACCACTGTCCCTGGCTGTCTTAATGACCACTCTGGAGACCGGGTATTGTGTCTCATTACTGTGGGTGCAGCCGACGTGGATCTTCCTTCCAGGAATCAAGTGGACATCAGAGGTGGCCCTCACCAGGGTCACCAAGCTCCTTGAGTCTACGACTCCTGTTATAGATTCCCCATCCACTTCCACGGAACACAGACGTGGCTTCTCGTCGGATGGGTGGTCTATATTGCAAACAGGACACTTAAGGCATGAACACTGTTGTCCCTGGCTACAGTCCATCTGCACCACTTCACCCTTGGATTTGGGATGCTCCGCTCTCTTTTGGGGCACCACCGCTTTCTGGGACTCCACCCCCTTATGGGCAACCACCCCTTTATGGGACTCCACCCCCTTATGGGCAACCAACCCTTTATGGGACTCCACCCCCTTATGGGCAACCACCCCTTTATGGGACTCCACCCCCTTATGGGCAACCACCCCTTTATGGGACTCCACCCCCTTATGGGCAACTATTCCCTTCTGGGACTCCGCCCCCTTTTGCGGTTTCCATGCAATGTCCTTAGCCCCCAGTTCACACCGTTTGCCCTTGTCTCCCTGGGCACCCAGTGTCCATACTGGCCCCTGAAGGGAACGCTCAAACTGGTTCATGGCTGTGACATCGCTACACACCGACAGCTCCTGCTGTCCCTGGACCAGGAACTGGTACAGCTCCTCCACAACGTCCGCAGGGACCATTCCCCCTTTTTGGCTTTTAGCCCCCACTGCTGTCACTGGACCTCCAGGCACATGCTGTTGGTGCTGCTGGCTCTGCAGCAGCTGGTTCAGGAGCTCCTCCATGCTGTAACGAAAAAGAGGCACAGGAGGGGCGCTCCAATGGGTAATACCCGGTGGTCAAAGACAGGGGGGGGTTAGAGAACCACTAACCTTTCCGGGTTGCACCGCCCGTACAACCAGGATCTCCAGCCTGTGGTGTATCACTGCTCACCAAGCAGGGCCTTGCAATTCCGGCTGGCCTGGAACCTCCAGTCGCTGGACTCTCGCCACTGCAGCATGGGTCCCCAACGACCTGCTGATTCACCACCAGGTGCTTGAGAGCGCTGTCCCTGTTCGTGGACCCGCCGATCCACCGCCAGCTGCTTGAGTGCGCAGACAATTTTCGTGGACCCGCCGATCCACCGCAAACCGCTTCAAAAAATTTTCGTGGACCCGCCGATCCACCGCAAGCAGTCCGTATCCACAGGAATATGTTCTATGCCTTTGCCCCTAGCAACCAGGCTGCGTTGCCCCTAGCAACCAGACCGCATGCCCGCATTCTCCACCATATGTAACGTTGCGCCCTGCAACGTGGGGGTTTCACTCGCTTGCAGCGGTGTGCGGTAGCTTCAGCAACACACGTACACAGTCTCTTCATAGAAATTCTGGCAGTTTATTTAAAAACACTCAGCATAAACTGCCCTCAAACATAAACAATAAGTGCATAATGGAAGTTTAGCAACTTCCCCACTCTCTGGCTCCTGCCAGCGTACAACTCTAGCCAAGGTTCCTTCCAGGACCCAGGGCCCTCTGCAGACCCCTGTCTGTCTCTCCTCCTGGAGAGATTCGGCCCTACAGCCCTGGCCTGGCTGCACTCACCTCAGACTCAATATCAGAGCCTTGTGTTTAGCCTCCATGCAGGCTGATACACCCAAAGCTCTTGGCTCTGCTCTCGCTTGTTTCCAGTCCACACACACTGGACATCTAGAGCCAGTCTCTCTCTAGACTGCCCTAGACACACTTCTCCCGGGTTCAGAGACAGGATTGCTTTAACCCCTGGAGCCACACCCACAGGTGGTAAGGAGTGTGTAATCAGCATCACACACCCTTCCATGGCTCTGCATGTAATGCAATCCTGTGGAACCACAGGTCCCAGCCAGCTTCACATTGCAGAGCACCCACGCTTCTGCAAAACATACCGGCCCTTTGTAATACAGCCAGTTGATACCTCACAATATATATATATAGTAGTGGACTATCTTTCAAAACAGAAAAGATAAATGACTTGCCAGTCTCACTTGCCAGGAGGTACACTTTCTGTGACACACAAGCCTTGGATTCAGGATTTTACTTCAGATGCAAAATTTGGACAGAGGGGTGTTAAACTGCCTTTCTCATTTGCAGTGTGTGAATAATAAATTAAATGATGTTATTAAAGTGTAATTTCTGCATTGTATACCAAATTAATTAAGCCACAAACACAATGACTCTGCAGGTCCAGCATTTCCCTTGATATCACTTGCAGTTTTGGATTATTATTTACAGTCTAAAGGGTGCTTTACACGCTGCAACATCGCTAGCGATCTCATTAGCGATGTAACACGCCAGATCGCACATATGATTTGCCGAGATCGCATATGTGACCGTTGCGAAAAAAATGGCCTATGTGCGATCTCGGCAAATCTTATCTGTGATCTGGCGTGTCACATCGCTAACGAGATCGCTAGCGATGTCACAGTGTGTGACCCTTAAGACTTCTACTCCCATTTTCTATGTGCTTCAACCATGCAGTAGTACTTCACAATCAGATTTAATCTTTTTCTTTCCCAGTGTATAATGAGCTATACACTCTGATGTCCTATGCCTTCAGTGAAAAATCCTAATATGTCTAGACTTGGCCGGACCTCATGCTTTATAGTGACTGTTATTGTGTGAATAGTAAATTAAATGCTGTTATTAGAATGTAATTACTGCAATAAATCCCAAATTAGTTAATACACAGACACACTGACTCTGCAGGTCCAGCACTTCCCTTAATATCACTTAAATTTTGGATTATTATTTACAGACTAAAGGTCCAGTCACACTAAACAACTTACCAGCGATCCCAACAATGATACAACCTGATAGGGATCGCTGGTAAGTTGCTAGGAGGTCGCAGGTGAGATGTCACACTAAGGCGGGCTTTGCACACTACGACATCGCAGGCCGATGCTGCGATGCCGAGTGCGATAGTGCCCGCCCCCGTCGCAGCAGCGATATGTGGTGATAGCTGGCGTAGCGAAAGTTATCGCTACGCCAGCTTCACACACACACTCACCTGCCGTGCGACGTCCCTGTGGCCGGCGACCCGCCTCCTTGTTAAGGGGGCGGGTCGTGCGGCGTCACTGCGACGTCACACGGCAGGCGGCCAATCAGAGCGGAGGGGCAGAGATGAGCAGGATGTAAACATCCTGCCCACCTCCTTCCTTCCGCATATCCTACGGAAGCCGCAGTGAGGCCGGTAGGAGACGTTCCTCGCTCCTGCGACTTCACACACAGCGATGTGTGCTGCCGCAGGAGCGAGGAACAACATCGGACCGTCGCGTCAGCGTAATCATGGATTACGCCGACGCTGCACCGATGATACGATTACGACGCTTTTGCGCTCGTTAATCGTATCATCCAGCCTTTACACACTGCGATGTCGCATGCGATGCCGGAAGTGCGTCATTTTCAATTTGACCCCACCGACATCGCACCTGCGATGTCGCAGTGTGCAAAGTGCCCCTAAGCGACGCTCCAGCAATCCCACAAGCAACCTGACCTGGCAGGGATCGCTGGAGCGTCGCTACACGTGGAAGCATGCTGCGCTTGGTAACTAAGGTAAATATTGGGTAACCAACCCGATATTTACCTTGGTTACCAGTGCACACTGCTTAGCGCTGGCTCCCTGCACACCTAGCCACAGTATACATCGGGTTAATTATCCGATGTGTACTCTGCTACGTGTGCAGGCAGCAGGGAGCCGGCTTCTGCGGAGGCTGGTAACCACGGTAAACATCGGGTAACCAAGAAGCCCCTCCCTTGGTTACCCGATATTTACCTTCGTTATCAGCGTCCGCCGCTCTCACACTGCCAGTGCCGGCTCCCTGTTCCCTGCACACATAGCCACAGTACACATCGGGTTAATTACTCGATGTGCACTCCAGCTACGAGTGCAGAGAGCAGGGAGCTGGCACTGACAGCTGAGAGCGGCGGACGCTGGTAACGAAGGTAAATATCGGGTAACCAAGGGAGGGGCTTCTTGGTTCCCCGCTGTTTACCGTGGTTACCAGCGTCCGCAGAAGCCGGCTTCTGCTGCTGCAGTTCCCGAGGTGTCACATGTAGCGATGTGTGCTGCCTCGGGAACGACGAACAACCTGTGTGCTCAACAATCAACAATTTTTCGAAAATGAATGACGTGTCAACGATGGACGATTAGGTGAGTATTTTCTATCGTTAACAGTCGCTCCTTGCTGTCACACGCAACAACGTCGCTAATGATGCCGGATGTGCGTCACGGAATCCGTGACCCCGGGGATATATTGTTAGATCCGTTGTTGCGTGTAACGGGGACTTAAGACTACTACTCCAATTTTCTGTGTTTTTCAACCATGAAGTAGTATACATCAATCAGATTTAGACTTCTTTCTTTCCCTATGTGGAATGAGCTGTAAAAAAAAGTTGCTTGGCCAGACCTCATCTTTTATAGTGACTCTTATTGTATGAAGAATAAATTAAATGATGTTATTAACATGCAATTATGGCAGTATATCCCAAATGAATCCCCAGACACACTGACTCTGCGGGTCCAGCACGTCCCTCGATATCACATACATTTTTGGATTAATATTTACACACTTAGACTACTATTACTATTTTTCTATGTGGTTAATCCATGATGTAGTTCATAATAATTAGATTTGGACCTTTTTCTTTCCATACGTGGAATGAGCTGTGCGGTCTGAATGATGTCCTACTCCTTTAGTAAAAAATCTTAAAATAGAGCTGCTTGGCAGAACCTCATCTTTTATAGTGACGGTTATTGGCTGTGATAGTGGGTATAAATCATAAGGAAGCCCTAGCGGTTGTGCCTGATGTCAATAGCTTCCTCTCAGAGTCGTCATAATTGTGTGAAATGGAGCTGCACAATTTTATTTTAGTTCCTTGCAAAACTAACTGGAAATTGTATAAATACATGGGGACCTGTACATTTCTGTAAATTTGAAACAAATTTGATCCAAAATGTAGCTAGCTTCAAAAAAACACCTTACATTTTCAATCTGTGCATTTGCAAATATATTATGGTTTGTTGTCTTGCTGGTGGCTTCAAGGTGGGTAAAAAAAACAGATGGCTACTTGCTGGTGGCTTCAAGGTGAGTAAAATAGCAGATGGCTACTTGCTGGTGACTTCAAGGTGGGTAAAATACCAGATGGCTACTTGCTGGTGGCTTCAAAGTGGCTAAAATACCAGATGGCTACTTGCTGATGGCTTCAAGGTGGGTAAAATACCAGATGGCTACTTGCTGGTGGCTTTAAGGTGGGTAAAATACCTGATGGCTACTTGCTGGTGGCTTCAGGGTAGGTAAAATACCAGATGGCTACTTGCTGTTGGCTTCAAGGTGGGTATAATAGCAGATGGCTACTTGCTGGTGACTTCAAGGTTAGTAAAATACCAGATGGCTACTTGCTGGTGGCTTCAATGTGGGTAAAATACCAGATGGCTACTTGCTCGTGGCTTCAAGGTGGTTAAAATACCAGATGGCTACTTGCTGGTGCCTTCAAGGTGGGTAAAATACTAGATGGCTACTTGCTGGTGGCTTTAAAGTGGTTAAAATACCAGATCGCTACTTGCTGGTGGCTTCAAGGTGGGTAAAATACCAGATGACTATTTGCTGGTGCCTTCAAGGTGGGTAAAATACCAGATGGCTACTTGCTCGTGGCTTCAAGGTGGTTAAAATACCAGATGGCTACTTTCTGGTGCCTTCAAGGTGGGTAAAATACCAGATGGCTACTTGCTGGTGCCTTCAAGGTGGGTAAAATACCAGATCGCTACTTGCTGGTGGCTTCAAGGTGGGTAAAATACCAGATGACTATTTGCTGGAGGCGTCAAGGTGGGTAAAATACCAGATGGCTTCTTGCTCGTGGCGTCAAGGTGGGTAAAATACCAGATGGTTACTTGCTGGTGGCTTCAAGGTGGACTGTCATAAAATACCAGATGGCTACCTGCACTTACACAATGTTAGAGGAGAGAACCAAATATTTTTCCAAGAGTTAAAATACAATGATTTACTTGAGCAAGAGCTGACGTGTAAGGATTCAGGAATCTTTTCCTAAAATATTTGTGAATCGTATTACATATGTGAAGCAAGACGGAGCCGCACATATGTAAATTAGATATCACAGATCCAATTATAGTAAATGCCCTAATTAACAATGCTACGGATGTGGGCGGGTGAACCCATTATATGATCATTGAAACTACTGATGAGAATCTGCTCGTTAAACTTGGTTTTTATTTTAATCTCTGCCTGTGGGAGAGGTGAGAGCTATGTGTCACTGCTTCTCTTATAGGATGTGTTTCCCGTAACGGCAGGAGTCAGTTATTTGTGCTTTTGGGTCTTATGCATTTTTTTTTATAGTTATCTATGTTAGGGAGTTTTCACTTTATTTGCCTTTTTTGTATTTGTGAGTTTTTTTCCTCCAAAATCGTAACGTGTTTTAATTGTCACCTTTTGTGCCACTTTGTATCATTATTCTCTTTGTAGTAAAAAAACACAGACACTAAAACAAATTGATCCCTATTTATTAAGACTGGAGCTTTAGTCACCGATGTTAGTGAAAATTGCGTTGGTGTAACACGCACCAAATTCATTAAAAGGCACACACATGTAAAAAGAATTTGTCTCATGTTTCAAATATTTACAGAAATATTACCAGAGCACATTCGATTCTGGCGCTTTGTCCGGCTCTTCCCAACTGCCCTGGTGCGGTGGCAATCCAGGTAATGGTAGTTGGGGTTGATGTCACCGCTCGTCAGTGTTTTTGGGTCCTGCAAAGCGCAGCGTGAGCCAGGAGTGGCTGCTACTCAAAGTCTATGGAACCTCGTTCTGAGGCTCCATAGACTTGGATCTATGCAATCGAGAAACGTTGTGGAAATCGCTGGAGTACGTTGGAGCTGGGAACTTTGCTTTCTAATAAATTGGTGAACGAGGGACAGTGTCTTGTTTTTATTTCTCTATTTTTATGTCTATCAGGTTCCTTATGTGGACAACATTGGAACCTCTGTAATATGTCGAACTTGCATAGTTTATGTTTGTTTTATTTTAATACATTGATGAACCAAGGAAAGTATTTTTGGTGTGTGTGTGTTTTTTTTTTTCTTTTTACCTACTGGGTTATTAATGGGGGTGTCTGATAGACAACTTTCCATTACTAACTCCTGGGCTGACATTACGCAGCTGACATAAACCCCCAAAAATATTACCCTAATTGAAACCGTTCCAGAGCAATTGGGAAAAACTGGGTAAAATGCCAGAATTGGTGTATTCAATGTGAAGTGCCACTTCTGGGGTGACTGTGGGTTGCTATTTTTAGCATGCGAAGAGCCAAATAACCATGAACCTTCCCAGCATGATAATACCAGCCCCCAGCTGTCTGCTTTCACTTTTCTGGTTATCAAAAATATGGGAGACCCCCATTATTTATTTATTAGGCTAAACAAGGCTAAAAATGCCCTTTAGTGTTACATGAAAGGCATTAAAGGGTGCAAGTGTAAACCTCTAAAAATATTACCCCAATTGCCACCGCACCAAGGCAATCGGGAAAGCTGGGCAAAGCACCAGAATTGGGCATCTAATGTGATGTGTCACTTCTGGCGTGGCTGCGGCCTTCTATATTTAGGCTAGGAAGGGCCAAATAACCATGGACCTTCCCAGCCTGATAATACCAGCCCCCAGCTGTCTGCTTTACCTTTTCTGGTTATTAAAAGTAAGGGTGACCCCATGTCATTTTTTTTTTATTATTTATTTATATAGGGAGTTAAACCAGGTGAAACACCTTTTAGGGCCCCATGAAAGGCACTAAAGGGTGAAAAGTTATAATAAGTAGGGGGGTTCTGACATTTATATGTCTAAAGGAAATGTATCTATTCTATCAAATTCTAGATCTATTCTATCAAATAGCTTTCCGTAATCTATATACAGTATATCTGTGTATTTTTTTCCCCCTTTGAGATGTGTCTGTAAAAGTCATCCGGCATATTGATGATCTGTGTGCGGTCCTATTTTTTTTTTTCTCGCCCCCATTGGTGTGAGTGCAAATCAATGTTTTCTCGCATTGCACTCGCTGTTTTTAAAAGCAGATGTGTGCGAACCCTAATAGTTCAAGACCCTGAATATTTTCCCTTATCCATGGCTCATTGGCTGCATACAATACAATGGAGGCAAAAAAATATCACCCTATTGTAGCATCATTTACAACAATTTGGTTAAATAGATTCTTTAGTATTCAATACAAAATTTAGAAATGGGTTTTCGAAACTAAATGTCTCTTCGATTTTTAAGACTGTTGAAGTCACAAAACTTTAGATCTCTTAAAAACTTTTTAAAAGCCGAATAAAAAATGTAAAGAAACTGCCGCCTGGTCCGCAGAATCAAGGGAAACAAATGAAGGCAGCTATCGTAAAAAAACAATGGAATTTTTTGTTAAAAAAACAAATCTCAACTGTTCATACATTTTCTAAATCAATATAGCAATATTCCATAAAAGCGCTGTCTTATTGATGGATGCTGATGAAATCTGGAGGCAGCTACAGGCAAATCAACTGATACACTACAGTAAGTTATCACCCGGCCACAATTTTGACTGATGTTCCCGGTTGATCTGGACGACTTTTCCTATTCTCCTTCCGATAGGGAAAAGATTAATGTGTTTTTAAAGAAAAATATCTAGTTGCACTTAACTATTCATATACCATATAACAAATTCTGATATTAGAATATTTGGGAAGTATTGATGCTGTTTGTTTTTTTATGTTTTTATTATTATTTAATCTAATTTATAAATAATAAAAAGGCTCAAAATTGGGCAAAATCATTTAGAAGCCCGAAAATCCTCCATACACGTCAGATTAATGTAGTCCAAAGCTGACAACATAGACAGATTCAACTGGCAAATTTTAACGCCTCCCTGGATCCACAGACTCAGACGGGCTGTAATGGACAGGCTAGAGGGAAGCCACTTGCCAAGCACGACCCCCAGAACCCTGAAACCCTTTAACCCCTATACATGGATTTGGAATTACACAGGGCCCTGGAGATCACTACATGTGGAAGGCTGCAGTCCGATGAGCGTAGTCGTCAGGCAGAGTCAAACCAGGGATTGCGGAACAGGGACAGAATCGGCAGGCAAGGACGTAATCAGAAAACAAAGCAGAAGTCAAATCCGGATCAGGCAGCGAGGTAGAAAAACAGCAGGCAGGAGGGTAGTCAGGAAACAAGCGGTAATCAGCACATGATATCACAGACCGAAACAGGAGCCAGAATTCTCAGAACTATCTCTGGCAGAGGTCAGCAGACAGAAGGGGAATAAGAAGGGTGTGGTGTCTTCCCATAGGCTGTAGCTGAATGATGGTAACTTCAGCTGGGAGAGACACGCCACCTATAGTCAGCCAGTGGCACTGCAGATCCTCAGGAAATCCAGACCAGTGGATGAACGGAGCCTGCGCCCACCGGCGCCGCTGGCATCGACTCCTCTCCCATCACCAGCACCATCTACGGCAGGAACACGGCGTTGCCTGGCGATCGGAGCAGAAGTCGCTGGAGCTGACTCCGGTGGTGACATAACACAAATCTATTGTGTAAGGGGGCAGCAACTGTTATATTAGGTACGAGGAAGTACGAAAGGGAAGGGATGGGAAACCCTGTGTCTAGGGAAGGGGGGATGGTGACCCTTGACCAAGCCTACCATTGGCTCCTGGCTCTCATCACCACCCTAGATAGGTTCCGCACCTATACGCCGAGCCAGATACCTGACCCTTGCTAACCCTAAACTGGGCCCTAGGTAGGGAATGGATGGGATGAGCGCTTAGTCAACCCCACTAAGCTCTAAAGAAGAGACAGGGAGCACAAACAGGGGAAAGTAAACAAATAAAATCTCCAGATGACTCAGGGAGAGGAACTGCAACAACAAAGTTTCTCCAGATGAATACCAGCCGACTGCTTGTACTGAAGACTTGTTAAGGGTATTAGACCTATCACCAGCATAGAGTTAAAGGGATTGAGGGTATTTAAAGACAAAAAGGGAAGTGCTGATGAAAAGGTAAGGAAATCCGTAGGGTACTAAAGGGAAAGGGATAAACCACAAGCAGGGAAAAAGGGAAAGCCAGAGAGCAGGTTGTGTAGCCAAGTGTTGAGACCTTCTACAGGCGGAACGTACAGGACTATCTGCAAGTGTGACACACCCATGACAGCAGATCACTGATCGCTGGGTGAGATGTCGACCGGACATGTCTGATTTCTAACTGCTGATTGTTTTGTTCTCCTGAAGATAAGCTGCCAGACGATATGTCTGGCGATGGCTTTTTTAGACCACACAAGAGCCATGGGAGAGCTAGCCAAGATAGCTTCTGGCTCAATTATCCACCAAAGAATCGTTTGTCCAACAGCCATCTAATGTGTATGGCCAGCCTAAAGGGTACTTTACACGCTGCAACATCGCTAGCGATCTCATTAGCGATGTGAAATTCTAGATCGCACATAGGTCATTTTACGCATGTGCGATCTCGAAAGATCGCACTTGCGATCTAGAATTTCACATCGCTAGCGATGGCGCAGAGTGTAAAGTACCCTTTAGGCTCTGTTCAGATTTGTGGTCAATACATTTTTATTGAAAAATGCCAGACAGTGTAATAGCAGAAACTTTGACAGGACGCCATTTTAATGGCCGCTGGTGTCTGGCATGTAAACAATTGGTGCTTTCAACATTTTGGATGCTCTGGTCTTTCACTGGAGTAGAGCATGTTAAGTCATACCTACTGTCCTACCTGAGCTGGAAGAGCTTGATGGATTAATATATTGATTTGTGGAAAGAGATATAATATGATGCCTAATTTACGTTAATAAATTCTGGTCCTTCAGTGCTTAGGAGACAATCCAGTGGGCGGTCTACTGGGTTACTCAGTGATCAACAGCTATATCTGTATGCACATTTATATAGGGAAGCCTATAGACTTCCTACTGTACTCATGTTCTCATGTTGTTTCTTCAAGAGTGCACCTCTCCTCTTCTTCCTAGCTTCCTGGTTACTCCTGAAAGAGGTTGGCCACTACTTTAACATTGATGGCCTATAGTTAGGATAGGTCATGAAGGTCTGATCGACAGGGGTCCAACACAAGGCACCTCTGCTGATCAGCTGTTCTTGGTGACGGTGGTGGCAGCAGGTGGCAGGAAATGCTCAGTTCCGGAGCTGTCCTGTCTTCTAATAGTGGTACTTAATATGAGGTGAATATGCAGGACCCAACTACAGCTGCTATCCGTTGATGGGCAACCTCTGGAACTGAGCATTCCCGGCTGCCACCAGCACCGAGAACAGTTGATCCGGTGAGGATGCTGAGTTTCAGACCCTGGTCGATCAGACATTGATGACCTTTCCTGAGGGTAGGCCATCAATGTACGGTAAGTGCAAAGAAACAAATATCCAGCTCACCCCAAGACGTCCGCACTCCTGCTGAAGCACGAGATCCTGCTTCTGTTCAGCGTCTGAGGCACAGGTGAACAAAGGAATGATCCTGCTTCACGTTTCCATAAAAACACAGCTTTAATGAAAAACGTTTTTAAAATACAAAGAAAATTTTTCTTGTAATAAAGATAAGCCACAAAAGTATACCATCTCTGAGTCAGGAAAAATCCAAAGGTTCTTTAAACCGCACACCAAAGGCCAACAATGTCAAAGTTGTGGCCATCCTCTTGAGGCCCTGTCACACACAGTGATATTGCTAGTGAGTGTACCCGCCCCTGTCGTTTGTGCGTCACTGGTGCACAATATCGTTAGGAGCCGTCACATATACTTACCTGCCTAGCGACGTCGCTGTGGCTGGCGAACCGCCTCCCTTCTAAGGGGGCGGTTCGTGTGGCGTCACACCGGCGTCACTAAGCGGCCGTAACATCCCGCCCACCTCCTTCCTTCCTCATTGCCGGCGGCCGTAGGTACGATGTAGTTCGTCGTTCCCGAGGTGTCACACGTAGCGATGTGTGCTGCCTCGGGAACAACAAACAACCTGTGTCCTCAACAATCAACGATTTTTTGACACGAACGACGTGTCAACGATGGACGATTTGGTGAGTATTTTTCATCGTTAACACTCGCTCGTTTTTGTCAAAACGCAACGATGTCGCTAACGATGCCGGATGTGCATCACGGAATCCGTGACCCTGGCGATATATCGTTAGATACGTCGTTGCGTGTAACGGGGCCTTTGAAGATTGACAGTTCGGGCCAACAGCATGGTCAAGTTGCTTTTCCACAAGGAGTGCTCCCCATCATGCCAGCAGACGTAACGTTGCCTCTGTAGCATGGGATAAGCACAAGGCGACTAAAATTGGTCAGATCCAGCAATTCATCCAGCTTCAGAGCGGTGCTTGCATGATGTAAACCATAGAGCCCCTCCTCAATCAAGTAACCGGCCACTCTCGGGGGGGGAAGGGACTTAAGCAATGAGTAGCAAACTATACAATTAAAAATCCCGAAGGGTTTGTAGTAAAAGCTAAATTACAAAGTTGCAAATTTATTAGAAGATTTTAAAACTTTAGATAATCCCTTTAAATCAATAATATACAAGTTATACCGAAACTTTTCCCCAAACTCTATAAATCAATCCGCTCGTCCCTTCTTCCTCTAGAACGTTGCGGCTGAAGATCAGACCACGCAGGTTATCTCTAAAACAGTTCACACAAAGGCAAAATCAGAGCCTTACAATTCAATTTCATTGTCAGATGAAACGTTCTTTAAATATCAAATACTTTACACCTTTTGACCACAGAAATCATAAAGAGAGACAAGAGGTGATTGACGGAATCAATGGAAGTCCTCGCTGTCTGGCGTGTCAGCCCCGGAACAGTACAAGGAGCTTACAGGGGTTACAAAACTTTCTTTCGCTGTCGGTAGGAAAGGTTACTCGGCCATATCAGTTATCATCAAGACACAGAGGCCTGTCTTACAGAAATATTGATTTGAGTGATGGACGGGGCAGCAGCGAGGTCAACGGTGGAATCCGTCTATAGTTATGGAGTGTGCATCACCGAGAGAGATACAGAAATATCTGCAATTTGGGGAAAATATCGAGTGCTTCGTTCTAATGCACACTCGATATTGTACATATATACAAGATGACAGGTGACAAAAAAAAATCTATTCTCTTTAAATAATGTATTGTCAGGTGTCCTTACATTATAAAAAGAGAATTTCTGGATCTCTTAGAATAAGAGGGAGCAGTCAATACTAGTATTAATTCGAGGTGAGAAACATTCACATTGCAATTTACAATTACATTTATCACATCTATGCTATCCTACAGGGGGGAGATAATGTACTTGGGCATAAATACTTTGATTTATGATTTTTATTAATAGAAAGCTGTTTAAAGGGGACCCGTCACTTGTCATAAACATGTAATTTTTTTGAGGGGGTGTAAATGCCGCTGTTCTCCTGAATCCGATGATGTTTCTCTTTTGTTCCTGCGCCTCTCCATTCCTGAGATATGGCCCTTTTTCTTCCTGTATATAAATGAAATATTTGGGCAAGTGGGCGTGGTCCTCACCTCTTTTCCTTAAGAGTCTTTTCAGGATCACGCCCAGTTGACCAAAAAGAATAGGTTTATATACAGGGAATAGGAAGCCATATCTCCAGAACAGAGAGGCGCAGGAATAAAAGAAAAACATCGTCGGATTCAGGAGAACAGCGGCATTTACACCAGGTAAAAAAAAATATATACATATTTATGATTGGCAACATGTCCTCTTCAAACACAGCCAAGACATAGACACAAAGAAAATGTCACGGGTGACAGACTCTCATATGGTTTCTGGCAATAGAAGGTCACAGCGTTTGACTGCGTAAAATGCTCCCTGACTTTCTATTGTTCCTGCTGTTAGTATTCATTGTAATAGATTTTCATCTCTCCCCTTTTGGACCCAGCAGGAGCTAGCCTTCTACCCAGCTGCTGATCATCAGTATTCTCTTAGTGCTTAAATACTACCTTTTTCCCTGGACTGGTGATATTATTCAGTTCATTTTAGCTCTGGTTGCAAGCAGGTGGCTTGTACTCCTCTGTGGTGTCATTGCTGAAACTTTGTTGAACTTCCCTTGGTGCTTAAATACTTCCAGACAGTCATATGGTTTATGGCAATAGAAGGTCACAGCGTTTCACTGCATAAAATGCTCCCTGACTTTCTATTGTTCCTGCTGTTAGTATTCATTGTAATAGGTAGATTTTCATCTCTCCCCTTTTGGGCCCAGCAGGAGCTAGCCTTCCATCCAGCTGCTGATCATGAGTATTCTATTAGTGCTTAAATACTACCTTCTTCCTTGGACTACTGCTGGTGATATAATTCAGTTCTTTCTAGCTCTGGTTGCAAGCAGGTGGCTTGCTCTCATCTGCAGTATCGTTGCTGAAGTTTGCTGAACTCCTGCCTGAGTCATGTGTGGATAAGTAGTTCATGCTTTTCCCCCTATGTGTCCTCCTTGTGTCTTCTTTTAGTGTAGTGGGGTTGATGAAGAGCTCATCCTATCCATTCCCTATTTAGGGCCCAGATACAGTGTCAGCCTAGGGTCAGGTATCCGGCTCGGTGCATAGGTGTGAAACCTATCTAGGGTGGTGAGGGACCCCAGGGACCAAGAGTAGGTTTGATCAGGGGTCACCATCTTCCCTTTCCCTTACCTTTTGCCGCTCGCTTGGTACTTCCCCGTACATAGCGTGACAGAAAGACTGTATCCGCCCATTCACAGTGATTGACAGTTCTTCCTCATACAGGAAATTCCATCAGTCACCCTATGTGGACAGGGAACATTAGGATTCTCAGACTTTCTTAATCCTGATCACAATTTAACAGCTTGAGACTCACTTGTCGATTCATATTAGACTTTAGTCATCTTCATCCATAGCCCTGTATAGGCTTAATGTCACTAACAGCCACGGATTTGCATAAAGTGCATGTTAATAAATAATATTTTAAGCAGCATCAAAGTGACCTAGTGACATTTTCTTAGACTGAAAATTAATAAGGTCCCTTTCAGGGACGGATGATTTATTCATGAATGCTATACGCTCGGATCATCCTTACACATAGAAGAAATGCAGATGTATAGAGTATATAGATAAGATGGAGACCATATGGATAAAACCGATTCCAGCGGACATCAGTTAGAGCAGGAGAACATTTGCAATTAACTTGTTCTTATTGTTCCAATGCAAAATATTCTGGATTAAAAATATCCTTATTGTTTGTGTCCGCGGATGTTGCGCAGACTGTCACTTCTCCGAAGCCCGCAGTAACATTTCCTTCTGTATATCCCTTCTTTCTGGCGAATATACCATTGACTGGTTAAGCCTGTAACCCAGGAGACACGTAGGTCTGCAAAAGGGCGAACATACAAAACTTTAGCTAAATGTTAAGCCAATTTAAAGTTTCTTAAGTGTATATATACAGTGCCCTGAAAAACTATTCATAGTCCGTAAACTTTCCACACTTTTTTACATTACACCCACAAACTTCAATGTACTTTATTGGGATTCTATTTGATATATCACCACTATGGTTCAGGTAATTGTAAAGTGTTAAGGAAATGATACCTGTTTTTCCAAATGTTTTTATAAATATCGTGACATATATTTGCATTTAGACCCCCCACTGAGTCAATACTTTACAGAATCACCTTTTGCTGCAGTTACGGCTGCAAGTCTTTTGGGGGATGTACCACTCCCTACATCTTTACCCTTTTTTTTTTTAACAAAATATTTCTATCTCAGTGAGCTTGGATGGAGGAGTCTGTGAACAGCAATTTTCAAGTCTTGTCACAGATTTTCAATGGAATTTAGGTCTGGACTGTGACTGGACCGTTTACACACATGAATATGGTTTGATCTAATCCCTCTATTGTAGCTCTAGCAGTATGTTTAATGCCGTTGTAAAAAAAAGATTATCAATATTTAGTAAAATATTATTAATTGCTTTAAACAATAATGTCAGGCTTCCACCAGGGGGGGCAGAAGCTGAATGGAGATGCAACTCCAAAGTGCAGTTAGACAAAAGCCCACAAGAGGGCGCAAGCACCAGAAAGAGTAGTCAGCAAGCCTAAGTTTAAACTGGGATGTCATGTCAATACAGGGGGGAGCGAGCAATCTGTAAACAGGTGGAAGGAAAAAGGGTCAGGAGCCGAGAAACAACGTCAAAATAGGGGGGAGCGAGCAAGCCATAAACAGGTGGAAGCAAATAGGTCCAGGAGCCGAGAAATCATATCAAAACAGGGGTTAGCGAGCAAGCCGTAAACAGGTGGAAGCAAAAAGGGTCAGGAGCCAAGAAGTCAAGTCAAAACAGGGGTTAGCGAGCAAGCTGTAAACAGGTGGAATCAAAAAGGGTCAGGAGCCAAGAAGTCAAGTCAAAACAGGGGTTAGCGAGCAAGCCGTAAACAGATGGAAGCAAAAAGGGTCAGGAGCCGAGAAGTCATGTCAAAACAGGGGTTAGCGAGCAAGCCATAAACAGATGGAAGCAAAAAGGGTCAGGAGCCGAGAAGTCACGTCAAAACAGGGGTTAGCGAGCAAGCTGTAAACAGGTGGAAGCAAAAAGGGTCAGGAGCCGAGAAGTCCTGTCAAAACAGGGGGGACCGAGCCAGCTGTAAACAGGTGGAAGCAAAAAGGGTCAGGAGCCAAGAAGTCACATCAAAACAGAGGTTAGGGAGCAAGCCATAAACAGGTGGAAGCAAAAAGGGTCAGAAGCCAAGAAGTCACATCAAAACAAGGGTTAGCGAGCAAGTCATAAACAGGTGGAAGCAAAAAGGGTCAGGAGCCAAGAAGATACGTCAAAAGCCAAACAGGGTAAGCAGAGCCAAGGTTAGGAACTGTTACCAAGGTCAGAGGCTGGGAGAGCAAGTAAGTACGAGGATGGGGAGGAGACTGAGACACAGAACGGGACCGGGGTCAGATAGAGAGTGTGGACAAACAGTACAAAGGAAATAGAGGTCAGGGAGTGGAAAGCTGGGTAGCGGGACGGATCAGGGCTAATTCACAAGAACCAGTTGCGCACGCTGCAGAGGAGGAACTACTGGCGGCGTTCTGGAGGAATCCACATCATGATAAAGTGGTGGGCCACCCGAAATGAGGCACAACCAAGCAGGCCCCTCCCACCAGACTTAACCCCGTCAGCGTCCAGTCTAGCTATAGTCATGACAAATAGTTTGTTTTCTAATGACACATGCCTTTGAATAGTAAAGTTGCCGGAGGTCTCTTAAAAAGTTGTGGCCAATTAATTGCAACAATAGCGCCCCCTACATTTTGGAAAACCCCCTGTTAGAAAAAGTTTTATCGAAATGCCAACAGTCTAAGAAGAATAAAAAATATTAGCAGATTTAGAATAAAGGTTCAACATAATATTATTCTAGTTCTTTAGAACACAATGTATTCTCCTGCCCTGGAAATGCGCAATGGACTTGTCTGTTCCGATTCCCCTCTACTCGCGTCAGAATACCCTTAATTGTTCTTTCATTTGAAAGAGAATACAGAATGATGGCCCCTCTCGACGCCAGATGCTCGGCTCTCCTGTGCTGAGTCCTGATTGCTTTGAATAAATAAACCAACTTCTAGGTCGGACGGATAAATAAAATAACTGCGGGCGCTGACAGGTCGGAGTTATTAAATGTTGGCACAATCATTTTTAATGCAGCGCCAGCAAAGTACCGCATGCCACCGTCCTCCTAATTTTAATTCACCGGTCTGTGCTGCCCAACTTACTGATAAGTCTGAAGTTATTAATACTTTATATGGTGGCGATAGCGGCGCATTATGGATTGTTTTCAGTAAATTTTGTGTTGGGAACTCACATAAACTCTTTCAAAAAAGCATTCCATGGTGAAGAGTTTACACAATCCATTCCAGATTAATAATTTTGAAGGCCAACTTTTACGTTGACATACTGGAGGTCCTTCGCTACTGTTATGGTCGGCTCCCTGCTATAAGAGATTAGTGACAGGTTCTGAGTCTGAATCTCACTTTATCTGGTGAGACTCTGCTGTTTAAATGTCGTTTTCTTTCCTCTGGTAGGTATAGGGGTAGTGTCAGTCTGCTTTCCAACAGCCTCAGTCTCCTGATCAGGTGTTTACAGTTTTGACCACTCCCAGTCCCTTTACATACCCTCTGCTACCAGCAGAGGGTGCCAGTCAGTCTTGTTCCATTAGGATTCTGGTCTTGGAGGAAGAAGGAACTGCTGAAACCCTCTTGTTTCAATGCAGTGGTGAGGCTAGTGTCCCTCACCTGCCCACTCTCTAGCCAGGGCCCATAGTAGGGTCAACTCAGGGTTCACATTCAGGCTCGGTGACAGATAAAGAATCTGTATACAGACTGGCTAGAAATGCAGGGTACAGCGGCAGGTAAGTGAGGAGGTGTCCATCTTCCCTCTCACTAGCGCTAGGGCCCACAGTTGTACATCACCAAGCACATTGCCGGGTCGAACATCACCAAGCACAATGCCGAGCCGTACATCACCAAGCACAATGCCAAGCCGAACATCACCAAGCACAATGCCGGGCCGAACATCACCAAGCACAATGCCGAGCCGAACATCACCAAGCACAATGCCGAACCGTACATCACCAAGCACAATGCCGAGCCATACATCACCAAGCACAACGCCGAGCCGTACATCACCAAGCACAATGCAGAGCCGTACATCACCAAGCACAATGCCGAACCGTACATCACGAAGCACAATGCTGAGCCGTACATCACCAAGCACAATGCTGAGCCATACATCACCAAGCACAATGCTGAGCTATACATCACCAAGCACAATGCTGAGCCATATATCAACAAGCACAATGCCGAGCCATACATCACCAACCACAATGCCGAGACGTATATCACCAAGCACAATGCCGAGACGTACATCACCAAGCACAATACCGAGCCATACATCACCAAGCACAATTCTGAATTGTACATCACCAAGCACAATGCTGAGCCGTACATCGCCAAGCACAATGCCGAGCCATACATCGCCAAGCACAATGCCGAGCCATACATCGCCAAGCACAATGCTGAGCATCTGATGGAGTGGTGTAAAGTCACCATCACTGGACTCTGGAGGAGACGTGTTCTGTGCAGTGACGGGCCACACTGCTATATCTGGCATCTCATGGATGAGTCTATGTTTGGCAAATTCCAGGAGAATGTTACCTTCCAAAAAGCAAAAGTCTAATCGAGGAGGGATAATGCTATGGGCTTATTTTTCAGGGATTGGCTTCTGCCAATGGTTGGTCCTAACTTTATAGAAAAAGTTTGGGGAAGGCCCTTTCATCACAGATAACTTTGAAATCTTCCCAGAAGAGTGTAACATCTAATAGCTCCAATGGGACCAATCTCCATATTGATGTCAATGGGTGTAGAATGGGCGGTCTTAAAAGCACCTGTAGGTGTAATGTGGAAGTTTCCAAACTCTTTTGTCCTCATGGTGTACCAACTACAAAGTCCATCACTTCAAATGATTCACAACAGCATAGGCTCTTGTCATGAAGGATATTACATTTGCGTTATATAATGGGAAATTAAATTGACCTGTGTCTATAGACTTTTTGTCCATACATAATCCAGTAAGGTTTAATGTATGGTTATACTGCATTATAAGGTGTAGCAAACTATTGGTTGCAGGTGCACACAGTCGATGGAGTCCTAAACATCCCCCTTTTCCCATCGGAGGAAACCAATGATATAAACGATTGTGTAAATGTGATTGTGGATCAATCCTCAAACATAGAGGCCTTGGCCATACCATCTAATATATAAAGCTGAATGTGTGTGTGTGTGTGTGTGTATGTGTGTGTGTGTGTGTGTGTGTGTGTGTGTATGTCCGGAATTGGCATCTGCACTGCACAGTCGCAGCTACAGCCACAAAAGTTTGCACATTCACACTTCTGGACCCCGAGAGCGTCATAGGCAATGTTTTGAGGGGAAATTTTAACCCCGTGCTTTACAGTTATTCACCAAAAAACCTGCCTCCATTAAAGCGAATGGAGCTGGGAGCCACAGTGCAGCCAGAACTTCAGAAGAATGCGCAGCCACGCCCTTATATGGAATGTTGGCATGTCACAATGCAGCCAGGGAAAGAGACAGATACAGACAGGGAAAGAGGCAGACATAGACAGGGTAAGAAACAGACATAGGGTAAGAGACAGACACAAAGAGACAGACACAGACAAAGAGACAGACTGACAGGGAAAAAGACAGACAGGGAAAGAGAGGGAAAGAGAGAGACAGGTTAAGAGACAGACACAGACAGGTAAAGAGACAGACACAGACAAAGAGACAGACATAGGGAAACAGACAGACAGGGAAAGAGAGGGAAAGAGACAGACAGGGTAAGAGACAGACAAAGACAGGTAAAGAGACAGGCAAAGAGACAGACACAGGGAAAGAGGCAGAGGTAAAGAGGGAATGAGACAGACAGGGAAAGAGAGAGAAACAGAGGGAAAGAGACAGACAGGGAAAGAGACAGACAGGGAAAGTGACAGAGATATGCAGACAGGGAAAGAGATTGAGACAGACGGAGAAAGAGACAGAGACAGTCAGAGACAGACAGGGAAAGAGACAGACAGACAAAGAGATAGAGAGAGAGACAGAGAGATATATACAGAGGGGGAGACAGACATTATAATTAAATTTCTATCTATTTGTTTTGTGGTTTTTGTGTGCAGAATACATTTTTGTTAATACATTCTATTTTGTTAACAGCAGTTATTAGCCCGGGCGAAGCCGGGTAGTACAGCTAGTTTCTTATATATTTGGGACGGGTATGACTATGCGCTGTACTGGTTCATGTAGTGCGCTCCCGTGCCTCTCTGAAACTTTCCGGAGAAGTTCTGCCTAAGTTTCTAAGTAGCGGTAATAAAATGCGATCCACGTTGTAACGATCCGTCACACGAGAGCTTTTGTTCCGAACATTAACCAAAAGAATGCGTTCCACCTCATTATTAGTAAACGTTTCCCGCGGTGGTTACTATTTATTTTTTTTTATATTTTTCTCCTTCAAAACAAAATAATAAAAATAAGTGGAATATTTATCTCTCCAACAATCGCTCTAGATGCTTTGGTGTTAAAGACATAAATGTACCGAGTATGGGAAATATTGCTCTGAGTAATCACACATCAGCGATCGTTCTTCCAAGCCGGCCACTTGTATGGAGAAGAATAAATCAAATCACAATTTGGAATATATACACAATTCCGCGGCAATGGCTTTGGGTACTTTATAGCCGTTCTTCGTTCATCGTCTTCTGTAGCAGATTCCTGCTATTTAGGTTGGATTAATTTCATGTTGTGCATGAACTAAAATAATATGCTACATATTTTTGCTATGATATCCGTATAAATAGACGTGCGCTCATTCTTAAACTCGGAATACATCATTACACGGCATTGTTTATGTTAGTTACATTTATGGAAATGTTCCAGAGTGTTCCAGAAGAAGAAAACAATATATTATAGGGTAGAACCAATAATAAGAAAATAACATAAAGGACAAACCGGGGCCACAAAAGTGGCATCATGGACTTATCCATAATTGTATCCACTTGAATAGGCTTCACTAGTCATGGGATCCTGGAAATATCAATAGTCATCGCAATCTTGGGTCAGAACCCTCCTGTCCACTGATAAAACCTTTCACAGATCTGGTGATATGTCACAAAAGCCTTTTCAATTATATTTGTATGAATCCCGGACAGTATCTACCGTGGTGGTGTCTCCTAGCTCCGGCCTGGTCAAGTCAGGGGTTAATTTCTTTCTGTCTCCGGAACAGTATATCTGGGTGCTGCACCTATGGTTCAGCACCAGTGATAGCCTATGTCTCATAGTGTGTGTAGCTGGCTCTGTTGAGGTACCCTATCTGTCTTGCCGTCCACCCTCTCCAACCTTTGTCTCTCTGTCCTCTCTCGGCCCCATCTTGCTTGTCATACCTTTATTTGTAGTTTGGACTTCCCGGTTGACTTACGCTCCGGTCCCTGACTTGGCTCTGTCTCTCCCTTTGGCTTTCTCTATTACCGTTCGGCTCCTCACCCTTTGCTTGCTTCTGACTCTGAGTTTTTTCACCCCTCATACATTGATTTGACTTCCTATTGCAGACTCGGCTCTCTGACTACTCTGCTGCCACCTTGTGGTGACTCTGCTGTACTACTCCGGGCCACGTCTACTAAAGTCATACTGTCACGGGGTGTACAGATGGAACAGAGGCTCCTAGGCTGACCCTACGGCTGGGACCCCTGCACTGTCCCTTATCTTGACAGTAGACGTGATGGTAGCCAGGTTCGAGCCTCCAACGTGGCCCTGTCTCCTGTCCAAGCCCTGATACTACTTCCCCCCCATCCAGGGAGCGGGCCGGAAACGTAGTAACCAAACCCACACCAACAGGTAAAGACAAGGGTAAACAAAAACTTGTGCACATCGCACAAAGGAAGAACGGTATGTGCACTAGGGAGTAATGCAAAAGGGGTAGGAAATAAATGCACAACTGGAAAACTCACACACCACGCTGAACCGCAACTTGTAGATCACGATAGAACTAGATAACCACAAGAACCGAGGAACCAAAAACTATATCTGGCACTCAGCCTCAAAGACCAAAACCTTATAAAGGCAGAAGATGGTGATCAGCAGCCTGAGCTACCAGCAGCTGATCACAGGCCAGCAGGGATTAACTCCTGCTGTACTGGAGGCCAGTGAAGCCAGAACCAGCTGATGTCCATGACAGGCTGTGCAACTAAAGAATCCCAGGCAGTTTGTCTGACTCTGCAGTGTGAACAGAGTCCAACGCTGCAATGATACCCAGCAAGTACAACACAGAACACCACACGACACATGCCCTATCTTATTGTCCCTGGCTAGAAAACTGTAGAATCGAAAGGGGCAAAATTATTCTATAATTAGAGGGATCTCGGTAGGTATCAACACTCAAAGTTCCCATAGACCTTCAATACCAGTTTTATATATATATATATATATATATATATATATACATACACAGTGCAGACCAAAAGTTTGGACACACCTTCTCATTCAATGAGTTTTCTTTATTTTCTTGACCCTGAAAATCTTAGATTCACATTGAAGGCATCAAAACTATGAATTAAAACAAATGGAATGAAATACTTAAAAAAGTGTGAAACAACTGAAAATATGTCTTATATTCTAGATTCTTCAAAGTAGCCACCTTTTGCTTTGATTACTACTTTGCACACTCTTGGCATTCTCTTGATGAGCTTCAAGAGGTAGTTACCGGAAATGGTTTTCCAACAGTCTTGAAGGAGTTCCCAGAGATGCTTAGCACTTGTTGGCCCTTTTGCCTTCACTCTGCGGTCCAGCTCACCCCAAACCATCTCGATTGGGTTCAGGTCTGGTGATTGTGAAGACCAGGTCATCTAGCGTAGCACCCCATCACTCTCCTTCTTAGTCAAATAGCCCTTACACAGCCTGGAGGTGTGTTTGGGGTCATTGTCCTGTTGAAAAATAAATATTGGTCCAACTAAACGCAAACCGGATGGAATAGCACGCCTCTGCATGATGCTGTGGTAGCCATGCTGGTTCTGTAATAGTGTCACCAGCAAAGCACCCCCATACCATCATACCTCCTCCATGCTTCACGGTGGGAACCAGGCATGTAGAGTCCATCCGTTCACCTTTTCTACAAAGACACGGTGGTTGGATCCAAAGATCTCAAATTTGGACTCATCAGACCAAAGCACAGATTTCCACTGGTGTAATGTCCACTCCTTGTGTTCTTTAGCCCAAACAAGTCTCTTCTGCTTGTTGCCTGTGCTTAGCAGTGGTTTCCTAGCAGCTATTTTACCATGAAGGCCTGCTGCACAAAGTCTCCTCTTAACAGTTGTTCTAGAGATGAGAAGGTGTGTCCAAACTTTTGGTCGGTACAGTATATATATACAGCATTCTAGAATGCTGTGACAGAGGGCTGAAATATGCTGGCCCTACTTTATATGGGGAAAGCCTAGAGTATATGTTTCATTTTGTGTACCCTCCAATGCATTGAACATGGTTATTGCATAAAGGGCTGTGAAAGAGGATGTAACAACGTTTAGGTCTCTGTATCTATGTAATCCAAATAAGACATTTTAGTAAGTAATGTACCACTAACTCCTAATGCATGACTTTCAATAATTTAACAGGCAGATTGTATATATCAATAATGCAATATGCTAATTTGCTTAAAACTGGTCTGTCATTAAATGTTACAATATGAACTGCTTACATTATTAAATAAATCTATTAAACCTGATGATACTGGTGTATTTACTTTGAAAACCATGTGAGAATGGCAGATATTAAGATTAAATGAAATAGCTGAGGAATCCATGTATACTCAGACTCCAAATACCTAGTTTGATTGACAGCTGCAGCTTGTTCTGAGCAATATGAGATTCCAGCAGCAGCAGGGAGGAGGGACCCTGAGGGGGATGTCAATCAGGCAGAGAATCGGGCTAGACTTTTCGTCTTCATTGAACATGGTTATCACATTTAGGGCTGTGAAAGAGGATGTAACAAGCTTTAGGTCTCTGTATGTTACGTCACCACCGGAGTACGCTCCATCGACTTCTACTCCGATCGCCAGGTGACGCCGTGTTCCTGCAGTGGATGGTGCTGGTGACGGGAGAGGAGTCAATGCCAGCGGCGTCAGTGGGCGCAGGCTCTGCTCATCCGCTGGTCTGGGTTTCCTGGGGACCTGCAGTACCACTGGCTGACTGTAGGTGGCGGGTGTCTCCCAGCTGAAGTACCACCATTCAGATACAGCCAATGGGAAGACACCACACCCTTCTTATTCCCCCTCCTGTCTGCTGACCACTGCCAGAGATAGTTCTGATTTCCTGGCTCCTGTTCTGTTTAGTTATTCTGGTGTTCTGACTTCTCCTTGTTTTCTGACTACTCTTCTGCCTGCTGTTTTTGTACCTCGCTGCCTGATCCGGATTTGACCTCTGCTTTGTTTTCTGATTACGTCCTTGCCTGCCGATTCTGTCCCTGTTCTGCTATTCCTGGTTTGACCCTGCCTGACGACTACTCTCCTCGGACTGCAGCCTTCCACAGGTAGTGATCTCCAGGGCCCTGTGTAATTCCAAATCCCTGTATAGGGGTTAAAGGGTTTCAGGGTTCTGGGGGTCCTGCTTGGTGAGTGGCTTCCCTCTAGCCCAGAGGTCCCCAACTCCAGTCCTCAAGGCCCACCAACAGTGCAGGTTTTTGGGATTTCCTTAGTATTGCGCAGGTGTTAATGTAATTACCTGCCCAGGTGCTGGTTCCAACAGCAGTGCAATGCTAAGGAAATCCTGAAAACATGCACTGTTGGTGGGCCTTGAGGACTGGAGTTGGGGAACCCTGCTCTAGCCTGTCTATTACAGCCCGTCTGAGTCTGTGGATCCAGGCAGGCGTTACACTATATCTATGTAACCCAAATAAGACATTTTTAATTAGTAAGTAATGTACCACTAACACCGAATGCATGACTCTCAATAATTTAACAGGTGGAGAGTAAATATAAATAATGTAACATGCTAATTTGCTTAAAACTGGTCTGTCATCAGATTTCACAATATTAACTGCATACATTATTAAATAGATGTGTTAAACCTGATGATACTGGTGTGTTTACTTTGAAAACCATGTGAGAATGGTTGACATTAATATTAAGATTGAATGAAATAGCTCAGGAATCCAAGTGTACTTAAACTCTAACTACATAGTTTGATTGACAGCTGCAGCTTGTACTGAGCAATGTGAGATTCCAGCAGCAGCAGGGAGGAGGGACCTTGAGGGGATGTCAATCAGGTGGAGATTAGGCTAGACTTTCATAAAGGATTATTTCCATCTTTATTGAACATGGTTATCACATTTAGGGCTGCGAATTAGGATGTATCAAGATTTCAGTCTCTATATCTATGTAACCCAAATAAGACATTTTTAATTATTAGTAAGTAATGTACCCGTAGCTCCTTATGCATGACATGAGAATGGCTGATATTAAGATTAACATTGAATGAAATAGCTCCATGTGTACTCAGACTTCAACCATTTAGTTTGATTGACAATTGCAGCTTGTACTGAGCAATGTGAGATTCCAGCAGCAGCAGCAGGGAGGAGGGACCCTGAGCATATGTCAATCAGGCGGAGAATTGGGCTAGACTTTCATAAAGGATTACTTCCGTCTTCACATAATTTTTGGCATAAAATATAGAACAGTTAAATCTGCAGTTTTTATTCCAAACCAAAATGAATCGTTTTCTGAACTATTCTGATTAGTAAGAGTATAGGCTATGAAATAAGATTTATCCAGTTGAGTTTTACGTATCAACGGCCGCATCCATAAAGCTCGGTGGTCAAAGAAATATGACTTCGGCCTGATAAATACATCTTGGGTGCATATCTTTTTGCAATACATAACGTACAGGTTATTTTGTAATCAATTGTTGTGTTTTGTAAACAATTAAATTGTGTAATTAAATAAGGAACATAAGCGGGAAGATGTATACACTCCGATCCTGTAATCACCTCCCGGAGCGCCGAACGTGACAAATGGAGCCGCATTGTTTCCAGGAGGTTTAACTACCGGAGCCTGTGTCTTGGGATGTGTGGAGTTTGTTTTAATAGCAAAAAAAAAAAAAAGAAAGAAAGAGTGTACAATCTTCTTTAGGTTCTAATGGTTGTAGATTGATTGCAGCTTCCCGAGCTGGTGACACTAATCTCTGTGCATTATAAATGCTTTCTTACCGATCCTTCTCAATGTTCGGCTCTAGCCTCCAGCCATTTCCAATGAAATACAACTTTCCCTTAACATTTTGAGTGCTACAAGTAATTGTAACATTGCTGGATATTTCAGTAGAGATCTGGAAGAACAAGGGTTGGAATGTGTGTGCCGTGTAACGATACTTGTGCCGCTTCAGAACACGACTTGTCAGTTATTTGCTTTTTCCAACGCCAAGCGATTTATAGTGGTTGTAGGTAGTTTATCCGACGAGAAAAACGTCTGCATAAAGTAAAGTTAGGCCTTAGTATGGACGGTGTTATTGGTATGTTAGGTATGGGGCAGAACCTCGCGTACGGTGACAGGGAAGGGAAGAGTAAACCTTGTGTGTCCAGAGACGGGGGAGATGGTGACCCCTGACAAAACCTTCTGCTGGTCCCTCGCTCGCTCCCATACCACCCTAGACAGGTTCCGCACCTATGCGCCACGCAGGATATCTGGCCCCTGGTGCCCTGACCACCCTAGACAGATTCCGCACCTATGCGCCACGCAGGATATCTGACCCCTGGTGCCCTGATCACCCTAGACAGGTTCCGCACCTATGCGCCACACAGGATATCTGGCCCCTGGTGCCCTGACCACCCTAGACAGATTCCGCACCTATGCGCCACGCAGGATATCTGGCCCCTGGTGCCCTGATCACCCTAGACAGATTCCGCACCTATGCGCCACGCAGGATATCTGGCCCCTGGTGCCCTGATCACCCTAGATAGATACCGCACCTATGTGCTGAGCAGGATACCTGGCTCCCCTGACCTCCCTAGACAGGTTCCGCACCTATGCGCCGAGCAGGATACCTGGCCCCTGGCTGCCCTGACCTCCCTAGACAGATTCCGCAGCTGTGCGCCGAGCATGATACCTGGCCCCTGGTGCCCTGATCACCCTAGATAGATACCGCACCTATGTACTGAGCTGGATACCTGGCCCCTGGTGCCCTGATCACCCTAGACAGGTTCCGCACCTATGCGCCGGGCAGGATATCTGGCCCCTGGCTGCCCTGATCACCCTAGATAGATACCGCACCTATATGCCGAGCAGGATACCTGGCCCCTGGCTGCCCTGATCACCCTAGATAGATACCGCACCTATGTGCTGAGCTGGATACCTGGCCCCTGGTGCCCTAATCACCCTAGACAGGTTCCGCGCCGGGCAGGATATCTGGCCCCTGGCTGCCCTGATCACCCTAGATAGATACCGCACCTATATGCCCAGCAGGATACCTGGCCCCTGGCTGCCCTGATCACCCTAGATACATACCACACCTATGCGCCGAGCAGGATATCTGGCCCCTGGTGCCCTGATCACCCTAGATAGGTTCCACACCTATGTTCCGAGCAGGATACCTGGCCCCTGGCTGCCCCTGATCACCCTAGATAGATACCGCACCTATGGGCCGAGCAGGATACCTGACCCTGGCTGCCCTGATCACCCTAGATACATACCGCACCTATGCGCCGATCAGGATACCTGACACTGACTGACCCTGATCTGGGTCTTAGTTAATGAATGGGTGGGATGAGCGCTTAGTCAACCCCACTAAGTTCTAAAGAACACACAAGGAGCACACACAGGGAAAGTATAGGGACAACTTATCTGCAGGATGACTTTTGGAAAGGTACAGCAACAAAGAACCATGTGACTTTAGAAGGACACAAGCCAACTGCTTGCATCCAAGGCTTGTGTAGGAAAATAATGCTATCACTGCAACCCCTAAGGAAAAATGTGAGTATTTAAGGAAACAAGGGGAAGTGATGATGATTAGCAGCTGAAAGATGAGGATATCCGCAGGCTCCTAAAAGGAAAGGGATTAACCCCAAACAGAGAAGAGATATAGGGTATCATTAAAGGACTTTTCCACTACTTTTACACTGATAGCCTATCCTTAGGATAGTTCATTAATGTCTGATCGGCCGGGGTCCAACACCCTGCATCACCACCGATCAGCTGATATCGGTCCCGGCTTTGCCAGCAGGGAGCTGGAAATGCTCACTTCCGCCGCTGCTCCATCTTCTGATAGCGGCCATGGCCGAGTACTGCACATTGATTAAAATGGGAGGTGGATTTGCAGTACCTGGCAGCAGCCGCTATCAAAAGACAGAGCAGCTCCAGAACTGAGCATTTCTGGCTGCCCACTGCCACTGCCGGGACCAAGAGCAGCTGATCGCGTGGATGCAGGGTGTCGGATACCGGCCGATAAGACATTTATGACCTATCCTAAGGTTAGGTTATCAATGTAAAAGTAGTGCAAAAGCTCTTTAACACCACAGCAGGAAGAATAGAAGGTCAGGGAGCAGATTCTGTAGCCAAATGCTGCGACCTTCTACAGACGGACACCACAGGACTGAATCCAATGGATTGTGTTTTTCCATACATCGAGCCAGTGCCAAAAAATGTATACAACCTATAATGCCGTAATTTTTTTTTTGCAATGACTCCTTATGGTGGACGAATGCCAAAGCACTCATCCAGAATGTGGACACCCAACAGTGGCCACAAAATCAGCCCCAATGATGCACAAGAAGCCTTCAAATTCCTTCCCACCAGTAACAATAATAGCAATTCCATTCATAGAGCTATAAGACAGATGATGTCTTTCATTTCTAGAACATCCCTGCGAGCGGCTGCCTTCACTCAATCACAATATCACTTTGTTGTAAAGTCAGAGAGAAAGTTAGTGACGTCTGGAGTCGGGTAACGCTCCTGCAGCGTCGCCTCCAGGTTGGATTTTCTGCAAACCGCTGAGCATAGGATTACACCTTCAGATCGGAAATCTTCTTATACATTTCTTTCTTTATAAGCCTTAAGAATGGCAGATCAAAGCGAAGAATGCAAGATTTTCAAAAGGAAGCGTAAAAGTTTATCAGACAAGAAGCAGGAATTCTATCCCATAGGGAATAGTTCCAACAATGGAGTATGGAGAAGCAATCGCATCTATTAACGCGGACATTGTGCTCTTAGCATCTTCTTCATAAACGTGCTGCAAAATGTTACTATAAACTTATATTTCCTGAATTGTGACCTTGAAGTTTGGTCAGTGATACATGTAAGGCTAGGCTCAAATTTCCGTCAAATTGTATCAGTCACAGTTGACCGCCGGGCGGAAACAACGCAGAATGTAAAGTTTTTTTGCCGTCAAAATTTAACGCACCGCGCAGAAATCCATCACAATCCGTCAAGCTTGTAATGGATGTCTATGGTGCTGGATTCCGTCATGCTCTACTGAGCATGCCCAGAATGTTTGGCACACCGACTGGGCTGTCCCAAACACAAACGGATCATGACGGATCCGTCAAAAAATGGACGCACAGCAGATGCAACGGAATTCTGTGAAAAACACATCCGTTGCGTCAGTTGACATCTAAAAAACGACGGATCCGCTGACGGACCTGACGAACTTAAAACAACGGAAATGTGAAACTAGCCTAAGATGAAACTAATAAAAAAGTAGATATTAACTTCTTTGCATTCTTGGACGCACTGGTACATGATCGTCTGTGTCCCTGCCTTTGATGCGGGCTCATACACCGGACCTGCATCTTTCTCTGCACATGTTGGCTGATCTGATCATCCAACATGCGCCTTTAAAGGGAACCTGTCACCAGATTTGGGGCCTATAAGCATTCTAACATGCCGTATATAAGAGCCCAGGCCACTGGGTATAACGTAAAAAAACACTATAAGGCTATGTTCACACTAGAAAAATGATTTTTCTTAAGAAATTTCTTAAGAAATTTCTTAAGAGTGCACCTGTGTTAAAAAACGCACCAAAAACGCACCTGCGTTTTCGGTGCGTTTTCGGTGCGTTTTTGGTGCGTTTTCGGTGCGTTTTTGGTGCGTTTTTGGTGCGTTTTTACCGCTGGTTGCTCCCTGCGTTATTGTGCCAATTATCTATGGCAAAAAACGCAGTTAGCTGCAGAAAAGAAGTGACATGCTCATTCTTTTTCTTAAGAAAATCTACTGAAAGAATTTTCTTAAGAAAAAAACGCAGTGTGTGCACAGCTAATTTTTTTTGCCATAGGTTTTGCTGGGGAATGTCTGCAGAAAGGTTACAAGAATTTCTCAAGAAATTTCTGCAGCAAAAACGGACCCAAAACGCAGGTAAAAAACGCAGTGTGTGAACATAGCCTTATACTTACCTAACGGTCGGTGCGGTGCAGGTGCGTTAGATGGATGTCTCCATTCTCCGGGTGCGTTGCCTCCTCTTTCGGCTATCTTTGCCCTCCTTCTGTAGCCGGGGTGCATGATGCGTCCTATGTCATCCACAATAGCCGGCATTGAAGTCCCGCGCAGGTCCTGCTTCAAAGGCGGCGGGTATGCATGACGTTGGACGTGTCATCCATACTAGCTTCAGAAGAAGGATCACAAAGATGGCCGAAAGAGGAGGCATCAGTACCAGGAACGGAGACACCCATCCGACTCATCTGCTCCGAACCGACCATTTAGGTGAGTATTATAAAGTGATTTTTACATTCTACACAGCGGCCTGGGCTCTTATATACAGCATGTTAGAATGTTGTATATAAGAGCCCGGTGGTGGTGGCCGCAGCTTCTAGGCCCCAAATCTGGTGACAGGTTCCCTTTAACAGCCATGGGAGGATGGGAAAGCCACACAAGGCTGTTATCCTTTTAAGTCCTGCTGTCATTTATCATGTGCCAGTGGAGAGCGCATCATTCCCCACTCCCATCGGCAGCCCCGGGATGTAATTGTGGAGTGGTGATAGGTGGTCTTAACAGTTGTACGTTAACTGATGTCCATTATGACTGTCCTCCTATGAATGCCGGCTGCGAGAGACATTCATAGGAGATAATGCTGATGCCGATGCTGCTCTGTGCAGCACAAGCAATCGGACGATTACAGCTTCAAGTCCCTTAAGTGAACTAGTAAATACCATAAAAAGTAAAAAAAAAGGTAAATATAATTTAAAAATAAAAAAGCAAAAAAAGTTAATTGAAAACAAAGTATTAATAATAATAATAATAATAATAATAATAATAATAAAAAATAATAAATAAAAAAGAAAAACTCCTATTTGGTATCGCCAAATTTGGACATTTACAATATATCAAAATATAAAATAAATTAATCTGATCCATAAACAATGTAACGGGAAAAAAATAATTCAGCCAGAATTTATTTTTTTGGGCTGCCGCAGCATTGACGATACCAGGTGATCAAAATATTATATCTATCCAAAAATGATATCAGCAAAAATAGGTAAAAACCCCCCCAAAAAACAGCATATGTGGAATTCCATTTTTTTTGCATTTTCACCACACTTGGAATTATGTGGAAAAATGGAAATGTGGAAAAAGTGGAAAAGCACTACTCGTCCCGTGATAGACAAACCCCATATTCAAGGAAAAATAAAAACGTTATGGTTATTGGAAGAAAGGGAAGAGAAAATTAAAGTGCAAAGATGGAAAATTGCAAGTTTGTGAAGGGGTTAAATGGAGATTTTAATCATAATATCTATGGTATATCCACATGCCACAAAAGTCTGATAGATGCTGGTATGGATGGATGGATGGATGGATGGATGGATGGATGGATGGATGGATGGATGGATGGATGGGTGGATGGATGGATGGATGGATGGAAGGATAGGTACATGGATGGATGCATGGATGGATGGATGGATGGATGGATGGATGGATAAATAGGTAGATGGATGGATACATGGATGGAAAGATAGGTGGATGGATGGATAGGTAGATGGATGGATGGATAGGTAGATGGATGGATGGATGGATGGATAGATGGATAGGTAGATGGATGGATGGATAGGTAGATGGATGGATGGATGGATAGGTAGATGGATGGAAGGATAGATAGTTAGATGGATGAGGTAGATGGATGGAAAGATAGATAGGTAGATGGATGGATGGATGGATAGGTGGATGGTTGGATGTGTGGCGCCCCTAAGTGTCAGGTGCCACAGGGTACTATAACTAACCCCGGATTCCTGGAAGACCAGTGCCGGTAAACACCACAATACACACACAAATCCACGCCCTTTTCTCCAGACTAGGTAACAGGCTAGAGACGGAACTGATGGATGGCCACCTATTGGTCAGGACTTATTCAATCCACTAGTCAGAAATCCGGGAGGAGGAGGGGCTAGTCAGTGGAGTGATAGGAAATCGACATCTTGTCACAGAGAAGTCAGTTAGACGTGAAGTGAGTAAGACGTTCAATTAGAAATCAGTACACAGACGGAGAGTGTAAAGTGACTGATTGAGTAAAAAGGAGTACGGTTGCCAGGGAGAGTACGGTACAAGTACTCACTGCACCGCACACCGGTGGTGTGCAGAACCCTAGTTCAGGAAGATGGAGTGAGAGACTTTGCAGCGGCGGCTTCTCCCATATAGCCGCATACCGCAAGTGGCATCACGAAAAACTCTTTATTTTATTTTTCCCGTGTACAATTCCCCTTTTTAAGCGACCCCTAGGGTTACGGAACTGGGCAACGGCCACTTGTGACACGTCCCAGTGAATAAAAGGCCCAGGACCGAGTACCCCAAAGCCCTGGGGTGCATCAGATGGATGGATGGAAGGATAAATAGGTAGATGGATGGATGGATGGATGGATTAATGGATGGATAGGTAGATGGATGGATAGGTAGACGGATTGATGGATAGATGGATGGAAGGATAGATAGGTAAATGGATGGATGGATGGATGGATGGATGGATAGGTAGGTAGATGGATGGAAGGACAGATAGGTAGATGGATGGATGGGATGGATAGATGGATAGGTAGACTGAAGAATGGATGGATGGATAGTTGGATAGATGGATCAATGGATGGATAGTTGGATGGATGGATGGGATGGATGGATGGATAGGTAGACTGAAGAATGGATGGATGGATAGTTGGATAGATGGATCAATGGATGGATAGTTGGATGGATGGATGGGATGGATGGATGGATGGATGGATAGGTAGACTGAAGAATGGATGGATGGATAGTTGGATGGATGGATAAATGGAAGGATAGGTGGATGGATGGATAGATGGATTAATGGAGGGATAGGTGGATGGATGGATGGATGGATAGGTAGATGGATGGAAGGATAGATAGGTGGATGGATGGATGGATGGGATGGATAGATGGATGGATTGATAGGTAGACTGAAGAATGGATGGATGGATAGTTGGATGGATCAATGGATGGATAGTTGGATGGATAGTTGGATGGATCAATGGAGGGATAGGTGGATGGATGGATAGATAAATGTAAACAATAGTAAAATCCAGCGATTGACGTCCACACTAGGTAGGTGAATGTGCCTCTTTATCTGGATTGATCACATACAGCAGGTCTTCATTTATCAATGTCCAGAACAATAGAGAGCTCACGTCCCGTGACAGCGAGCTGTTTATTGCTGGGCTGAAGGCTAATTAAGGATATCAAGTGGAGAGACACATGGAATTTTCTCTTCATTTGATATGAACCAATTTGGGGAGAATGTCAGTGACTTAATTGCATGTTCCTTGTGTACAGCATTGTGTGCGGCTTCACTGACTTCTCTGCGGATTATTGGCAGTCAGGATTTATGGAATAAATGAGACTATTCTTTTCAATTACAGGTTACGTGTTTAATACAATTATGGTGGAAAAGAATATATTCTTCTCTTGATACCATTGAAACAAGTCCAGATTGAATGCCGTTGATCACCCGGTGGATTTTCCGGTGAGATTTTCGGAAGGTTGTCTTGGTCAATGTGCATCGGAATCGATGAGAACCAGAACCTGCCTAGTTAGGGGAAAAAATTCTGCTACAAAAGTTTGGATATTTTATTTCTCAACCTCAGCTCACAGATAATAAATGTCCATTAGATTCCCTCTGCTCTTTGATAGCCAGGACAGGTTGGCATACTGCCATATTCCAGCCCGCAAAAATAATAGAAAACGAGTGCATCCATCAAAGGCTAATAGCATCTATCAGAATCCATTAGGACCTGTTACAAAATGGATCATAATGAAGCTTCATATACAGTATAATCTTGGATTTCACATAGAACAGACCCTCAAAGGAAAGACGCAGCTCCTTCATTATGCTGGGAGGTGGAAGGTCCCAGACGTCCCGCTAACTAACCCAATATTCATGTACTATCAATGCCAATGTCTTTGAGATGCTCTTTATCCCCCAGGTGTCACGTCGGGTGTGAGAGGACTCCCAGCAAGTGATGCAACTCAATTGGAAAACAGGTCCTTCCCCCATGTGCCATCACGTGCCTTCACTGGTCCTCAACTCATCCTGCCTAGTGTGAAGGCCAGTGAAACCCTAGTCTCGCCACTAAAATAAGACAACATGAGGGAGGTAAGAAAAACAGGTGCAGAAAGACACAATAAATAGCCCTCCACAGCTTCTCCATCACTAAACTTCACAGCTGCAACAGAGACAAACACCTAAGCTTCTCCAGAGAAAGGCTCCTTCAAAGTGGACAGCATAGGCATGAGTTATAGCTGGCATAGGGAACAGTGAGGCAAAGATAGGTATAGCAGAAGGGAGTGGCTACAGCTGAGGTTTCAACTATCTGTTAGATCACTGCAGGATAGAAATGAACCCTAACCCCATTTGACCGGATGGAATTAAACGATGAGTAGGCACTAAAGAGGATATGTAAACAATTATACACTGTGACTTTCTGATCCCAGATCCCCCCCCAAGATCACATCAGGCTGTGACACACTTGTGACACCAGTTCACCCGTTCCAGAGTGTCTTGAGTACTAGTCTACCAATGGAACATGAGCACTGATGCTACTTTTTGGGGTAATATATTTATGTTGTTGGAGAGGCACATGAGCAGAATAAACATGTAGTTGCTAGATCCATGTATGCAGAGAGCACATCACTTATCCTCTACGATTCAGATAGTACAAACCCAATATGCCCAAACCCCAATGCAACTAGGAAGGTGAAAGTTGACTGTAGCCACTCTGTTGTTGGTTAGACTGTTATGTTGAACATATTGCATTGTTTATTTATCACTCTATGTTTCTTTATGTCATTGTATTTTATGGCTAGAACACAGCACTGCAGCTGAAGATGATGACCTGTGAAATTAGTGGGACATTGACTTATACATGCCACACAGCTGATACTCTGGACGTCTCTCCCATACACCGAGCTGCTCTCTACAGGTGCCAGCACCATATCACCCCACCACATATACTCTGCCTACTTGCAGCCCTTGGCACTTATACTTCTGTGGCGCCCCTGAGGCTTCAGTCGCCAGAGTACTGCATCTCATTTAAGATGCAATGCTTATCCTGGATAAGAGGAGGTTAATCCCTGGTGTTTTTCACTTACACAACATCTAGCCAGTGAGTCAGATAGTTACACAACTCAGGAAGCCAGCCAGCTGAGGAAATTCCCGGTTGCTTGGACAACCACTGGTGAGTCATCGGAAAGGTGGGGGCTGCACTGAGGGAGTAGGAACAAACAAACAGTTTCATTTTAGAATAGTCTGAGACTCTGAAGAACACGGTCGCTGGAGAGAGTGCTTGAGAGCTTCTCGTGCTAGAACCGGGGAGACTGGAAAACAGGAAGAGGCAACCGGTGGAGCTAGTGAGACAGAGGAGAACATGGTAGCTGAGGTCGAGCCTAACCATTCCCACAGTGCCAGTGCAGCCAGGGTGCAGAGCCCCGGGATAGGACATGCTCCATGTTGGACTAAGAATCTGCAGAGGATGAGGACTCCAAATCCCATCGCCCACCGCCCATTTTCCCAGAGCACAGTGACAAATAGGATCTGGGGTCTGGATTGTAGCCAGGCCCCATGGCGAGCATCCGGGCCATCTGCATACAGGACAGGAAATTTTACAAGAACACCGGGGTCCCCAAGTTGCTTTAAACCACGGGGATCCGCAAGTAAACGCAGAGGAAGAAGGTTTCACACTCCACAGACACCAGTGATTGCTTCTGATTTACCTGGGACCAACTGGAGCCCATCGCGGAGGAGAGCGGATCCACCAGGGCATCTTTTGAACTGTAAGATGCACCACCGCCCTCATGCTCCCCGGGGTCCGCTCCACCTGTGGGGAGCGATACCATCTTCGGCTATTACCATACGCCCCAGAGGACAGCGACAGCAGCGGCGGCTCATCCCTGGCCGCGTACCACAGGTGGTGTCACAACAATCTTCCTATTAAAACCCCCATCATCCTCCCTCCTTATCGGTGTACACCTCGGGGCACAAAGCCAGGCAGACCACCGTTACATCCCAGACCACCACAACGGCTCAGTGACGAGTAACTCAGGTACGAGACCCCGCATGCCTTACTACCCCCTGCCCCCTGGGTGCTACACTTCTCCTTGTATCCAGCCACCAGGCACCAATGTTCTCTTTATTGTCAATAGTTCTGCAAAAACCTTCATCTAAGTCTACCTCAGGATCATTTTGCCTTGACGAAGGCTCACAACAAGAGCCGAAACGTTGGCAAACGGATGGTGTGACTTTTTGCAGAAATTATAAAAAAATTTTAATAAATATTTTCTCACATTCCTACGTGTGCCAGAAATATATTTTAGTCAAAATGAGTTGTGACCTCCCATGCGCACAGATTTATTAAAATTGTCCAAAAGAGAAACTGTCTATTTTGGCCCATATTATCCAATCCCAGTGCAGTTTTCATCTTTCCAGACCACTTTAAGAAATGAAAACCTCTTATGGAGCGTGTTGATAAGTCAGGGTGGAGGGAGTCTATATTACATTGTGACTCCATATCGCTAGCGTTGATTACATTTTCCCCACTCGTATTATTCTTTCATCCAGTCTATCAAAAGATTTCATTACTGAAACCTTAACATCTTATTTTAGACAGAAGCGTGACCTATCTGGTTAGAGTACATGGTCACCTTTGTTCTGCATGACTTTGATCACTAGATTTTGGTCTTCGATTGAAAGACGCCATGAAATAATTTGCTCTGATCTCATAACACTCAGAATAAATCATTAATATTAATGGTGATATTTTATTATTCCCTCATTTATTCTTACAGTCTTAGTTCGTGCACTATAAGCAAAGTACAGCAGTTTTTTATTGTGCACTATAGTGAGTCTGTTTTGTTTACCTTTCACCATTATTTTACTTACTGAAGTTATGTGGGATACAAAAATCTGAGTAATTCCCTATCAAAATTGGCACCGTTACATATGTATGAATATTAATTTTTCTATTAACAAACATTCCAATCACTGAAATCAGTGGAGGGATGGGTGGGAAGAGGGTGAATATTCATTCCATTAATTACCAGCGCATGCGACTGTAAACTTCAGGGCTTACATCAACACAATGAGACTACATACAACAAGAAAAGTTATGTATCCTGAAAGGGTTGCCCAGGCCCTATTTCAGGATACCATTAGTGTGATGATTCAGAACTAGGACTTATAATCATTGACTCTGGCAGATTATGGGTGGGAAGAGCGGTGAATATTCATTCCATTAACTTCTGGCGCATGTGACTATAAAGTATGAGGCTTACATCAACACAACGAGGAAACATACATCAATAAAAGTTACATATCTTGAAAGGGCAGGATTATTGATGGGAAGAGTGGTGAATATTCATTCCATTAACTGCCAGCGCATGTGACTATAAAGTTTGAGGCTTACATCAACACAATGAGCCAACGTACATCAATAAAGGTTACATATCGTGAAAGGGCTGCCCAAGGCCTATTTCAGGATACCATTAGTATGATGACCCAGAACTAGGGCTTATAATCATTGACGCTGCCAGATTATGGGTGGGAAGAGCAGTGAATATTCATTCCATTAACTGCTAGCGCATGTGACCATAAACTTTGAGGCACACATCAACACAACAAGGCAACGTACATCAATAAAAGTTACCTATGCTGAAAGGGCAGGATTATGGGTGGGAAGTGCGGTGAATATTCATTCCATTAACTGCCAGCGCATGTGACAATAAAGTTTGAGGCTTAAATCAACACAATGAGCCAACGTACATCAATAAAGGTTACATATCCTGAAAGGGCAGGATTATGGGTGGGAAGAGTGGTGAATATTCATTCCATTAACTGCCAGCGCATGTGACTATAAACTTTGAGGCTTACATCAACACAATGAGCCAACGTACATCAATAAAGGTTACATATCTTGAAAGGGCTGCCCAAGACCTATTTCAGGATACCATTAGCATGATGATCCAGAACTAGGGATTATAATCATTGACACCGGAAGATTATGGGTTGGAAGAGCAGTGAATATTCATTCCATTAACTGCCAGCGCATGTGACTATAAAGTTTGAGGCTTACATCAACACAACGAGGCAACGTTAATCAATAAAAGTTACCTATGCTGAAAGGGCAGGATTATGGGTGGCAAGAGCAGTGAATATTCATTCAATTAATTGCCAGCGCACGTGACTATAAAGTTTGAGGCTTAAATCAACACAATGAGCCAACGTACATCAATAAAGGTTACATATCCTGAAAGGGCAGGATTATGGGTGGGAAGAGTGGTGAATATTCATTCCATTAACTGCCAGTGCATGTGACTATAAACTTTGGGGCTTACATCAACGGAATGAGGCAACATACACCATTAAAAGTTACATATCCTAAAAGGACTGCCATGGCCTATTTCCAGATACCATTAGTATGATGATCTAGGAGTTATTTTTGGAACAGGGTTTATATTTTAATCATGCTCCAAAAAGGCAGAAAAATCCTGCTAGGACTTATTTTCATGCTACTTATTAATGTATGCAGATCATCTTTAAAGGGGTTGTCTGGGACTTTAACATTGATGATCTTTATGTAGGATATGTCATTAATGACTAATCAGTGAGACTGCACCCCCTGGCATCTCCACCAATGAACTGCTCCATGTGCCACCGCCTGCCAAAACTACTCAGTTGTGGAGCCGCATGTCAATGGAATAGTGGTCTCAGACAGATACTACACATCCATTCTCTATTGACCCGAATAGGGGGCGGATATGCAGCAACCAGTTGCGGTCACCATACAGTTGACACAACTGTGCTATGCAGCTCAGAAACTGAATGGTTCCGGCGGCGGCATCGGGAACAGCTGATTGGCGGAGGTTCCGATCAGACATTAATAGCCTATCCTAAATAAGTATCCTCAATGTTAAAGTTTTAGACAACCCCTTTAAGTGTATTGGAGCACCCTGTGGCACTAAATCCTGAAAATGTGTAATCTGGGCATAGTCATCAGAGGTTTTTAGGTATGTGTCAGTTTAGTAACAGCAGACGTTTAACAAATAGAGGAGTTTTAAAACAAAAAGTATTATTGAATGAATATTCTCCAAATATCAAATGCATACATTACATACATATAACCATAAACTACTATTTACAATAACATTTTCTCGCTGATAGCATCTTTGAGAACCAGCTGTAAGATTATTGCAAGACCCTACAATGGCCATATTCCTGCCGGAACCGGGCAACTTACCCCGGCATTGGCTCGTAGGATGCGCCTAGTGTTCCTTTTATATTTCAGAAACCCACCGGCGGCTAGTTTCACAATAATTTAGATGTTGTGTTTTAGAAAACAATTCTAATTAGTGTGTTTTTATTTGTCTAGATGTCCTCTGGTGATATTAAGCATTCCTGAGCACACAGGCACCAGACAATGACAGCGCTAGTGGTGGAAAAGGCTTCCTGCTGGGTTATGCTCCACTTCCCCTCCGCTCGCCTTAATATATGTCAGACACGTAGCTCTCAAACGTGTGGCAGGTTTAGTTTTAAGCTTTACAAAACTGGCACAAGCAAACATTTGTAAAAGCTAAAGTGCACGCAACGCAAGCCATTTCTGGAGTGTTTCCTGAACATTAGGGTATGACTTATTTTGCAACTGGTGCTAAAAAAATGGCACAAATTTCGGTGCATGTTTGTTTAGTTGCTTTTTTTTTATTTTTAAGCCACTTGGAACTTTTCGAAGGGATGAGTGATAATTTAGGAATCAATTGGGATCCAACCAATGGACTCCCATTGATCCCGAGGCTGGGACCTTGTGGCACTGCCCATGGAAAGGTGATACTGAGTAATGTACTCCTCTATCCATAGTTCCTTAGTGAATTAATGTAGTGGTGCAAGCGCGGATCCATCCCCATCTGGCATTTCAGAGCTCCGTTCTCTGGACTCACGAGGATCCTAAAATTTCACACTTGCTTATCAACTTGCTATCATCTTTGATAACTGATCATTCCATGTTGATAATATCCCTTTACACAATGCATTTCTATTGCTGGGATTTTTTTTCCAAATTGAAGGTAATAAAGTAATGTGAACTATAAATTTGAAAAATTGCAGCAAAAAAGTGTCTCCCATCATAAGTGTCTCCCATCCCTACGAGACTTGTGACAGCTCAGGGATCTGAGCTTCACATGAACTTGTGAGACTCTGAATTTAAAATGTGTTTGCTTTCTGTTGGTGAAGCAAGGGTTAATGACACAATCCTTGCTGGTATCTCCTGATTAGTTCATTTCAGCAAATTGCTCTGACGTTGCGGTCACAGGCCTTGTTCACAGAGTCTGCTGTGAAAAATAGAGTACAAACAAATAAAGTTAGTTCAAACAAATAATTTTTTTGCTACTTAGCGAAATTGTAAGGAGGTGAACATAAATATCGCGGGTGATATTTGAAAAATATACATATATACAAACATGCATATATACATATATATATACATATATATATATACATACATACACATACACGTTCAATGCACATACATACATATACACAATTAGAACAGTTTTCATGAAAAAAGGGGAGTGATAGTGAACCATGTTACAACTTCGTGTTCTCACATAATACTCTCCCAATTATACCACTTATATGCATACTCCTCAATATCATTGAACAATGTGATAGAACACACAATGGAGTTAAATTATGCTTACTTTATTGAAAAATAGTTAAAAGACAATCACCAACACACAAAGTGACATGCTAATACAATATAAAGGCTAAAAAGTAGTCCTGCTGTGTGGTGATCCAGATACACAGGGGTAATATACCTGCAATATTTATTCAATGTAATCACTCATCAAAGAGGTGAACAATCAGGGGTAAACCCATAAGATGCAGGATCGCTATAGTGCAGCCCTCCCCAGGGATCTAGCCGTCAGGTACACCATAATACAGGCCAGGTAAAAACCACTGCCAAGAATCATACAATTACATAAAGTCAGGGGCAATTTTGCACCAATTAGTTATGTCCAAACGTACCTGATGGGTCAGACAGCTGGGGGTGTATCCAGGATCACAAGCCCAAAGCGCTTTTCGGCAACCTTTCTCAAGGGCCGTTACACATAGGCGAATTAGCAGGTGTATTGAAATGGGAAAAAGGCATTGGAGAGTGGAAAAAGGGGGGTAGAATAACTGGTATCAGCATAAAGTATAGGAAAAGAAATAGTAATGAGGAATAGAGTGTTGGAGAAAACCAGGTATACTACCTGTCACTAATAGTTCTGTATTCCAGGGAGAATGCTAAAAAATAAGAATATAGGTATATATATATGTATATGTGGAACCAGGGATATACAAACATTGAGGTAGAAATGAAAGTAGAAAAGTTACCTGTATCAATATATTAGTATATACACCTTCTCCTGTTCGGGCTTTGAGGAGATGATGTCTGCGCCTGCGTGCAACGTCACCTCCTCTCCCGCGATATGATACACTTCAACACAGGGGGTCGTTGACCACGCAGGCGCATTAGGTCACCTCTCCCCCTAATCCCCTGCCACCACGCATGCGCGGGACGCTAATGGCCCGATCAGACAGGGGCGAACCACGTGAGTCCGTGACGTCAGTCCCCTCCCATCTGTCTCTGCATTTAAAGCGCCATAACACAGCTGACAGCAGCCGTCCTATACAGCCAAGGCACGTGAGCGCCGGCGTCCACACAGGCTCGGGTAAGATCACATTATCCAGACTTCCCTATCCTATGCATGTACTGGGCTTACTTTCTTATTCCTTTTCATATATAGAGAATATATCCTAGGCGTTCCTGATACCCCATTCATACTATATATGCAATCTCTCTACTAATATATTGATACAGGTAACTTTTCTACTTTCATTTCTACCTCAATGTTTATATATCCCTGGTTCCACATATACATATATATATACCTATATTCTTATTTTTTAGCATTCTCCCTGGAATACAGAACTATTAGTGACAGGTAGTATACCTGGTTTTCTCCAACACTCTATTCCTCATTACTATTTCTTTTCCTATACTTTATGCTGATACCAGTTATTCTACCCCCCTTTTTCCACTCTCCAATGCCTTTTTCCCATTTCAATACACCTGCTAATTCGCCTATGGCAGACATAATCTGTAATTTCGATTTACTGTACTCTAGACATGTTCTACTTGTGTATATGTATGTATGTGCATTGTACGTGTATGTGTATGTATGTATATATGCATGTTTGTATATATGTATATTTTTCAAATATCACCCGCGATATTTATGTTCACCTCCTTACAATTTCGCTAAGTAGCAAAAAAATTATTTGTTTGAACTAACTTTATTTGTTTGTACTCTATTTTTCACAGCAGACTCTGTGAACAAGGCCTGTGGCCGCAACGTCAGAGCAATTTTCTGTCCTTTAGTTCATTTTCCTTTGCATGGTTTTTTTGAATTCTCAATAAATTAATACATTATTCACTTCATTGAGTGTGCAGTGTACTTCTATATGTATACTAAAGGGATCCTCCCATTCACTAGCACCTCACCCTCAAATTAGTGTGCACGCCCCTCTTTTCTATAGTTCATTTCAGCGGCAGCCGGTATGTGACCACTCCCTTTACCTTAAAATAGTCTCATAATCCATCACCTGAGGCTGGTAATATATTAATTTTATTCTGACCACCTTGGAGGGAGGAAGTTTCTAGTGACTGCTGGAGATCTGCTGCTCGAGTTCTATTGTTGGAGCCATGTTGTCTACAGCTATGGTGTTTGGCTGCAGCAGTCAAGTTGTTTCATATCCTTTTGTCTATATTCCCCTGTCTGTCCTCCTTCCCCTCTGCTATCTTCCAGTAGTGGTGATGTCTAGTGTACTCACTGGCCTTGACACTAGACAGGGTGAGTGAAGTGACAGTAAGGGACTACATCCCGAAAAACCGTGTCTGAAAATTGAAGTTCTGATCCGGCATAAATCCTAAGCCATATGAAAAGGCTTGTTAAAGGGTCACTTTTGAATTCTAGGATTGCTACATCCTATAGGTGGCACTAGAGTTTGTCTCTTTCCTCCCTGAAGAGACAATTTGCATATTTCCCAGAGGAGAATTAAGGCTTAAAGTCTCCTCACCACTGGCATGCTGGATTGGTATGTCAGTATCCGCTAGGAGAATCGTTTTCCCCTTAGACCCCACTATAGCTTCTCATATAGCCAGTTCAGATCTTATACTTTGCACTGACGAGGAACAACCATCCAGAAACACTGTGTCTGCAAATTGAGGTTCTGATCTGGCATAAATCCTAAGTCATATGACAAGGCTTGTTAAAAGGTCACTTTTGACTTGCTACCTCCAATAGTGGGCACTAGAGTTTGTCTCCTTCCTCCCTGGAGAGACAATTTGCCTATTTACCAGAGGAGAATTGCGGCTTAAAGTCTCCTCACCACTGATATGCTGGATTGGTGTGTCAGTCTATGCAAGGAGAATAGTTTTCCCCTTAGACCTCACTATAGGTTCCCATACAGCCAGATCAGATCTCATACTTTGCACTGACGAGGGCCAACCATCCCGAAACACTGTGTCGGCAAATTGAGTTTCTGATCTGGCATAAAACCTAAAGCATATGACAAGGCTCATTAAAAGATCACTTTTGACTTTTAGGATTGCTACCTCCAATAGGTGGCACTAGAGTTTGGCAAGGGCCTAGGCCCGTGATGGTGACAAGGGAAAGGACTCGTATAGGGATAGGGGAGCTTAGGGACCAGACACAGGTTAGTGCCAGGAGGTGTCCCATCCCCACCTCTCCATCGTCAGGGTCATTCTCTCCCTCTCCATCCCGTAACCTCTGTTGTGCCGTGCTCCGGACATCCCCTAGTCCCGTGCCTGACAGATACACAGTGGGTAGGATCACATCCTCTGAGCTTGGACAGTTTTTCTGCATGAAAAAACTCAACAGAAAAAAATGCAGCATTTGCGCTACATGGATCATGGCCTTAATGTCGTCAACAGCCGTCGTTTGATCATTTCATCGCCTCAGCAGGTGTCTCCGCTAAACAATAACATCAATGAACGTTGTCAGCAGGTACAAAAAATATTATAAAGGTATCCATTTATTTTTGTTTTTTTCATAATAATTAAAACTAATTAATATTATAATTACACACCATAAAGTTTCCTACCTTGTATATCATCAAATCATTTTGCTGCATTAAGAGTCATAATTGCCCAAAAAAAAAATGTAATTATGTTGGTAATGTATGAACCTCGGCAGATGATGGACACGGCGATTTACAATGTGAGGGCTGTAATGAGTTATTTGCAATTACTGCGTCCTGCTCCTCCGCTAATAACAAGTCCTTGGAAGGAAATATTACAGTCCGCAATTAAATAAGGCTTCATTGTACATACAGCGGGAGAGTGACCACAGGTGAAAAGTTCTCTTACTATTTGGACGTTTTAACAATGAAATTAAGAGATCAAACCCGACGCGTTTCGTGCCTCTAATAAATGTGCTGAGCGAAACGCGCTAATAAAACCGGTTATCCCACCCAGATTCTTTATTGAAATGGGTCTGTTCTTGGCAGAGAATTCCTCCCAGAATGATTAATGCAATCTCAATTACTTTTATACTGATTTACAAGAATAGGAGAACACAAAGCAGGGGAGCAATTGAATCCTAATTTCTTAACAAATTTTGATCGGTGTGGGGAAAAGCAATGCCGCACATACAAGTGACCGGCCGGTTATTGCCGTTTGTGGTCCATGCCTTTGTCTTAATGTAAATGACCGGACATTAGAGAAGGAAAATGCCATGATCCAGATTGGCGGTGATCTGCTCTCCTGCAGAGCCGATGCCTTGTTTTTGCGCTGTGCTCCGGTGGACAGGTTGTTCCTGGCCTTGGGCCTTGTGCTGGCTTTGGAAGGAGCCTGTTCACTGAAGCCTTGTTGCGGGTTGACTGCTCTGCTTTATTTAGGAGACGGCATGGTGGCTCAGTGGTTAGAGCTGCTCAGTGGTTAGCACTGCAGTCTTTCAGCGCTGGGGTCCTGGGTTGAAATCCCACCAAAGACAACATCTGCAAGGAGTTTGTATGGTCTCCCCGTGTTTGCATGGGTTTCCTCCGAGTTCTCCGGTTTCCTCCCACACTCCAAAGACATACAGACAGGGACTCTAGATTGTGAGCCCCAATGGGGACAGTGTTGCCAATGTATCTAAAGCACTGTGGAATTAATAGTGCTATATAAATGAATATATATTATTAACGCCACCTGAAATGCCGCCAGTGATAGTTCCGGTATTGTATCTGCATCTCCTTGTCCCCGCTACCCCTAACTTAAGTACCCTTCTCTGCCCATTCCCTTGACACTGACTAGACTCTCCGGCTTCCAGACCTCCGACTCTTACCCTGACCTCGGACCCGCTATCTCCCCGTGTACCTGACGTGACTTCCCGGCTCCTGACTTATTGGCTTGTACAACTAGTCCTCCACTAGTGTTTCTAGTGACATCTTGTGTTAGAGCATCTCACTACTCCTCCATGAGTGTGTCTTGCCACACCTAGTGCTAGGACATCACAGAAAAGTATTAGAGAAAGCTCATAGATGTCTCACTGAAAGTGGGAAACCAAGTGCAAAATATTTGAGTTTCTGGATAAATATATGTACATGTATACATGTTTTTTACACAGTGAGAAGGAGGATTAGAGGTTTCTGTGTGTTTGTTTTTGCTCGCGTAGATATAAAGTAGGCTGGTGAACATGTAGCATGGTGGCTCAGTGGATAGCACGGTGGCTCAGTGGTTAGCAGTCTCAGTGGTTAGCACGGTGGCTCAGTGGTTAGCACTGCAGTCTTGCAGCACTGGGATCCTGGGCTCAAACAGTTACACAACTCAGGAAGCCAGCCAGCTTGGGAAATTCCCAGTTGCTGGGGCAACCACTGGTGAGTCATCAGAAAGGTGGGGGCTGCACTGAGGTAGTAGGAACACACAAACAGTTTCATTTTGCTCCATTTTGCTCAGTGGTTAGCACTGCAGCCTTGCAGCGCTGGGGTCCTGGGTTCGAATCCCACCAAGGACGACATCTGCAAGGAGTTTGTATGTTCTCCCCGTGTTTGCGTGGGTTTCCTCCGGGTTCTCCGGTTTCCTCCCACATTCCAAAGACATACAGATAGGGAATGTAGATTGTGAGCCCCAATGGGGACAGTGTTCCTGACGTATGTAAAGCGCTGTGGAATTAATGGCGCTATATAAGTGAATAAATATTAGTATTATACGGTATGCCAAGGTTAGAATTACTATCCGGGTATTGATCCTTCCAGATGTATAAAGGCAAAAATGGAAACTGGAGTAAAGATCCTTGGGCTTCCAAAACAGTTTATATTTATACCAACGCGTTTCGACTACAGAGTGGCAATTTTCTGAAGACCTGGTTTTTATACCCTGAGAAAGGCGCCAGTCTGGAACTGAAACGCGTTGCTATTAATAACAATTGTTTCGGAATTTCAAGACTCTTTATTCTCACAGCATCTAAATGTAACAGTTTCCATTGTTGCCATTGATCCGGTAATAGTGTTCTTCTTCAGTAAATTATTGGCTGGTGTACAGGACCCATTAATACCTTCCTTTCCATCATAGACTTAAAGAGGATCAGTCTCCTCTGCCGACAAGTTTGTTTGAGTAATGATCATTTCTTATAAAAAAATCAATACTGGATCATGATTTCTTAGAACTTTGCATTGTGAGTAAATTCTGTTATTCCTCCTAGAAATGTACATAAATTGACAACAGGGCGTTACCAGAGGAGAATGTGTCACTATGCACTCCAACAACTCCTAATCCCAACCTTTTTGATAAGGGGAATGGTTGTCATGCTAGGTACGGTAATGGTCATCTGAGGGGGTTTAAGATCTCAGAGGCTCAGTGTCACACTAGGCACGTGGAAGTACCAAGCAAACAACGAAAGGGAAGGAAAGGGGAACCCAAAAAGGGAAAGGAAAGGGAAGGAAAAAGGAAGGGAAGGAAAGGGGAACCCAAAAAGGGGAAGGAAAAAGGAAGGGAAGGAAAAGGGAAAGAGAAGGGAAGGAAAAGGAAAGGAAAAAAGAAAGAAAAAAGAAAGGGAAGGAGAAAGGGAAAGGGGAAGGGGAAGCTGGTGACCCCTGACCGAACCTACTGCTGGTCTCTGGGGTCCTTCACCACCCTAGATAGGTTCCGCACCTATGCGCCGAGCCAGATACCTGACACTCGGTATCCCCAGTGCTGGGCCCTAAATAGGGAACGAGTGGGATGAGCTCTTCATCAACCCCACTAAAACCTAAAGGAAGACACGAGGACACAAAGGGGAAAAAAACATGAACTATGTATCCACATATGACTCAGGCAGGAGATTTAGCAATGATACTACAGATGAGAGCAAGCCACCTGCTTGCAACCAAAGCTAGAATGAACTGAATAATATCACCAGCACCAGTCCAGGGAAGATGAGTGTATTTAAGCACAAGGAGAATACTGATAATCAGCAGCTAGACACCACCATAAATAGATTTTATGCACCAAGCGGGATACCTGACCCTAGATATCCCTACTGCTGGACCATAAATAGGGAACGGGTGGGATGAGCTCTTCGTCAAAGCCCTAAATGCTAAAGAAGACACAAGGAGGACACACAGGGGGAAAATGCATGAATTACTTATCCACAGATGACTCATGTAGAAGTTTAGAAAAGTTTCAGTAATGATACCACAGAGGAGTACAAGCCACCTGCTTGCAACCAATGCTGAATCAACTGAAAAATATCACCAGCACCAGTCCAGGCAAGATACGAGTATTTAAACACAAAGGGGAATACTAATAATAAGCAGCTGGGCAGAAGTTTAGCACCCCTGGGTCATAAAGGGGAATAAATGAATGAAAATAGATGAACTACATGAAACTACTTATCTACACTTTACAGTTTCAGCAATGATACCACAAAGGAGTACAAGCCACTTGCTTGCAACCAGACCTGAATGAACTGAATAATATCACCAGCACCAGTGCAGGGTAGATGGGAATATTTAAGCACATGGGGAATACTGATAATCAGCAGCTGGGAGGAAGGAGAGCTTCGGTGGGTCCTAAAGGGGAAGAGATGAATCCAGCAGGAAAGCTACCTAGTGCAATAGATTCTAACAGCAGGGACAATGGAAAGTCAGGAAGCATTTTGCGTAGCCAAACACTGTGACCTTCTACTGCCAGAAACCACATGACTGTCACCCGTGACAATGGTAACACATAATTAGTAAATTTAATTTCTAAGATTAATATCAGAGGGATGGTGTAACATAGAACTATGGAGACAAAAATGGTTCCAGAATTGTTAGTCCAGTCCACGTCTTTATTGTATAAAATGTTGGTTCTATAAAAATATTACTAAAAGAAATTGACAGGACAGATTTATCCAATGGGTAGAATGGGACCAGTAAAATCTTGTGGTCACAGACAACTGAAGACAGCAAAATCCTGTATGGTGGGAAGTGAAGGGTCCGTGCTCCTTATTGTGGGGGTGCAGGCAATTCCCAGCTCACCCCTGACATGAGCTCCTATTAGTCTCTTCTGTCACCAGGATATAATATGATAAATGTGAATATTGTATTTCGCCATTTACAATATGGATTTATAAAATGAATGATTTGTGAAATCCGTCTTGTTACATCCTCGGGAGGAGCAGGACCGGTGCCGGCCGACGTACGGAGGAACCGAGTAATGAGAAGAACATCAGATGTAAAATACAAACCCAGCAAAAATGGAAAAATACATCCAAATTTTAATGATGTGTTTTTTCCGTCTGTGACTTCTTTAAACTGAACATATTTACTTCATAGGGAAATGGAAATAATGATCGCTGGTGACTTTTCGGTCACTTAAGATTTTGAGATTTTTAAGAAATGTTTTAAGGGTTTATTTTTTCAAGGTTTATATTATAAGGAATATTTTGCTGTGAAATGAAGACAATGGCAGGGAGCAAAGTGTTAGGGATCAGTTTTACCATTTGCGTCTTTTTTGATCTGCAGTCGGCACAGCTACAACCAGTGGCTGGAGCTTAGCTATACTGTATAGTAGCCATCTGAGGGTGTTTAATGGCCAACTAATATCTTAAAGGCTCAATGTCACACTGGGCACGTGAAGTACCAAAAGGTAAGGGAAGGGGACCCCTACGTCTAAGGAAATGGAAGATGGTGATCCCTGACTAAACCTACTGCTTGTCCCTGGGGTTCCTCACCACCCTAGATAAGTTCTACACCTATGCGCCGAGCCGATACCTGACCCTATCCCTATTGCTGGGCCTTAAATAGGGAACGGATGGGATGAGCTGTTTATCAACCCCACTACATGCTAAAGACACAAGGAGGACACACAGAGGGGGAAAGTGCATGAACTACTTATCCACAGATGACTCAGAAGTTCAGGAAAGCTACAGCAACGATACCACAGATGAGTACAAGCCACCTTCTTGCAACCAGAGCTTGAATGAACTGAATAATATCATCAGCACCAGTCCAAGAGAGAAGGAAAATGTAAGCACCAAGAGAATACTGATGATCAGCAGCTGAACGGAAGGAGGGCTCCACTGGGTCCAAAAGGGAAAGAAATGAAAATCCACCAGAAAAGCTACCTATACCAATGAATACTGACAGCAGCAACAATAGAAAGTCAGGGAGCATTTTGCACAGCTAAACGTTGTGACCTTCTATTGCCAGAAACCATATGACTGTCTGTCACATGTGACACTCAGGTTATATATATAAAAGCAATTCCTCCTTTTTTCTCTTTAATAAAGGAATAATTGCTGAGATATATATATATATATATTTATACTCGTATATGTGTATATATATATATATATATATATATCAGCAATTATATGTGTATTATATATATATATATATATATATAAAAAATAATAATAATGATAATCTTTATTTCTATAGCGCCAACATATTCCGCAGCGCTTTACACATATGTATATACAAGGTGGTCCAAAAGTAGGTGGACAGTATGTGTAATAGGGTTATGAAGGGGGAGATTTATCAAACATGGTGTAAAGTGAAACTGACTCAGTTGCCCTTAGCAACCAATCAGATTCCACCTTACATTTTCCAAAGAGTCTGTGAAGACTGCAAAGTTGAATCTGATTGGTTGCTAAGGGCAACTGAGTCAGTTTCACTTTACACCATGTTTGATAAATCTCCCCCTTCATAACGCTATTACACATACTGTCCTGTGTTTGGACCACCCTGTGTTTATATATATATATATATATATATATACACAGTATATATATATATATATATATATATATATATATATATATATATATATAATCAGCAATTCCTCCTCTATTGTCTTTTTTTTATCCTGTGCTGTCCCAAAAGCTGGAAATATACAATAAGTTGTATTACTATTATTACACTGTGTGTCAGGAGCTCATACCCACTCTTCCTCTGCATTGCCCTGTGTCTTGGTGTAGGACACCCAGCTGCAGCAGGAGCCTCCCCCCTTTGTCCTGTCTGCAGTAGAGCATCAGATTACATACTCCCGCACGCTTGAGTAGTTGGAGCCTCAGGCATCTATCAGATGGACCTGATCAGAATAAGATGAGTCCTTTTTCTCGGCAGGATTTCTATATGGCTGAATACACTGCTGTATCTATATTTCTCGTTAACTGTAATCACTGATATCTCAGTTTAGTATTTCTTTAAATAGACATGAATCCCTTACAATCTGCCCATTATTATAGGTGAACGCTCCTCCATTGTAACCTATTCCTAAGGTTGACTTAGTAGGATATGGAAGAAAGGAAGGTGTTAATATGACGGTGCACGTGATACGCAGAACCTCGCGGGTCATGATGTGTCGCCCATCACATTGTCACCAGAAATAAGAGTGTGCCTGTGTTACCATCCATGTGATTAGCGCAACTTACCAAGTGACCTGAAGACTCCGCATTTAGCAGCTGGGGTCACATAATACAGGTTTATCCGTGTAACAGGACATAAGGTATTATATAATCTCTAAATGATTTAATCGCAAGTAGAAACAAAACCTTCAGCTTCATAGATGAGACATTTCCGCATCCACAAACCCCATATGACACTGATACAGTCATGGCTGAAAGTGTTGGCACCCTTGCCATTGTTCCAGAGAATAAAGTATTTCTCTCAGAAAATGATCCACGTGCAACGCGTTTCGCATCAAAGATGTGCATCACCCTCCATGTGATGACATAAGATGACATGGCTCCGACATAACTGCATGACATATGGACGGTCAACACGGGAAGAACAGGAGGAAAATAAGCAGAAGGCCATGCGGGGAGCTGCGGCGGCAGAACAGATGAGCAACACGGACTGAGATTCACGGACCGGCCACGGGTTACCTGACTCGAAGTTGACAGCCTCATAGAGATATTTTGGACCATAACACCCCGCATGTGTAAATGCCGATTAAGCTTTGTTATTTTTTTAAACCCCTAAGGCTTTGGAAACCTCACAGTAAAATTTACAACTTTTCAATTTGGACAAATTTTAATCGGAAAAAATGGAATCTGATTTGCGCAAATCTGTCCAAAACGAATTTTGAGAACTCATCTAATTAAGGGAAGTGTAGGCACTCTGTGTGTCACCTATATGGTGCAATACGGGATAGTGGGGAACCAGCACTCCTAACCTGACCACCAGGCTATAGGCCCTATGCCTTCACTAGTCTCAGAGATACCTCTAAAGGTGGGGATGACTGAGTCTCCTTCCTGGCCCTGCTCCTGACCAGCCCTGATCTGATACCCCCTGCCCGGGACCGGATCAGGAGTGAAGTTCAACCCACAAAAATAGACAGACAAGGGACACCAAAACTCTGTTACACAGCATGTGCTCACAGAGGATAAGATAATAAAAGATAAAGAGGAAAACAAGAGGAGGGAGGAAACAACAAGATGACAGGTAGACTTCACAACCAATCCAGGCAAAAAGCAACACTTTTCAGATAGTCTGGGACACCCAAACACACAGACCAACATAGTATAACCTATAGCTGGCATGGGTAGAAGATTTCATCGAGTTTAAATAGGAGGGGACCAGATGTGATTGGCTTCCTCACAACATGTGATCAAAGGAGCCTAACAAGCAGACTACTAGAAGCTAACTCTTGCTAGCCTGACTATGACTCCACTCAAAAAGCAACACTTTCCAGATAGTCTGGGACACCAAAACACACAGACCAACACAGTATAACCTATAGCTGGCATGGGTAGAAGATTTCATCCAGCATAAATATGAGAGGAGCAGATGTGATTGGCTTCCTCACAACATATAATCAAAGGAGCCTAACAAGCAGACTAGTAAATCTAACTCTTGCTAGCCTGACTATGACTGAGCACACAGCAGGTCGACACCTGAGTCTGCCTGTGTTGATCAAAAACACCAGAGAAACCACCAGGCGGAGTGTCAGAATCTGCAATGTCAACACAGCCTGGTGGTCTTACAGCCCTGTAGGCCATCTGTGGCGATGTTTCTTGGGGGTTTCATATAATGCACCACGTGTGCCCACAATAGGTTACAGTCGCTGTATTATGGATCCATGCAAAAGTCCTCAACTATCAATAATTTTCCGCTTGATAGTTGTGACCTCATTTACATGGTCTGGTTTTCCTCAATACAGTATATCTTTCTAAGGATTTCTGAGCCATTCAATTTACTTAGCATTTGCTCAATCCAAATAATGAGCTTTACACGGCATCTGTAGCATCCGAAAAGCTGCGTAAAAGCCATAAACTGCTATAATATAAATTAAACCATCTCTAATATTTATTCCTGGCCATTGCTCAATGATATCTGCTCTTGGCTGCAGTCAAATTTAGGCCAAACTGCCCATGTATCATCTCAACGAGCGCTGATGATGTAATCTACTTATATTTTTATCATATATTTTACGGCGTTTGGATATATTCGGTATTAACGTCATTTATATTAGCCGCTTTGATGCCGCTGGTAAATTCATAAATATCGTAGTAAATGAATTGATCTAAGTATCTACTTCACACAAATGGAAGGTTTGGGAATCAATTTTCACCGCGAGTCATGAAGCTTATGAATCAATACGCTCATCTTTATGTATTCTATATGTATTCAACCCGAGGCGAAGTGAAATACAGATGTGGTGGGAAAGAATTTTCCATTGAAAGCCATCTGAACTTAAAGGGGTTGTCCACTACTTTTACATTAATGGCCTATCCATAGGATAGGTCATCAATGTTGTCAAGCGGGTGTGTAAGGGATGTCCAAGGAACACAGGGTAACCTATACAGACCTTAAGGCTGGGGTCTCTGAACTCGCCCTCACCCCCGAAGGTACCCTTGAAGGTAGGGAGGTCCGGGCCCCTGTCCTGGCCCTGATGACAAAGTCCCCACCTCACCCACCACCCAGGGGACTGACCAGGACAGAGATACCAAAAACCCTACCAACAATCAACAACAGACAGGGGTAAATCAAAACTCATGTGCACCTAAAACCTACACCAGGGAGCAATCAAAGGTGAGTGGTAATGAGTAACAATGGAAAGGAGGTAATAACAAAAGCAGACTACTTTCAACAACCCACAGCAGACAGAAAACAGTAGCAGCCAAAACCAAGTCCTCTCTGCTCCAGGTTAGCTCCAAACTGAATTGAATAACTAGAAAACTTTCCAGGAGGCAGAGGGCTTATATCCACGCCGGAAGTGAATAACTGCTGACAGCTGAGCAAGACTGCTGCTACACCAGAGGAAGAGGTAACCCCTCAAGTGCCTAAAGAAAAAAAAAACATGTTTAAAGTGTATGGTCTCAGATGGTAAGGAAAAATCTAGACCTGAGCCTGTCTTAGACACATGACAAATGATTGATCAGCCGGGGTCCGACACCCGGCACCCCCACCGATCAACTGCTCTTGGTGCTGGTGGCAGTAGCAGGAAGCCAGAAATGCTCAGTACCAGAGCTGCCCCGTCTTCTGATAGTGGCCACAGCCGGGTACTGCACATCCACCTCCCACTAACATCAATAGGTGGCGGACATGTAATACCCATCCGTGGCCACTATTAGAAGACAAAGCAACTCCGGAACTGAGCATTTCCTACTACTGGCACCAAAAACAGCTGATCACTGGGGGTTCTGGGCATCAGATGCCAGCTGATCAGACACTGATGACCTATCCTAAGGATAAGCCATCAATATAAAAGTAGTGGACAACCCCTTTGAGGGTAACTTTACATTTTTCATGCATATTCACAACTCATGGGATGGGCCAATGCAATCATCACTTATTGTCCATTCCCTGACCATCCTGGACAGGATACAAACTGAGCACCCACCTAACAAGAGTAGACAACAAGAGCAAAGTGGAAGGTACCAATTACAGTATAATGGCTCTACATGAGAAATGTTGGGAATGAATGGTGGTTTTCAATATATTCCACATCCTTTATATGTCACGAGAAATCTTTTTCTCACATTAATCTGGTTCGTTGATTAGTCGATCATATTGGCACCAGAATCTGAATTCCCAAAGGGAGGAGTTGTGACTGGTAAAACAGTTCTCGAGCTGTGCCTCCAGTGGAAATTTGCAGTATTACATGGAGATAGTCCTCCAATACAGCCAACCTTCACTTCTGCTCCTGGCACCGAGGGGCTTGGGTGCCTCTGGTGCATACTAGACCTCATGTGATGCCATGACCATGAGGTCATGTGGCCTTAAGAGTAAGAGGTGTCAAGGATGAAGGGGCAGAAGTTATGATGACCATCTGTCATGGAGAATCAGACATGAATCGAGTTGCTCATCTTTCTAGTATTACATTGAATGCAGTTGCCACTTTGGCTGCAGCAGTAGGTGATTTTCAGTGGACCTTCTCTATGATGCCCATATGGTTAGATGGAAAAGGATTTTCACTGAAGGATGACCCTTTAAATCCATAGGGTTTTTTTGCAGTGCTATGGAAAAGCAGAGGGAACACATTGTGGAGTATATTTTGTATGTGTTTTTTATTATTTTATATGGTTGCCAACAAATCTATTGTTATATTTTCACTTTAACTTTGCTACATTTGAAAAATTCCCTCAAGCAAATGCCAAACAATCACATGAGATATGTATCCGGCAAAAGCCATCTTCTCCGACATCCTTATAAACAAGCATGCTCAGCCAAGCGCGCAACAGGGGAAAAGGAGACACAACAAAGAATGTGATATCTGAAATCTAAAGAGCTTGTCCACTACTTTTACATTTTCTAAGGATAGGTCATCAATGTCTGATTGTCCATGGTCCAGCACCCAACACCCCTGGTGGTCAGCTGCTCTTGATATCAACGGCGGAACAACTCCGGAACTAAGCATTTCCGGCTGTCTGCTTCTGCTCCCGGCACTGAGAACAGCTGACCGGAGGGGGTCTTGGGTGTTGGACCCCGGCTGATCAGACATTGATAACATATCCTAAGGATAAGACATCAATGTAAAAGTAACCTCTTTAATATGCTTTATCCAATATATATCATAACCGGACGGTCCGGAGACCCCTATATACATAAGGCTATGTTCACACTGCCATTTGAGGTTACATTTAGGACTTCTGGATGTAATTTTGGCTAGAAAAGCACAACATACATGACAAGTCAATGGGATCCATCTTATCATAAATGGAAACATGAGGGATGTGTGTCACGCTAGGTACGGGAAAGTACGAAGCACATGGCAAAAGGGAAGGGAAACCCTGTGTCTAGGGAGAGGGAAGATGTGACCCCTGACCAAAACCTACCGCTGGTCCTGGGGTCTCTCGACACCCTAGATATGTTCTGCACCTATGCGTAGAGCCGGATACCTGACCCTAGGTATCCCTAGTCCTGGGCGCTAAATAGGGAACGGATGGGATGAGCTCTTCATCAACCCCACTAAATACTATGGAAGACAGAAGGAGGACACACAGGGGGAAAAGCATGAACTACTTATCATTAGATGACTCAAGTAGGAGTTCAGCAAATATACCGAAGAGGAGTACAAGCTACCTGCTTGCAACCGCGTCTTGAAGGAACTGAAAATATCACCACAGTCCAAAGCAAGGAAGGAGTATATAAATACCAAGGGAATACTGATGATCAATAGCTGGGTGGAAGGCGACCTCCTGCTGGGTCCAAAAGGGAAAGAGATGAATCCAGCAGGAAAGCTACCTATACCAATGAATTCTGACAGCAGGAACAATAGAAAGTCAGGGAGCATTCTGTACAGCCAGACACTGTGACCTTCTATTGCCAGAAACCACATGACTGCCTGTCACCGGTGACGCACCCGTGAGAACATGTAAGCAGAGCCTCAGGTTGTCAATGTAAACTAGCCACCTAAATCCATTGTGTATGAAAAACCCAATTTACGGCCATCACATTAGACTTTACACATCCTTTTATAATTATTCCTAGCAGCCATTGACCCATCTGAAATATAATCAATCGGGAAAGCTTTAGAAGAATAAGAAACCTCTTGTTATACGGAAGGTCACTTTTCGGACAGCCAATAAATCAAGAATAATAATTATACCAATCATTCTAGGTGCAATTCCTTTTTCCAACTTCAATAACGACAGAATTCCCAATAATCTAAGTAATTACATACTATACATTGAAGACAAATATTCAATTACGTCTAATGAGAATTGTACACGTTTAGGGCACATCCAAGTCATATTATTCCAGATCCATTCACCTGCCCAGAAAGGAAGAAATGAAGTTGATGCAGAAACATGTAAGCGCCAATAATTTGTGTAGCTCCTATTGACCTCCTTATACATACATCCATTTTCATAGACATCATCCAATGAATTTAGTTCATGCGTGCTGTTATTTCCTTTCTTAAAAAAAAAATGCTTGAGAGCCTTGTTCTGAGTATCATATACATAAACTAAATGGGTACTCTAGTCTAAATCAATAAGTCTACAGACCCTCTATATGTCCCTCTATGTGACTGGAGACTTGTGAATCCTCACATTGCACACACTTGGCGCTGTGAGGATTCTTCTACTTCAGAGCTGAGAACGGCGAGAACAAAGCCACAAGTTTGCGGTATGTCATGAACCATGAATGCCATCATGTACTGTGACATACTGAAGCAGAGCATGATCCCCTCCCTTCAGAAACTGGGCTGCAGGGCAGTATTCCAATATGACGACCTCAAGATGACCACTGCCTTGCTAAAGAAACTGAGGGTAAAGATGCTGGACTGGCCAACCATCTCTAGACCTAAACCCTATTGAGCTTCTGTGAGGCCTCCTCAAACAGAAAAGCGTTATCAGACCTAAACCCTATTGAGCATCTGTGAGGCGTCAAACGAAAAAGTGTCTCTAGACCTAAACTCCATTGAGCATCTGTGAGGCCTCCTCAAATGGAAAAGCGTCTCCAAACCTAAACCCCATTGAGAAAATGTGGGGCCTCCTCAAATGGAAGGTGGAGGAGCGCAAGGTCTTTAACATGCACCAGCTCCGTGATGTCGTCATGAAGGATGGAAGAGGATCCAGAGGCTCCTGTGAAGCCCTAGTGACCTCAATGCCCAAGACAGCTAAGGCAGTGCTTGAAATAGTGATGGCCACACAAAACATTGACACTTAGGGCACAATTTGGGCATTTTCACTTAGGGGTGTACTTACTTTTGTTGCCAGCAGTTTAGACATTAATGTCTGTATGTTGAGTTATTTAGAGGACACCAAATTTACACTGGTATACAAGCTGTAACAGGGTCAGATATTCAATTGTCCCATGAAGAGATGAAAAGATATAAAATATTTACAAAAATGTGGGTGTACTCACTTTTGTGATATATTGCGTCTCCCCACAAAGTTGGTGAATTTCAAGATGCCTGATACTTTGCTTCTTCCTCATCATGTGTTATGGGGAGTTGAATGCCCACTTACAGATGGTTGTCTGTTTGCCCTGAATTCTGTGGGTTCCAAAAATGTTTGTCCAATATGTATAAAAGCCTTTAGAGTTGTCCTTGTAGAGCTTGGACCCAGTGGTGTAAGTTGAAGCTCATAGACCCCAATGCAAAAGGGACCCAATATTATCACAGATCTTTATTAGAAATGGTCTTTTGAACCCTTTACGTGTCATGGCCGAGGATAGAAGCTATAACGGCCGTATAGGACAACACAAGAGGAAGGGGAAAGGAATACTTAGGAAAAGGGGGAAGTGGTGACCCCTAACAACAACCTGCAGCTCACCCTCACTGCCCTCATCAACCCTATACAGGTCCCGCACCTGTCGTTGAGCATGAATACCTCAGCTCTAGGCAAACCCTGATCTGGGCGCTAAGTAAAGATGGAAGATATAAGTTCTGCGTCAACACCACTATCACTAAAGGATGACACAAGGGAACAATACAGGGGAAACACAACAGCAGTCACAAGAATCCTGGTAGATAGTAAAAGACAACACTTACCTGAGCTGCAGCAACCACAGAAGTCTGGAGCAACAGAAGACAATTGCTGCAGAGTTCAGCAATGAACAAACTATAAACCGCACCCAAACCACACCAGGGAGAGGTTTATAAAGGAAGTCAGAGGCTGGCAACTGAGATTGAAAGACTGACAGTTTCCCACGGTTCCAGAGTCTACTTCTGCAGAAACAGGGAACTGTCAGATAATACATGCTACCAATCTCTGTGATTTTCTTAAGCGGGCTTTACACGCAACGACATCGCTAACGAGATGTTGTTGGAATCACGGAATTCGTGACGCACATCCAGCCTCGTTAGCGACGTCGTTGCGTGTGAAACGCACGAACGACCCGTTAATGATCAAAAATACTCACCACATCGTTGTCCAGTTGCTGTAATCCCGATTATCGTTGGTGCTGCAGGTACGATATTGTGCGTCGTTCCTGCAGCAGCACACATCGTTATGTGTGACACCGCAGGAACAAGGAACATCACCGTACCTGCGGCTGCCCGCAATGAGGAAGGAAGGAGGTGGGCGGGATGTTCGGCCCGCTCATCTCCGCCTCTCCGCTTCTATTGGGCGGCCGCTTAGTGACGCCGCCGTGACGCTGAAAGAACCGCCCCCTTAGAAAGAAGGCGGTTCGCCGGCCACAGCGACGTCGCTAGGCAGGAAAGTCCGTGTGACGGGTGTAAGCGATGTTGTGCGCCACGGGCAGCGATTTACCCGTGACGCACAACCGATGGGGGCGGGTGCTTTCACCAGCAACATCGCTAGCAATGTCGTTGTCTGTAAAGCCCGCTTAACACTTACTGCCACTGGATTGTTAGCCGGCAGTGACACATCCGTGACACCAGGGCTTGGGGTCAATTGAACTCCTACCCCTGTTACCGTTTCGCCCATGCTTAGTCCATTAGTTATTTAGCTAGTGCTCAATTACGCAGGATTTATTTCCTGTTTTTTTTTCTCTCCTATAAAATGCTATAGGCTTTTCCTTTCCTACACGTTACAATAAACACAGACAAGGTTTATCTCGGATTTTATTCGTTTTGTCACTGTCTCTGACTGTTCCGAGCCCTTTCTGCTTCCTTTTTCTGATGCTAATCTCCCATACAGGATACATTTTAAAATAAAAACTGAAATGGAAAAATAAAATTTCCACAATAAGCTTATATTAACGCTCATCTTGTCGCACCGAATGCATATTATTCCGAAAGAGTCTTAAACATTGTAATAAACACAGCAGGAGAGCTAAATTCAATTGTTTTTCAATCTTCTGTCTAATAAAATGTGATACTTTGGGAAAATCTTTGTTTTTAAAACAGAAACGAGAAGGATCAGAGAGAGATTAGAGGCGCAGTGTCTGCGGTGGAAAATTCTAAATTATACTTGACTTTTTTTATTGTGATGTAGAAAGGTCGGTTCACCGTAGAGCCTCTTAGCATCCAACGGACTGTCTAATGGGTAAACAAAAAATAACAATGTATGCCATACACAAAAAACTACAAACGATGGAGATTACAAATGAGCATCCCACAAATAATCAGCAGCATGTACAGAGCCCCCGGTGATTGTGCAATGAATTTAGAGTGGAATGGATTGAACTTGTAATCAATATGTTTTTTTTTAACTTAAAGGCATGAAAAATGATATCAGAGGAGTTAGAAGCTTATCTTACATGAAGCTGAGGTTTTGGGGCGATATTCTGGCAAACGCTAGCAATTCCCTAATAGAATGTTATTATAATCATTCCCTTTAACCATTCACTTTAATATAAAATTCATGACAGCGAGGAAATCTAAAATCTCTTTAACCTGCCTCTCACCAGCTTACGATACTACTTAATCCTATATATGTTATCACGGCAATACCTGTACTGCTTAAAGGCTATGCACAACTTTGCATATATTTTTTTCCTAATTTGCTTCCTAAATGCAAAGTTAACCCATTAGTTGCCAAATTAGCAATTTAAATTTTTTTTTAAATAAATGACAGATTTTTAATGATTTGGGTCCTAATGAATCAGAAACGTTATTAGCCAAATTATAATTAATAATAATTATTAAATTAATAATAACAATTAATAATTATTATTAATAATTATTAATTAATAATTATTATTACAATAATAATTATTGGACCTAATTATAAAATCTTAGTTGCTAGAAGCAAAAGATTAGGCGTCCCAAAAAAAGGACATTGGAAGATAATAGGTTAAGCAACTTTCTAATAATAATTATTAAATTTATAATAATAATTATTAATAATTAATAATAATTATTAAAATAATAATTATTGGACCTAATTATAAAATCTTAGTTGCTAGAAGCAAAAGATTAGGCGTCCCAAAAAAAGGACATTGGAAGATAATAGGTTAAGCAACTTTCTAATAATAATTATTAAATTCATAATAACAATTAATAATTATTAATAATTAATAATAATTATTAAAATAATAATTATTGGACCTAATTATAAAATCTTAGTTGCTAGAAGCAAAAGATCAGGCGTCCCAAAAAAGGACATTGGAAGATAATAGGTTAAGCAACTTTCTAATAATAATTATTAAATTCATAATAACAATTAATAATTATTAATAATTAATAATAATTATTAAAATAATAATTATTGGACCTAATTATAAAATCTTAGTTGCTAGAAGCAAAAGATTAGGCGTCTCAAAAAAAGGACATTGGAAGATAATAGGTTAAGCAACTTTCTAATAATAATTATTAAATTTAGAATAACAATTAATAATTATTAATAATTAATAATAATTATTAAAATAATAATTATTGGACCTAATTATAAAATCTTAGTTGCTAGAAGCATATGATTAGGCGTCCCAAAAAAAGGACATTGGAAGATAATAGGTTAAGCAACTTTCTAATAATAATTATTAAATTCATAATAACAATTAATAATTATTAATAATTAATAATAATTATTAAAATAATAATTATTGGACCTAATTATAAAATCTTAGTTGCTAGAAGCAAAAGATTAGGCGTCCCAAAAAAAGGACATTTGAAGATAATAGGTTAAGCAACTTTCTAATAATAATTATTAAATTTATAATAACAATTAATAATTATTAATAATTAATAATAATTATTAAAATAATAATTATTGGACCTAATTATACAATCTTAGTTGCTAGAAGCATATGATTAGGTGTCCCAAAAAAAGGACATTGGAAGATAATAGGTTAAGCAACTTTCTAATAATAATTATTAAATTCATAATAACAATTAATAATTATTAATAATTAATAATAATTATTAAAATAATAATTATTGGACCTAATTATAAAATCTTAGTTGCCAGAAGCAAAAGATTAGGTGTCCCAAAAAAAGGACATTGGAAGATAATAGGTTAAGCAACTTTCTAAAATTGATATCATTAAAATTTTTGATCATTTTGCTGCTGCAGTGTCTGCAATTTTTTTAACTTGAGGAGTTACATACCGTGTTTCCCCGAAAGTAAGGCCCTGTCTTACATTAATTTTACCCCCAAAAGTCCCACCCTGCCTTACTTTCGGGGGAGGCCTTACATTGGAAAAAATAATAATCCGGCATCCACCCCATCCTCCCCCCTGCAGCCTCCCCATTGTTTCATAATCCGGCATCCACCCCATCCTCCCCCCTGCAGCCTCCCCATTGTTTCATAATCCGGCATCCACCCCATCCTCCCCCCTGCAGCCTCCCCATACAGTGGTTCTGCCCCCCACTCTGCCACCACCCACACTGACACATACGGTACCGGTACAGCCTCACACGGCACCCACACACATATCGTACCGGTACCGTACACACACACACACACACTGACACATACAGCCCCATACGGCACCCATACACATACCGTACACATACCGTACACATACACACACACACACACACACACACACACACACACACAGAGTTTCGGAACTTACCGTTACTTTCCTTCGATCTCCTCTGCGGTGCCGGGCTGACGTATCTGATGCCGGGGACGCTGGACCAATCGGAGCGAGCGCCTGCAGGCGGTGACGTCGCGGCTGATTCGGCCAATCAGCTGCGAGCCGGCTGACTGGCCAATCACAGCTCGACCTGATGGCCAGCAGGGAGCCTGTGACTTACAGGCTGATCGGCCAATCAGCTGCGAGCAGGAAGAGCGGTGACACGGGACGCGCCGCAGGCCGGTGAGATATGCGGCCTTACATTACATTACGCCGCGACCACCACCCATAGGCGGCCTTACATTCCCGGGCCCCCCGCTACCCTGCCTTACAATCGGGGGGTGCCCTACATTGGCGGACCCCCCCGAAACCCTCACCCTGCCTTACTTTCGGGGGGGTCCTACTTTCGGGGAAACACGGTAGTTACATAGGTTGAAAAAAGATCTAGGTCCATCTAATTCAACCTTCCTCCACCAATTATATATATTGTCATTAAATCATGCTCTCCCAAAATATTGCAGTCTGTCAGTTCAGTCTTTTTACTCCCCCTGCCTTCTCTCAGTGTTAGAGATTGCAGAAGGGAGTTGTACACAGATCTGTGGTGGAGAGGAGGACAAGTATCTAAAGATTTACAGAGAGCAGAAAAAACACTGCGAAAAGAACATGGAGAGAAAATGATTGCACTTCTGGAGTTGTGCTAATACAAGCAAAAAAAAGTAGTCAGCAGAATCCTGGGTTATACACACAGAGCTCAAATCCAGCCTGTATTCCTGGGAGAGACAAACAGAGCTCACATCCAGACTGTATTACTGAGAGAGACACATATAGCTCACATCCAGCCTGTATTACTGGGAAAGACACACAAAGCTCACATCCAGCCTATATTACTGGAAGAGAGACATAGAGCTCACATCTAGACTTTATTAATGGGAGAAACACATAGAGCTCATATCCAGCCTATATTACTGGGAGAGACACAGACCTCACATGCAGCCTATATTACTGGGAGAGACACACAGAGCTCATATCCAGCCTATATTACTGGAAGAGACTTGCAGAGCTCACATCCACCCTGTATTACTGGGAGAGACACATAGAGCTCATATCCACCCTGTATTACTGGGAGAGACACACAGAGCTCACATCCACCCTGTATTACTGGGAGAGACATACCGACTTCACATCCAGCCTATATTACTGGAAAAGACACACAGAGTTCACATGTAGCATATATTATTGGAAGAGGCACACAGAGCTTAAATACAGCCTATATTACTGGGAGAGACAAACAGAGCTCACATCCAGCCTATATTACTGAGAGAGACACACAAAGAGCTCACATCCAGTTTATATTACTGAGAGAGACACACAAAGAGCTCACATCCAGCCTCTATTAATTGAAGAGGCACACAGAGCTCAAATCCAGCCTATATTACTAGGAGAGACACACAGAGTTCGCATCCAGACTGTATTAATGGGAGAAATACACAGAACTCACATCCAGACTGTATTACTGAGAGAGACACACAGACCTCACATCCAGCCTATATTACTGGGAGAGACACACAGACCTCACATCCAGCCTATATTACTGGGAGAGACACACAGACCTCACATCCAGCCTATATTACTGGGAGAGACACACAGACCTCACATCCAGACTGTATTACTGAGAGAGACACACAGACCTCACATCCAGCCTATATTACTGGGAGAGACACACAGAGGTCACATCCAGACTGTATTACTGAGAGAGACACACAGACCTCACATCCAGCCTATATTACTGGGAGAGACACACAGAGGTCACATCCAGACTGTATTACTGAGAGAGACACACAGACCTCACATCCAGCCTATATTACCGGGAGAGACACAGAGACCTCACATCCAGCCTATATTACTGGGAGACACACAGAGCTCACATCCAACCTATATTACTGGGAGAGACACACAGAGCTCACATCCAACCTATATTACTGGGAGAGACACACAGAGCTCACATCCAGCCTATATTACTGGGAGAGACACACATAGCTCACATCCAGCATATATTACTGTGAGAGACGCTCCCACAAGAGTACAATCTGGAACTTGGATCAGGCTGCAGACTTCATATCAGGAAGACTGAATATGAATGAATGAAAGAATGAAGTATGAAACTTGCTGCAGTGTTATTAAAGGTAACCACTAACATATGGAAAAATCATTTTTTACCAAGTCAAAAAATAACTTTTACGGTTAGAACTTCACTGCTCGTATGGTATAAAGATTATGGTGTTGCTTTCTGACATTACCTTTGATGATTGTGTATGTGGTTTGGGACGTGACCCTGCAGCTGTGATACAATGGTCAAATCACTGTTGGATTTTTTTTTATCACAAATTGCAGGTCGCACTTGACTTTGCCCCCACAGGCTTTTCTGTGTATTGACTTTATTTTTACAGTCAAATTACAGCTCTAGAATAGTTGCACAAATACTTTTGATCGCTTGACTTACCACCATGCAATCAGTGCAGATAAGTAGCCCTAGCCTAAAGGCCCTGTCACACACAGAGATAAATCTGCGGCAGATCTGTGGTTGCAGTGAAATTGTGGACAATCAGTGCCAGGTTTGTGGCTGTGTACAAATGGAACAATATGTCCATGATTTCACTGCAACCACAGATCTGCCAAAGATTTATCTCTGTGTGTGACGGGGCCTTTAGACAATGGTTGCAATAATCACATTAAACAAAGACTGCTATTTACAAAATCCCCTAATCTAGTCATTCCCAATTATATTATTAAGGAGTACCCCTAAATGGGTTTGCACTTTTTTTCTTACCTCCAAGAAGTTTGATGTAATTCTATAATTTTGACACTTGCTATATTCTGGCTCAGATTCGTTGGCTTTTTCGTTGGACATTTTCCAGAATGCTGAAATGAATCCACCCCTGCTGAAAAACTGTGAGATCCTGCTGCTTTTCTAGAGAACTGCTGAACAGATCAAGTTTTTGAAACTGATCAACCTAGACTAAATCCAGATTCATGTCATATATATATATATATATATATATATATATATATATATATATATATATATATATATATATGTGTATATATATATATATATCTCACGTGTATAGAGGCTCTTTGGGGTTAACTTCTTCTCTGGTGCTGCAGCAGAATTACTCAGCTGCCGGCAGTTGCTCATTTCCGGCCTGTATATAATCCCTCTGCTTCCTGGAGAGGTTGCTGGATAGTCAACTCAGTTGGAGCTAGCCCAGGAGCAGAGAGGACGCGTCTGTTGCTCTTTTCTGTGATTGTAGTAAGATATTTCAACTACCTCATTTTCTTTGTACCCTTACACATGCACCTTTGGTTTCCCTGTGTAGGTTTTAGGTGTGTGTGAATTTTTGTTTACCTCCTCTGTTGTTCTGTATTGGTGGTTTTCGGGATCTCCATCCCAGTCAGTCCCTAGCGTGGGGGGGACATAGTCATCAGGGCCAGGATAGCAGACAGGGCCAAATTGGAGGCTCGACCCTGACTACCTTCAAGTCTACCGTCAGGATATGGGACAGCTCAGGGTCCCCAGTCTTAGGCGGGCTTTACACGTTGCAACATCGCTAGCAATTGCTAGCGATGTCGAGCACGATAGCACCCGTCCCCGTCATACATGCGATATCTGGTGCTTGCTGCCGTAGCGAACATTATTGCTACGGCAGCGTCACACGCACATACCTGGTCGGCGACGTCGCTGTGACTGTCAAACAATCCCTGCTTGAAAGGGGAGGTGCGTTCGGCATCACAGCGACGTCACCGCAACGTCACTAAGCGGCCGGCGAATAGAAGCGGAGATGAGCGGAACATAACATCCTGCCCACCTTCTTCCTTCCGCATAGCCGGTGGCTGCAGGTAAGGGGATGTTTGTCTTTCCTGCGGTTTCACACACAGCGATGTGTGGTGATGCAGGAACGACGAACAACATCGTACCTGCAGCAGCACCGATATTATGGAAATGAACGACGTGACACAGATCTGCGATTTTTTACGCTTTTGCGCTCGTTTGCGCACCTAGGATTTACACATTGCGATGTCGCTACCGGCACCGGATGTGCGTCACTAACGACGTGACCCCGACGATATATCGGTAGCGATGTCACAACGTGTAAAGCCCGTCTTAGGGTCAGCTTGGGGGTCCTTGTGTCATCCTTGTCTCCCTGTCACTTATACTTATATATATTTGGTGTTAATTAACCATTAATATGGTTTATTAGAATTTGTGATAATTGCACTAACAGTGGATGATTCACAGTGTTGGAGAATTTTGACCACCTAACATGGTGGAACAAACTTGGTCATCTCTCAGAAAGTCCTGGAAAGGTCTTCCTATAAGCTGATATTAATGTAAAATGTAATATGGGACTAAAAATTAACTCATGGCATTTTTGACAAACCTAAGCCATCCGTCCATACCAGAGAAATGTCACCTAAATTGGCCGATCTTGGTGGGACCGGCCGGCCATCTAATTTGTATCTTCCTGTCTCTAAAGTAGGATCACACATGTTTAAGTACAGCTCCTGATTCAAGGTGAGTGATGAGTGGACCCATGGAAGTTCGGTTCAGCGGGTGCAGCTGGACTTTAGATAAAGTTCAGTTTGGGACCCGGACTGGACCCGAACCCCAATGGGAGTCACTAATTGAGCAGTTCAGGTCTCCACCCACATGCAGCCAGTCATAAACAGATCACTTCTGGGGGCAGGTGGGTGGGGGTATCCCATTTTTTGTTTGGTGCACACTTCATCCAATCATGCTGTTTGTTACCCCCAGGGTGAGTGTCACGGGGTATATGGAGACAGGACAGGGGCCTCTAGGCTGGCCCTAAGATTTGTGCTTCTGTGTTGTCCCTTATCTCAAAGTTAGGTTTGATGGTAACCAGGTTTGAGCCTCCAGTAGGACCCCAATGCCTGTCTGAGCTCTGATCTTACTCCCCCTCTCCCTAAACCTCAGGGTGGGCAGGAAAACAAAAAGACAAAACCCCACAAAACGACACGGATAAAGGAGAATGGAAACTCTTAAGCCTGCTTTACACGAGACGATAAATTGTGCGATAGCACAATCGATCGTACCCGCCCCCGTCGTTTTTGCGTCACGGGCAATTAGTTGCCCATGGCACACAAACTCGTTTAACCCCCATCACACATACTTACCTTCCGGACGACCTCGCTGTGGACGATGAACGTCCACTTCCTGGAGTGGGCGGGACGTTCGGCGTCACAGTGACGTCACACGGCAGGCGGACAATAGAAGCGGAGGGGCGGAGATGAGCGGGATGTAAACATCCCGCCCACCTCCTTCCTTCCATTAAGCCGTCGGGTGCCGCGGGAGGCAGGTAAAGCTGTTGTTCATCATTCCCAGGGTGTCACACGGGAACGATGAACTACCGCCGCCATTTTAATTAAACAATTTTATGAAACCTAGCGACGAGTACACGACTCACGATTTGTGAGCGATACTGCGTCGCTAGGAGGTGTCACACGAAACCACGTCGTGCTGTATGCCGGATGTGCGTCATGAAAACCGTGACCCCAACGACATATCGCACAATCTATCGTCTCGTGTAAAGCCCGCTTTACACACAGCACTCAAAACACGAAGGAGAGACAATATGCGTACTGGGGGCAATGCAAAAGGAGAGGAAGTAACACACGACAGGGGAACACTCAACACTACCCAGAAGCGCAGCACAAATCACCTTAAACAGAAGATAAGCCAAGACAGGGATCACAGAAGCTATCATCGGCACAAACAGGAAGAAAGGTGTGCTTAATATAGGGAGAAGACAGCTACATACGTCAATCAGCAACATGAGCATTTAGGTCCTGCGCACCACTCTGCATGGAATAACTCCTGCAGAGCTTCAGACCAGTGAACCTGAATCAGCCGAGACCCGACTCTGGCTGAACACTCCAAAAGTCTTAGGTTGCGTTTCAGACTCTGCAGTGTGAACAGAGTCTGACGCCATCATACCAGCAGGTGTGTGTGGAGAGCCAAACATCGCATGACAGCCATTCAAACACCGCAAGCAGCTTGCACTCGCTGAGCCCCGAGTGTTCCGGAGCACAGTGATGTTCATGTGAGTGGTTTGCATACGTAAAGCATCCGAACTCCGAGCCCAAACTTTTTGTAGCGTCTGTGTTTGTCTGAACACTGAACCTCAGGTTTGCTCATCTCTACTCCTGATCCTCTTGTTCTCTCAGTGGATAAACAACCCCCACTTTCCACACAGTGGCACACTCCACTCCAATGTATACATGCACACCTGGCCACATAGAGTGTGCAAATGTATAGCAGGATTGGAGGAGATGGCGGTCAGCTAATAGTTATCTATGGTGTATTGGTATATTTAGGCTGGCCTAAATACATAAGATTAAAAAAAAACACATTCAGCCTTCTATCACCCCAACATTTGTATGGATATGTACACCAGGGTCAACATATCAATCATTCCTGAATATTTTAAAGGAAATAAATGTATCTCCTGGCAGAAAGAATTAGGAATCTTGAAATCCTACACTTGTTTAATGTCAATGGGTGTGGATCCACCAACATGAGCCTAATGTGTAAAGTCTTAATTAGAGCCCATTATCTAAAAAGTGACCTCTGGGGCTTATTTATCCAAAAATCAAATAATCCCATATTCTATTGCAATACCAAATTCTTGTACAAGATCCCACCAACACATTTTGTTAAGAAAAAGATTCATCTTACAAATAAGTGTCGTCTACGTATCTTATCACACAAAGACGTAAATATGAAAAAAGAAAATAAAATGCATGACTGCTTCCATGATAAGCTGAGACCATATGGTTTACCCTAATTAGGGAGAAGATAAAGTCTGCATAATGAGAACAAATATCCCTTTTAGCAAATAGTTGCTATTTTAATAAACCATAGAAGAAAAGAAACACACACACACACATATATATACATACAGACCAAAAGTTTGGACATACCTCATTCAAAGAGTTTTCTTTATTTTCATGACTCTTAGGGGTACTTTGCACACTACGACATCGCAAGCCGATGCTTGCGATGCCGAGCGCGATAGTCCCCGCCCCCGTCGCAGAAGCGATATCTTGTGATTGCTGCCGTAGCGAACATTATCGCTACGGCAGCTTCACATGCACTCACCTGCCCTGTGACGTCGCTCTGGCCGGCGACCCACCTCCTTCTTGAGGGGGTGGGTCGTACGGCGTCACAGCGACGTCACTCGGCAGGCGGCCAATAGAAGCGGAGGGGCGGAGATGAGCGGGACGTAAACATCCCGCCCATCTCCTTCCTTCCGCATTGCCGGTGGAGGCAGGTAAGGAGAAGTTCTTCACTCCTGCGGCTTCACACAAAGCGATGTGTACTGCCGCAGGGGACCGAGGAACAACATCGTACTGTCGCTGCAGCGGCATTATGAAAATGTCGGACACTACACCAATGATACGATTACGACGCTTTTGCGCTCGTTAATCGTATCATAAAGGATTTGCACACTATGATATCGACAGCGACGCCGGATGTGCGTCACTTTCGATTTGACCCCACCGACATCGCACCTGCGATATCGTAGTGTGCAAAGTACCCCTAAAAATCGTAGATTCCCATTGAAGGCATCAAAACTATGAATTAAAACAAGTGGAATGAAATACTTAAAAAAGTGTGAAACAACTGAAAATATGTCTTATATTCTAGGTTCTTCAAAGTAGCCACCTTTTGCTTTGATTACTGCTTTGCACACTCTTGGCATTCTCTTGATGAGCTTCAAGAGGTAGTCACCGGAAATGGTCTTCCAACAGTCTTGATGGAGTTCCCAGAGATGCTTAGCACTTGTTGGCCCTTTTGCCTTCACTTTGCGGTCCAGCTCACTTCAAACCATCTTGATTGGGTTCAGGTCTGGTGACTGTGGAGGCCAGGTCATCTGGCGTAGCACCCATCACTCTCCTTCTGTGATACCAATGTGATATGACTGAAGTTTGAATGTAATTAGATAGGAATCATAATCAAAAGATAGGAGTGATCCCAGATATTATTTGACCTATCAATAATTCAGTATCAAAGAGATGTCCTTTGGAAGGCCAATATGATGACCAAAGAATACATGTCTTGAAGCAGTTTTCAAGATAACGAGGAAGTCACATTTACAGTTCCACTTACCGGAAACTTGTGGTTGGCTTAAAGACAGGTTTAAGGAAGCTTGCATATGAAATTTACGGCTCATTGCAATATTTCACTAACACTATGGTCAAACTGTGGTCGGCCAGTTGTCAACTGGCAGGATGTGCAGGAAATGTGCAGGAAGCTGCCAGTGCCCACAGCAGCTTGTGGTCAAGTTACATGAACATGACTCAGCTGTCACATGCTGGTGACCATTTAAACCCAACCTACAAAGTTTTCCTATAAAAAATACACCGGACTCGCTTAATGTTAGGGAAACCTTCCAGGACATTGAAGTGTACGTACGCACTGTTCCTGTGATGCAAGATGCCATGTTGATTCCTTATCATTAACTCGAGTTCCCTCCGATGTGAAAGGATTGCTACAACATAACGGTAATGTTGATGCATATTTCTGTTATTGTATAAGTTTCTATGACTATAGTTCTTATGCCTATGAACCATTGACTATATATATTCATGTGCTATTAAAATAAATAGTATCTTGCTATAAAGAATATTAGTATTCATGCCTGATTAGGATATCAGTGAGCGCTTCGTAAGTACGGGCTTTCACCCCCTTTTTAGTAGAATTTAGCAAGACACCTTCTTAGTCAAATAGCCCTTACACAGCCTGGAGGTGTGTTTGGGGCCATTGTCTTGTTGAAAAATAAATGATAGTCCAACTAAACGCAAACCGGATGGAATAGCACGCCGCTGCAAGATGCTGTGGTAGCCATGCTGGTTCTGTATGCCCTCAATTTTGAATAAATCTCCAACAGTGTCACCAGCAAAGCCCCCCCACACCATCACACCTCCTCCTCCATGCTTCACGGTGGGAACCAGCCATGTAGAGTCCACCCGTTCACCTTTTCTACAAAGACACGGTGGTTGGATCCAAAGATCTCAAATTTGGAGTTATCGGACCAAGCACAGATTTCCACTGGTCTAATGTCCATTCCTTGTGTTCTTTAGCCCAAACAAGTCTCTTCTGCTTGTTGCCTGTCCTTAGCAGTGGTTTCCTAGCAGCTATTTTACCATGAAGGCTGCTGCACAAAGTCTCCTCTTAACAGTTGTTCTAGAGATGGGAAGGTGTGTCCAAACTTTTGGTCTGTACTGTGTATATATATGTGTGTATATATATATATATATATATATATATATATATATATATATATATGTTAACTTTGATCTCATCGATTAACCAGTCATATGTTTTGCTATCTCATATTTGACAAAAGGCTACATTTGTATATACTCATTTGTTATAACCCAACACAACATAATATATTGGCTTTCTTAATAAATTGAAGATCTCCAAAACCTTAACAGCATGGACCCCACACAGCCATAAAGTGAGATCCCTACTGCGTCTTCTGGAAAGTTCAACGTGATAAATAAGACACATTTATTATATAAAAGCCAATTACACGAAGACTTCAGATAGTTCAGCTCTGAGCACGTTTTACATTTGCAAAAATAATTATTTTTCTTAGGTAAATGAATTACTATTTCTCGATTCGCTTCATACACGTTTACTTTTTGTAAGATTCTACAGAGGGAAATAACAGCTTGGGAAATATTAAATTTACGGATCAGCAGGTTAAACAGAACTTTGTCTCATCCAAATTTTATTATCATTATTATGTGACATCGATTATCTTCTATTTTTCAGTGTTCCTGAAGAAACTAGTTGAAAGGAGTTAGATACCGGACAAATGGACTTTTTTGGGTTCTCTAAATTCCAATTGAGATTACCGCTCTAATAGATGCATTGACAGGTTTTTTTTGTACCGTCTGTTATATATGTCAACAAAGCAATGGTTTTCAAATAAAGGACGTAACACCCATGCCGCGTCCTTGCACTCTCCTGCTCCCCTCCTCCAGTGAAGACATCAGTTTCCTCACCTGTCCAGGCGTTCTGTGGTGGTGGTCCCGTTCCCGTCACATGTTGTTGCCTCCTAGAGCATCTGTACACCTTGCAGGCTCCCGGACTCTGCCTATAGGGTGCGCCATGCCCCCTTTCTTGAAGGGCCAGCATCCTTTTAACCCGGAAGTACCTCCCAGAGCAGCGGGGAGGCCGCAGGTATTTAAGCCCTATCAGTGGTGCCTGGGCAACGAATCTAATATATTGCTAGTGCTCAGGTCCCCTATCTCTGTGCTACTGCTGCTGTTACATAGTACTAGTTCTGTTGCTGAAACCTGTTTGCATTACAGAGTGCTGATGTCGTTACCTTTAACTACTCCGGCCACCTACCACGATACCCGCTTGCATGAAGTATTGTCCACTGCTGCCGCTACCATCCATCCATCCCGGATGGAATCTTGACACCTACTGCTGCTGTAACCTACTGCCAAAGACTGTCGCTCCTGTACCACTGGGGCCAGCTGACGCAGCATCAACTTTGACGCAGCATCAACTTCCCGAGTGGAACCCGGACTCATACCTGCAGCATAACACCCTTAATATTACGAGCTATGGAGAAGACCAGGCTCAAGTCCATAGTCAAGCCCCTCTGGGTTTTCTGTGTGCTGTGGCCCAGTGGGCTCGCTAAACATCTCTGCTCACCCCTGGCAAGCATAACAAATGGTCACCTTTACATCTTAAAACACAAAGCAATTTTTAGTTTTTTCTTGGAAGAAAGAAGGTTATGCAGGTCCACTGAAAGGCAAATCTTCTTTTATTAGGTTGGCACACAAACTGGTGACAGGTTAAAATGGGAACATCTGCGCGTTTCGAGTTCTGTAATCATGATTCAGGGTGCTTACAGCACCCGAAATGCGTAGGTATTCCCATCATTTTATCATGTGACCATTTTCTATGCACACCTAATAAAAAAAGATTTTATTTTATAGTATTATCTGGATTGGATGTACCATTTAGTCCTTCCACTTTTGTCTTCACATTCTGGATTTGCCCTTCCAGGGTCCAAGGCTCCCATCCAGGATTCACAGCGTCAAGCACATGGAGTGGTGAGCGCCCAATATTGTACAATTCTAATAAAAGAAGCTTTGCCTTTCCGTGGAGCTGGACAACCTTCTTCCTTGCTCTGATTTGTGCCGTACACGCAGATACGCTGATCACAGCACTCTTTAGTCTTTAAATAAATGGGGGAAAAAGGCAAAATGAATGAAAAAATATAGCTTATGGCTTGTCCATCTTGGGCTGGGGTCACACGAGTGTATGTCATCTAATGTGAAAGAATAGGATGGATTGTGCTCAAACTCTGCTGCGAGCGTGTACCGAGCGTCATTACACTGCGCTTTGATTCTCTCGTATGTGATAATCAGGTCACAAGTGAGGAGAAGATGGAAATATTGGTTTCTCCATCTTCTCCATTGTCAGATGGTGCGTATACTGGACTGCAGACGGGTGACATCCGAGTGCAGTGCGACGTTTCACATGCACTCACAGACTTGTATCTGATTTGCGGTGGTATTCACAGCATGCTGCAATGGTTTTCACAATCGGATCTGGTCTGCCTCATTGACTAATGCGGGCGTCACACGGTATGATATATCGGGCGATATGTCGTCGGGAGTCACGTCGTAAGTGACGCACATCCGGCATCGTTTGATATATCGTAGCGTGTGACAGCTACGAGCGACGGTGAACGAGCAAAAATACTCACCTTATCGTTGCTCGTTGACACGTCGCTCATTTTCAAAATGTTGTTTCTTCTTCTCTGCACCGGTTGTTCATCGCTCCCGTGGCAGCACACATCGCTACATGTGACACCCCGGGAACGATGAACACAGCTTACCTGCGTCCCGCCGGCAATGAGGAAGGAAGGAGGTGGGCGGGATGTTAAGTCCCGCTAATCTCCGCCCCTCCACTTCTATTGGCCGGCCGCCGTGTGACGTTGCTGTGATGCCGAACGTCCCTCCCCCTTCAGGAAGAGGATGTTCGCCGCCCACAGCGAGGTCGTCCGGCAGGTAAGGACGTGTGACAGGGGTTAAACGACTTTGTGCGCCACGGGCAACTAATTGCCCGTGACGTGCAAACGACGGGGGCGGGTGCGATCGCTTAGGCTGCTTTCACACATCCGTTTTTTCCTGTGCGGCACAATCCGCCGCTTTGCAGAAAAACCGCAACCGTTTTTTTTTTGCCGCCGGTTGTGGTTTTTTTGCATACACTTACATTACTGCCGTATTGTGCCGCATGGGCTTGCGTTCCGTCCGGTTTTTGCCGCATGCGGCAGATTTAGCCGATGTGGCGGCCGGATGGAACGTTGCCTGGCACGTTTTTTTGTCCGGCAAAAAATACCACATTGTGCCGCATCCGGCCGATGCGGCGCGATTTGCAATGCATGCAATGCAAACACCGCATCCGGCCGCCACATGCGGTTTTTTGCCACTGCGGTTTTGTCGCCGCATCCGTTGCATAGGTTTTAGAGTCGGATTGGCCGGCTCTGCTAAATCCGGAGGTGTGAAAGCAGCCTTATGCGATCGCACGATAAATCGTCCCGTGTGACGCCCGCATAACATTGGTCTGAGTGCAATGCGAGATTGCAAATCAAATTTCAAATGACTCAAATCTGTGAATTTTAGGAAATTCAATTCTAAGTAGATTTGCAGGTTTGATCTGCTCATCTCTGTTCACCATGTTAAGATGGAATTAAAAGGAAATCCTGACAGTGTGCCGATTGCACAGTCACTATTCGACAGTCTGCAGTCAAAGTGACCAAACACATTTCTCTTTAGCCCAGAAAACCCCTTTAAACATTTTTAGAAATTTGTGCTACAAGAGCACTTTTGTGCCACTGGATTAGACAGCCTACCCTTCACCGTCCCCAAGCAATAACAGGGCTTGAGCCGCCCCTTACCCTGTCACAGTCTAATGAATTATCCTTCTTCAACCACTTTTTTGTAGGCATTAACAAACATTATACAAGATCAGCCATTTTTTTTGATCCAGGCACTTAGCTCTCATTATTTGCTTTGTGTTGCGATAGTTGCTCAGATTATTTGCAGTAAGTGTTACAATTGCTAGATATTTCATTCTGAATGGGAGATTCATTCCTCCAGGTTAATGCTCAGCTTATTCTTTCTGTTCAATGGAAGAATCAGCTATTTGCAAGGCAAACCTTATCCTAAAATGACTCCTTCTGATGTGTAATGCCTTTTTTTGTGAAAAGTGCTCTGTTTTCGGTAAAAAGGTCTGACGATAATCTGATCACGGTGTATCACCTCCATTTTGTGAACCCCAGCAGTAGGTGCTCAACTTTCCTACAGCACCTCCGCAGGTGAAACTGAGCATTACACAATGTCCATTTACATTAGTGGACTGTGAATGTTAACCACAGAAGTTCTAGATAGTGATGAGAGCGGTAAAATGCTTAGACGAGCCCAATTAGGGTAACGAGTATTATGGAAGTCAATGGAAAGTCCCTAAAATGAGGGCTGGGGAGTCACTGAAATGGATAGAAACAGCACTAAAATGGAATGAGAACAGCAAGGGGAAGACGCCTTAATGCATCTCTGACTCCCAGGTTGCTGCTGGGAACTATATCAATAAATAATTTAAAACAAATGTGAGATGACCCCCCCATTTTTGAAAACCAGCCAAGGTAAAGCAGATGGCTGGGGGCTAGAAGGAGGGTAGGAGAGTCCCCAGAAGGACTTAGAGAGACAAAAGGCCATATTATTCTATTAATTAACGATCCTAAGGGTCAGCCCTTTTATCCCGGACATGTGGGGTCCTGCTCTTGAGAGGACTGTGGAACTGCATACCCAGAAGCGCGGTTTAGTCCGCTTGGTCGGGGAGGCGTCTGTCCTTTCCTGCATACAAAACCCAAAGAAATCTCCTGCAAAACTGAAGGTCAGTAGACCCTTAAACTGAGAAGAGTAGGTCCTAGCTTAAAGCACGAATGGAGGAGTGTTGTCCTACTTCCAAAGCACAAGCTAATTCCTGTGGGTGGGAAGGACAGGTGTAAAGACTTTTTGAATAGTGCAGTTTTGAGTTTGTGCAGCGTGATATCAGATGGGAGAATGAGGGGCCTAGCGGTGTCTAATGGAGCTCAGGTGCCAGGAAAGCGGTCAGCCAGTAAATTGTACTGTGGAGTGGAGTTTGGAAGGAACCCCCATGGGACCAGAAGAGGTGCCTGTGTTACCTGCTTGAGAAAAGACACCGGTATGAAGACTAGTAAAGTTCAGCCGTTTGGAAAGAATATACTGGTGTGCACTTAACCCTCTGTCACATACAATATCGGTTCTAACGAGTTCACATACAATGTGACTGTCAGGCGCAGGCTAGAAAAATACCTATAATATCTAATGTTTGCAATTTCAGTGCTCTAAAAGTGATCAGTGACCTTCATAGGGATGTAAGAAAAGAGACTACACATAATCAGGTGCAAAAAAAACCCATTTACTTAACATAAAACTAATAACTCTGAAATACAAACATTTCAAAACTCCCGCCAAATAGTCCCCAGTTCGACTCTGTCAAAAACCTCTACAAAGAAAATTTATGGAAACAAACTTAATTTTAAGGTACCTTAAGTACTATTAAACACATATTCAGTCAGAATTAGATCCTGAAGTTTCCCCAGAAAAATTACACTTGCAGAGCATGTGATGAATAAAAACATAAAATACCAACCTTATTGAGTGTGACGTGTTCACATACAATGAGCCTGAGAGATTAGCGCAGTTATATCTGTCCTCCTGAAGCTCTGCAATCCAACTGTGGTGTGAGGTTTCACAGAGCTGCTAGAGACAGGAGACTACCTGGAGGGAGGGAATTTCCTCACAATCTGGTGAGGAAGGAGAAATGAAAGTAAAAGAGATGTGCCTGTCAGGCCTATTGTATGTGACGGAGGGTTAAGACACACGGCGTGAAAATCTGAGTGAGCGGAATTCGATAAAACATCGCATTCCACTTGGACCAATATTAGCCTATGTGCCAGCACCTATGAGCGATTATTTTCTCAGCCCTAATCGAACCGAGAAAACAATGGCAGCATGCTGCGGGTGCAATGCGATCCTTGTTTCTCTCGCACTCATTCAAGTCTATGGGCTAGAGAAAAATTGCACTGCACTCGCGGTACACCGGTGTAATGCGAGTGCAGGGCGAGAATGGCAATAGCCGGCAACGGAGGAGAGAGGGAGATAAATCCCTCCCGCCCCTCCTCAGTGCCGGCCCGCCCCCCGCAGCTGTGCTACGATCGCATGATCGGACCTCAGTCGCAGTGACACTCGCATGACACTCGGCTCCTGCTGTGCTGCCAGCGAGAGCCGAGTGTCATGTGAGGATCGCAGTAGTCCCCGTGTGGCCCTGGCCTTATTGTCTCAGAGTGAGAATGGAGTGAAGAATGGACTGTGGCGTTACCATTATTTTAGTGGAGTGGCGACTAGGAGGCAAGGGGTTACCGAGTGGTTGCGCTGTGGCCTGGTAACCCCTGTATTCACGACTACCACTGCCTACCCCGTCCCCCCCACATCTGCGTGTTAAAAGGTTTGGATACGTGAGATTTGTACACTTATACACGCACTATATATACATTTTGTATACATGCATGAGTTAAGGCTGCTTTACACCAGACAATCTATCGTGCGATAGATCGTCGGGGTCACGTTTTTTGTGACGCACATCCCGCATCGCTGGCGATGTCGGCCTGTGTGACACCTCCTAGTGACGCAGTATCGCTCACAAATAGTGAGTCGAGTACTGGTCGCTAGGTTGCATAATATCGTTTAATTTAGTTGTTCATCGTTTCCGGGGTAGCACACGCCGCTCCGTGTGACACCCCAGGAACGATGAACAGCAGCTCACCTGCGTCACGCGGCCGCCGCCGGCTATGTGAAGGAAGGAGGTGGGCGGCATGTTTACGTCCCGCTTATCTCCGCCCCTCCGCTTCCATTGGCCGGCGGCCGTGTGACGTCGCTGTGACGCCGAACGTCCCTCCCACTCCAGGAAGTGGACGTTCGCCGCCCACAGCGTGGTCGAACGAGAGGTAAGTACGTGTGACGGGGGTTACCGACTTGGGCAGCGATTTGCCCGTGACGCAAAAAGGACGGGGGCGGGTACGATCGATTGTGAAATTGCACAATCGGTCGTACCGTGTAAAGCAGCCTTTAATGATACATGGAGTGATGGAATGATGTAACAATGATAAGATGAAGATTCTTTATGATATTCCTTCCATTCCAGGTATGATACTTTTTCATCAGTGTAATTATACCGTCCTGTAATTGCATTATGTTAGATATTCATTATGCGCTAGGTCTAATGAAATAGATGGGAATGAAGCTTAGCGCATTACACATTTTATAATTTTAATCTAAAGTTTTACAAAATAAATCAATTAGCTTTTACTTTCTCCAGCAAAAGAAAAACTTAGGGCTACAGTAGCATAGCAAATGAAGGCAAATTGAGACTTAATTATTGTTTCGAAGAAATGGTTCACACTCATTATGGCGGCACCTGCCGAACGCTCTGCAATCTCTTTCCAAGTCATTGTAGCTGATGGAGCTTTTCCAGAAATGGCGCCATTCATGAACAGATGGGCTCTATCCATTAGCCGCAAACCCATTGAGGGGGTCCTTGTCTTGGCATTTTATTAGTCCTGTCTCATAGGGGGATACAACTATTAATGGGTCTTCTAGATCACCACCGAGCCATCTTTGATTATCCTTCCAGAAGCGTTTAAATCTGACCGTCTTTATATGATGCCAACATTCAGGGAACATTCAGATTTTACAGTTTTGACCTTCCGGGGAGCAAATTCCATGACTGGCATTATAAAAAAATAAATAAAAGGCGAAAAAAAAGAGCTTTGTTCACGCAGAGCTTTCAGCCGTATACAGCTTTATTGCTGAACATGATTACTTCTTGCTTATGCCAAGAGGCATTTGACCTTATTCGCTTGCTCTTTAAATACTAACACTGTTATTTTAGCAGTAACCGAGTGCCGCTCGCTCTACGACCATGGACTTGTTATGAAATAACACATTTTGCAAAAACTGAAAAAAACACAAAATGTATCATTTGACATTATATTTAGACTAAAGGGTCCTTTACACGCTGCGACATCACTAGCGATTGATAGCGATGTCGAGCGCGATAGCACCCGCCCCCCGTCGTTCGTGCGACATTAGGTGATCGCTGCTGTAGCGAACATTATCACTACGGCAGCATCACACGCACATACCTGTGCAGCGACGTCGCTGTGACCGCCAAACAATCCCTCCTTCGAGGGGGAGGTGCGTTCGGCGTAACAGCGACGTCACCGCAACGTCACTAAGCGGCCGGCCAATAGAAGCGGAGGGGCGGAGATGAGCGGGACGTAATATCCCGCCCACCTCCTTCCTTCCACATTGCCGGTGGACGCAGGTAAGGAGATGTTCGTCGTTCCTGCGGTGTCACACATAGCGATGTATGCTGCCGCAGGGATGACGAACAACATCGTACCTGCAGCAGTAACTATATTATGAAAAGGAGCGACGTGTCAACGATCACCGTTTTTGGACGATTTTGCGATAGTTGATCATCGCTCCTTGATGTCACACGCTGCGATGTCGCTACCGACGCCGGATGTGCGTCACTAACGACGATATATCAGTAGCAATGTCGCAACGTGTAAAGCACCCTTAAGTCTTATGATACCTTTCTTCTAATAGGGTAATGAATTTTGTTTTCTTGCAGTCCTATGTAAATCAGAGAATTGACAAACTTAGCTCTACTACATCTGTACCTGTTCCATATGGTTTCTTTTAACTCTTTCTTTATGCAAGGGAAGTGTTATGAGACCTATGTGCAGAACATTCTGTATTGTTCTGCTATGCTCTCCTGCAGAACCAGTATATGTTGCTTTTTGTGCAGAGCGTTTTGCAGGATGAATGCTCTGCTGGTTGTTTCACAGGACTGGGTTTCACGCTGGTCCTGGGAGGTGCTCTCGCAGATGCTTTTCGTTCCCGGTGATTTCTCTGCCTCATTACAGAGTGTGTTAGTTCAGGACGCCGCCGGTCGTACTTCCTGGTTTCAGTTGTGCTGTTGGCTTCCGTGTTGCTCAGTGTTCAGATCTTGGTCTCTCGACACCAGACTGTTGTTGACCCATCTCTGCCTGTCCCCCAATTTCTGTTGTGACTTCCCGGCTTCTGACCTCGGACTTCCTCCTGACCATGTCCCCACCTGCTCCCTGTATCTTATATGTACTCTCCTGGAACTCTGACCTTTGGATTGTATTTTGGCCTTGTCTCTGTCTGCCCCCTGTGTACTGTTGTGCCCTCCTGGTTTATGATCTTGGCCTTTCTGACTACCTCTCCATTTACTGCATGCAAGTAGTGTCTAGTGCCAGCTAGTGACAGTCATCACAGGAAGGTTAAGAGATGCAAGAGATCCATTGGGACAATGAATATGTGACATATAGTCAGTCTTAAGATGCTGAATGATAATATTTGAAATAAGAAAAATGGTGGCACTTCCCAACAGACAAATGTGCACAGGTGTAAACTGAACATGAAACTGTCATGGTGACAGATAGTTCTGTGGTGTCCGGCTATAGAAGGTCATAGCGTTTGGCTGTGCAAACTGCTCTCTGACCTTCTATTATTTCTTCTTGGTTTTCATCCTTTTCCCTTTAGGACCCTGTGTAGTTCCTCAGCCTGTCAGCTGCTTTTCATCAGTAATTTCCTTGTGTCTTTATATACCTTCACTTCCTATTACTCAGTACTGGTGATCATTTTACAAGTCTTCAGTGCTAGCAGGTGGCTTGCATACATCAGGAGAGTCTTGGTGGTTGTTGCATCTTCTCTCCCTGAGTCAACTGGCTGTAAGTTGCTAGTGATTTTCCTTTGTTTGTTATCCCTGTGTGTCCTTTAGTGCCTAGTGGGTTGATGAACAGCTCATTCCATCAGCTACCTACCTAGGGCCTACTACAGGGTCAGCCTGGGGTCAGGTATCCGGCTTGGTGCACAGTTGTGGAACCTATCTAGGGCAGTGAGGGAACCCAGGGCCCAGCGGCAGGCTTGTTCAGGAGTCACCATCTCCCCATTCCCTAGACATAGGGTTTCTCGTCCCCCATTGAGTTGGTACTTCCCTGTACCTAGCATGACAGAAACATACTCTAACAAATAAACAGCTGCACTCTGAGGCACTAAGGTATGCAAATATTGACTACAGGAATTTAGACATGTATTACTACTAAGGAAATACATTTAAAAAATTGAGACACTTAGCGCATAAAAAGGCCAGTTTTATGTGAGCCCAGCAGCCAGCGTCAAGGTGTATCTCTTTTGCTGGGTTCCTACTTAATAATAGTTGGACACCAGATGATACTATTATCTGTGTCTTATGGAAGTTTCTGAAAGTTTATTGCTCTTATTGGTGCTTCTAGTAATCTCACAATATACTGTAGCTGTATCATTATGTGTACCGTGGACTGGTTAAAGGTTAGGATAGACTGGGGGAAAGCATGAACACTTGTTTATAGGAAAGGTTATCAATTTGAGATGGTTTCTAAATATTAGATAGGTGCCCGTAGAAGAACCCAGACCCCAGAAGAACAATGTCAATGGAGCCATATGCACCATGTAGTGGCCATTGTTGGCTACTGCAGCTCAGCTCGAATTCTCATCAATACAAGCTAAGCTTCAGTACCAAGGAATGAATGCTACACAATAGATGGAGTTTTGGTGTTTTGGCTCTGTACACACTGTACTTCCACCATCTGCAATGCCGGGTATCAGCCGATCAGTGGTAGTGGCAGGTGCCGGATCCCCACAATCTGATAGTATAGGTCATCATTATCTCAGTCCTAGACAACCCCTTTCATTTTATGGTTACTATGTTTTATTGAGCTTTAGCATAGGCTATCAATATCTGATAGGTGGGAGTTTGACATTCGGCACTGCTGCCGATCTGCTGTTACCGAGACTGGCGGAGACCAAAAGTTTTTGGATTGAGCCATAACAACTGTAGTGGTACTACAGATTCACCCCCTATGTAATTGACTAGGAGGTGGATCTGCACTACCTGGCCATGACACCTCCACAAATGACGAAGAGACTGTATACGAGAACTTCTGTCCACCGCCACAAACAGTAGATCGGAGGACATGCCGGTTGTGGCACCCCTACCAATCAGATGGCCTATCGTTCTGTGCGTTTCGGCGGTACGCCTTTATCAGGTCATAGTCCAAGACTATGACCTGATGAAGGCGTACCGCCGAAACGTGTAGTTTTTTTCATCATCTACCATCTGTTAGTGTTATCAGCCGGTGGTATTATACCTTTTTGGATCTATTCTTTTTAACAAAGTTGAAATAAAGAAATGCCTTTTATTCAAATCCTTGGAGTCTGAGCTGGATCCTTCCCCTGCTTGCTTCAAACCTAAAAGGTGATACCTTCCATGAGTGCGGAGACTTCTCTGATTTTGGGCTATTTACCCTCCTCGTGCACCACCGCTATAGGGGAGTGCTAAAAGCTTTAGGTTTTTTCTATCCTATGGATTATGCATTAATGAAAAAGTAATGGCGTCTCTATGAATGGATTGTCCAGTGCAATGAAATATCTGAAATAATTGACACTATAAGAAGCAATACAATTGAATATTAAATGATACCTGGTGGAATGTGACGGCGTATAAATATAGACGCCCTACATCTCTGCCATGAAACACATCCTTGCAGATGGATCATTGTGGAGATGTTTGCCTAAATCATCACACCTCCTCCCTACCTCTCCAGTTATTCTCCACCGATCACCATATCAACACAATGACCTTCTTCTCGGTTCCATAGGGAGATACGATCAAAGTCTGCAAATTACGTAGGAATGGCGGCACCTCTAGGTGACCCTGCAGGTGCCATATGGTGGACGTTTCTACGCCTGTGTGCGTCTGAAGAAGACGTGATCGCAGCCTTCAAAAGTTTTCTATTAATGCAATAAAAATTGTGAGCTTTCTGCCATGCTTCCCTTCCCCCATGCACCGAGGACGGTTATTTAGGAACGAATGTGTGCCAGCAGGGAGGGAGCCGACATCTTCCGCAGCCACAGTTTTCTGATGTGATGTGCGCGGGTGCTGTCCAGCAGGCAGCCAGCTGAAACCGCTATGTGCTGCTTCTCACATTGTCTACTTGATACTCAGCCTGGAGAGACTGAATGACCTTACTTTATTATTACTGTATATATATATATATTTTGGATTCAAAGTTTTTCTTCTGAATTAAAAAATAATCCAAACTTTTCATTATTCTGTGGTGCACAGAGCAGAGGTGCGATATGTGCTACGTGTTATGCACGCTCAAGTGCACAAGTGGTAAATATTGAAAAATAAGGTTTTACCTAAGGGTCCAAGCCCACGATCAGGACCCGCTGCATCCTGGACGTGTCGGGTCCTGACCTGTGGGGCAGTGAGTCTCCTCCATAGGAGACCGCAGCGGCTCGTACCCACGATTCAGGCTCGGGCAGTTACGGTCTCGGTTTTCTATTCTCCCTGTCTCTGCAACAAACAATTGACATGCTGCGGCTCGGAAAGCCACACTGCATGTCAATTTTTGCTGTGGGTATAACAAGCACAGTGGGCACTGGATTTCTAGAGATCCATCCACTGTGCTTGTACTGTACAACACAGAATTTTGAACGCAGCAAAAACACACTGCATCCAAAACGCTGCAAACATTGATCGTGGGTACTACACTTTGTTCCTGTACAGACTAGAAGTCCCAACTGCGCAGTCCGTAATGATCCCTGCGCAGAGTGAACAACCCTAACCAGATAATTCAGAAGACCACTTAGACCAATTGCTCCCTAAGTGGCCATCTTGGGTTGCACATATCTCCTTAAGAAACCGGTAGAAGGTGCAGAGTAAAACAAGGTAAACTAAAAGTAATAATAAACAAGCAAAAGCAAAAATCCAACAGGCTGTAGTTTAGAAATATAAACAGCAGGGAATGGAAGTGTCAAGCTAGGTACGGAGAAGTATCAAGAGCACGGTGAAAGGAAAAGGAAACTCAGTGCCTAGGGAAGGGAAGATGGCCAAACCTACTGCTGGTCCCTGGGGTCCCTCATCCCTGTAGATAGGTTCCACACCTATGTGCCGAGCCAGATACCTGACCCTAGGTATCCCTAGTGCTGGGCCCTAAAGAGGGAACGGATGGGATGAGCTCTTCGTCAACCCCACTAAACACTAATGGACACACAGGGGGGGAAGCTAAAACTACTTATCTACAGATGACTCAGGTAGAAGTTCAGCAAATTTTTCAGCAACGATACCAGAGAGAACAAATCACCTGCTTGCAACCTTGGCTTGAAGGAACTAAAAATATCACCAGCACCAGTCCAAGGAAGGAATGGGTATTTAAACACTAAGGGAATACTGATGATCAACAACTGGGAGGAAGTCAAGCACCTGCTGGGTCCGAAAGGGGGAAAGATGAATGCAGCAGGAAAGCTATCTATACCAATGAATACTGACATTAGTAATAATGGAAAGTCAGGAAGCATTCTGCGCAGCCAAACACTGTGACCTTCTATAACCAGAAACCACATGACTGTCTGTCACATATGACACACCGGTGACAGGAAGCCTGGGGAGGGTTTACATAGTTACACCCACCAGATGATAGGACAGACTAAATTACATATTAGAAAGCACCTGCTGACAGAAAGGTAATGAATACAAGAAGGGTAAACACAGAGACAAATTATTCAGAACCAGGATAGTGACTAAACCTGACTGTGGTCCAGTAGAGAGGGAAACGGACCACAGCACAGGAGGGTGCCGGATCAAATCTGAGGCGTGACATTATCTAAGCGCTTCCAAAAGGCTACCATATAGCAGGAGGGACTTCACAAGGGGCTGAAACCCGCATTCTGCAAAGGGGCCCATGATTATCAGTGCCCAACCTTGGGGAGAAATATTTGGCCTTTGGATGTAATTGTGAAAGGTAAGTTATATCCACTAACAATAAGAAATATATATATAGTTTGGACACACCTTCTCATTCAAAGATTTTACTTTATTTTCATGACTCTAAAAATTGTAGATTCACATTGAAGACAAAACTATGAATTAACACATGTGTCTTATATTCTAGGTTCTTCAAAGTAGCCACCTTTTGCTTTGATTACTGCTTTGCACACTCTTGGCATTCTCTTGATGAGCTTCAAGAGGTAGTCACCGGAAATGGTCTCCCAACAGCCTTGAAGGAGTTCCGAGAGATGCTTAGCACTTGTTGGACCTTTTGCCTTCACTCTGCGGTCCAGCTCATCCCAAACCATCTTGATTGGGTTCAGGTCTGGTGACTGTGGAGGCCAGGTCATCTGGCGTAGCACCCCATCACTCTCCTGCTTAGTCAAATAGCCCTTACACAGCCTGGAGGTGTGTTTGGGGTCATTGTCCTGTTGAAAAATAAATAATTGTCCAACTAAACGCAAACTGGATGGAATAGCACGCCGCTGCAAGATGCTGTGGTAGCCATGCTGGCTCAGTATGCCTTCAATTTTGAATAAATCCCCAACCGTGTCACCAGCAAAGCCCCCCCACACCATCACACCTCCTCCTCCATGCTTCACGGTGGGAACCAGCCATGTAGAGTCCATCCGTTCACCTTTTCTACAAAGACACGATGGTTGGATCCAAAGATCCCAAATTTGGACTCATCAGAGCAAAGCACAGATTTCCACTGGTCTAATGTCCATTCCTTGTGTTCTTTAGCCCAAACAAGTCTCTTCTGCTTGTTGCCTGTCCTTAGCAGTGGTTTCCTAGCAGCTATTTTACCATGAAGGCTGCTGCACAAAGTCTCCTCTTAACAGTTGTTCTAGAGATGAGAAGGTGTGTCCAAACTTTTGGTCTGTACTGTATATCGGCCTCATGCAACAGTAGTTTGTTTTTGACATATGAAGCCACAATCTCCAGACAGATTTTTGTATATTTTTTGAATCAAGTAACTACATAAGACTTCATGAAAGAAAGAAAGAAAAAAAAAACACACTTTTTTTTATTTCTCTCTTTGCTTTTTTTTTCGTTCAAAGGAAAAATGGTAAATTTGTCTGGGTTACTGTTTCGTAGCCCAAGGAAATCTGGCTGTTTACTCTGCTCCAGTAACCACAATTCTTCTGTGAATGATTTATATTGCATTGCTTTGCTTGTCAAGTATAACAAACTGGATAAAAGTGTGATCGAGAGGGCAATTCAGTCAACGGTGTCTTTTTAATACAAGTCCCTGTTGCCAATATTTCATTAAAATACAGAGGGGCCACGACACAGGCAGAAAGTGGAGCGTTTTGGGCACGGTGCATTTCTATTCAAACTGATACTGGGTGAAATCAATTAGAAATGAGCGCAGGATTTACTTTCCCAATTGTAATGGTGAATCTGTATATTTAGTATAGCAGTGTTAATAAACAAGCAAGAGTATACATTAAATGTATCACTGTATTGTCAGACAACTTTATTTAAAGGGAACCACTCACCAGGATTTTCGTATATAACCTAAAGCCAGTGCTATACTGGCACTATCAGGCTGATTCTATACATACCTTTAGTGGCTCGGTTGAGTTTTGCAGGTGCTCGAATGAGTCGTTCAGATCATAAATAGTGTTGCGTGAGCTTGCTCGCCACTGTTTGGTACTCGATCGAGCATCACAGTGCTCGGGTACTCGTGGAGCTATGCTGAGTATCGCGGGTGCTCGATTGAGTCATCCAGTTCATAAATAGTGTTGAGTGAGATTGCTCGCCACTGTTCAGTACACAATCGAGAATCAGGTTGCCTAGGTACTCACAGAGCTCATCTGAGTATCGCGAGTGGTCAGTTGAGTCATCTAGGTCATAAATACTGTTGAGTGAGATTACTCGCCACTGTTCGGTACTCAATTTAGCATAAGGGTGCTTGGGTACTCGCGAACCTCGGATGAGTATCACGGGTGCTCTGTTGAATCATCTAGGTCATAAATAGTGTTGAGTAAACTTGCTCGCCACTGTTCAGTACTCAATTGAGCATCAGGGTGCTCGGGTAGTCGCGGAGCTCGGCTCAGCATCGCGAGTGCTCGGTTGAGTCATCTAGGTCATAAATAGTGTTGAGTGAAATTGCTTACCACTTTTCAGTACTCGATTGAGCATCAGGGTGCTTCGGTACTCGCGGAGCTCGGCTGAGTATCACGGGTGCTCGGTTGAGTCGTCCTGTTCATAAATAGTGTTGAGTGAGCTTGCTTGCCGCTGTTTGGTACTCAATTGAATATCAGGGTGCTTGGATTACTCGCGGAGCTTGGCTGAGTATCACGGGTGCTCGGTTGAGTCATCTAGGTCATAAAAAGTGTAGAGTGAGATTGCTTGCCACTATTCAGTACTCGATTGAGCATCAGGGTGCTTCGGTACTCGCGGAGCTCGGCTGAGTATCACGGGTGCTCGGTTGAGTCGTCCAGTTCATAAATAGTGTTGAGTGAGCTTGCTCGCCACTGTTTGGTACTTAATTGAATATCAAAAACAGGTAATATCAGCTCACCAAGCCTGCTGCAGTCCCATAATCGTCCTGTGGTGGATGATCAGCGCACGGATGGTCAGAAGTCTCCAAATAGATATAAAATATAAATCCAGCACAATCACATGGAATATTAAAAAGTTGTCTTCTTTATTGATAGTGTTGAGTGAGCTTGCTCGCCACAGTTTGGTACTTAATTGAATATCAGGGTGCTTGGGGTGCTCGCGGAGCTTGGCTGAGTATAAAGGGTGCTTGGTTGAGTCATCTAGGTCATAAATAGTGTTGAGTGAGATTGCTTGCCACTGTTCAGTACTCAATTGAGCATCAGGATGCTTGGGTACTCGCAGAGCTTGGCTGAGTATCATCTAGGTCATAAATAGTGTTGAGTGAGATTGCTTACCACTGTTCAGTACTCGATTGAGCATCAGGGTGCTTGGGTACTCGTGGAGCTCGGCTGAGTATCACGAGTGCTCGGTTGAGTCGTCCAGTTCATAAATAGTGTTGAGTGAGCTTGCTCGCCACAGTTTGGTACTCAATTGAGCATCAGGGTGCTTGGATTACTTGCGGAGCTTGGCTGAGTATCACGGGTGCTTGGTTGAGTCGTCCAGTTTATAAATAGTGTTGAGTGAGATTGCTTGCCACTGTTCAGTACTCAATTGAGCATCAGGGTGCTTGGGGGTACTCGTGGAGCTCGGCTGAGGATCACGGGTGCTCGGTTGAGTCATCTAGGTCATAAATAGTGTTGAGTGAGATTGCTTGCCACTATTCAGTACTCGATTGAGCATCAGGGTGAGTATCGCGGGAGCTTGTTTGAGTCGTCCGTGAAACTATGACCACAACGCACAGGCTCGCTTCACTACATGATGGAAGCCAGCACCCCACCAGTCTCCGAATGATTCTCACATAGGGTTCACACAACATTTTTGGATGTAGTGTATCAAAAGGAAAAAAAAGAAATAAAAAACCCATCCGCCCTCCCCCTGGAAATGCTCTATAAGCCGAAGTGCCCCATCATTGGCTTCCATAATATTTATTACCTGAGTTGAGCCCGTCCGAGCATCTGACCTGCTTGACTCAAGTACCAAGCACCGGAGCATTTTAGTGCTCGCCCACCCCTAATCATAAAGCCTGGTAAGACCACTAAAGTGGAGCAACAACCAGGGAAATGGCAAGGAAGTGTTTTTTTTTATTATATTAGTGCATTCTGTATTTTAAGCCCAACCATTTTAGACAGCCCATAATGTTCTTCAGCGTTGGTTAACAATGGAATACAAATGGAAGATCACAGAGCATATATTGATTGATGATCCCAGCACAAAAAAATGGAAACCCATAAAAACAATATATTGATAACACTTTTCATAACATGGATGAAAACGTTTCTTTGATGTGTAAGATACAGAATGCAAACCTGAACTACTAAGACGTTCACATTTCTAAGAATCATCTAAAGACTATTACCTGTTGGATGGAAAATAAAAAAGACAAGACCTCAAAATGAAAGAATTTCTGAAGACATCAGATCCAAATTGATTTTTTTACAAAGGTGCACCAACCTTTAGATGTGCAAAACCAGTTCAATATTCGAAAGAATGTTCTACATTATGGTCCCTGCCTTCTTAATACCAGAGGTATTGTTCCATATACAACTCGGCGGCACCGTACAGGAGCCCATTGTTCGCTGGACAATCGTTCTCCGCACCAGGAATGTCTTCCTCCATTCAATGGCTTCTACGCAGATGGGTCACGTTGACCATTATCTTGTATATTCTTACGATCAAAGAAGACCATTCACGTTTTAGAATAGAATCACTAAAGTTAAGACCTAAAACTTGTAATTTCCAGAAAGTTTCCTTTTTTTATTACTTGGATGAGGTATAAATGCTGACTTCATACCCGATAAGCTCTGAGGATGTAATACATTTTCGATAAAAAATTGTTTTAATACATTTTGTAATACATTTTCAAAGAACTCAAGGCCTCTTTGTATAATGGATTACAGAAAAGATTTTGGCAGGAGATGAAAAACTTGGTTAGAACTTGGGCTTATTAAGCCCTTTTTATGGTCATTATCAGGTAAGGACTCCTGGTCAATATTTGATTATTTTATGCTTAGAAATACTGGATGATGTTCCAACTCTGAAGCCTTTGATACTTTACAATATTATGTAGTTCTTTCTGGATATATTAAAACTTTTTGTGTAAATGTACAAATTGTAATGAAAATGCCCCTTCCGGGTTACCTTGATTTGTTTGCTTTTTAGGGTTCATACAATGGAAGAAACACCGATTATTGCTAATTACAACTTTGCTACTAGACAGCCCCCAACTGGGCCCTTCTTTGTCACTGGGAACCAAGATAACAGAAGTCTGACCTCTAAGCTGACCCTCACACTAGGAATCCTATGCTGTCACTTATCCCAGAGGTAAGCTTGATGGTACTTATGTCTGGGCCCCCAGCGTGTCCCTAACTCCTGTTTGAGCCCTGTTCTTAAACCACTTCTCTCTCCACCCCAGGAGAGGACTGGAGAAGCAAACCCCACAAATAACACAAATAGGAGAAAGAACCAAAAGTCATCCCCACTGCAACCAGACACGAGGGAGAGACAATACAAACCCAAAAGGAAAAAAACACAGGGAGGAAATAAACTAATAACGGGGGTATTTCTACAGTACACAACAGGTCACCAAGCTCTGGAACACGACAATAAGGACCGATACGCAGGAGCAGCACTGAAGCTATATCTGGCGACGAGCAACATGATCAACAACCTTATAAAGGGTGAAGGCAGCTGTGAATGTTCAATAGCAGCCTGAGCTCCTAGAAACCATTCAGAAGCCAGCAGAAATTAACTGATGGCCATTGATCTGCCAGCGGGCTGTGAGCTCTATTGAAATGTCGACGGCTCACGCGATAGACTTCAAGAAAATGGCCGCGGAGGCGGCACGTGTGCAGATTGGCTTCTGCAGCCATTTTCTTGAAGTCCATCATGTCAAGCACCGGAAATTCAAACCAGCCCCCCGCCACGATAGCAGCAGTATCGCCGACCCTCTGTCCATTGACCCTCCTGAGCTGTTCCACTGCAATGACACCGCCTCCTGAGCCACAACTGCTACCCTGGTAAGCCATATCTGGATTATAAGACGGCACCCCCATTTTAACCCAGTATTGGAGGAAAAAGTGCATATTATAATCTGGAAAATACAGTAATTTCAGTGGATAGATACTAATGAAAGTAAGCAACGACCTTCATGTAACAAGCCATACCGTATATTTTAAAAGGTAACGACATGACATTTATTAGCTTCATCAAACTCTACCACAATCCGCGAAGAACATCTCAACCCTTGTACAACATTAATCTTGATACACCGCCTCTCTACTAATATTGCCCATATAGTGGAAAATGTAATAATGCTCATTATGTAAGGAACATAATTCTCACTTACTGTAAACCGCTATAATAAACACATATTTCTGCAAATGTAGGTTACTGTTACATAGATTTATCAGTTGTGCATTGATGCTTGCCGGTTGTCATATCACGCCGCTCCGTAAGCCAACATTGTGATTTATTGCCTTGTGTGCCCTGATGTTCCCCACATTACCCTTCACTGAGCAATGCATCGATCCTACAAGTGGAGAATCCATAGACATGACATACAAATAAGCCAAATATAGTATCGCTTTAGGAGAAAAGCAAAATATCTGGAATTCTTTATTCTTCCAAGTTCCAGCTACTGTTTGTGTAGAACCGGAACGTCCAACTTTCCAATGGATTTATGTTTTTCAGAAGTACCGTATTTTTCATTTTATAAGACGCACCCCAAATATAGAGATAAAAAAAAGTAATAAAAAATGGAGTCCATCTTTTACTCTAGTGGTGTCTTACCGTAGGGGGATGACAGCAGTGGTGGAGTGGGGTCACAGAAGGCAGGGGGGTGCTGGAGTAGGGCAATACTGACTGCAGAGTGACAAGCTGCTGTGTGACCGTCTGCGCTGGCTGCTTTGTGGCCGACCGTGCTGGCTGCTTTGTGGCCGGCCGTGCTGGCTGTGTGGAGCAGGGCAGTCCGGTGGTGAGATACTCTGTTGGCAGTGTGATCGTCAAATAATGCTGCCCAGAATCGGTGCCTGTGCAGATTGAGCTCTCGGCTCAATGACAATCCAAGAACTCTATCTGCGCATGCGCCGACTCCTTGCGGCATTATTTGAAGATCGCACCGTTGGCAGCGCATCTCACCCGCCACACCACCATGCTCCACACAACACCCACTACAGCCAGCACAGCCCCGCACCACCGACAGAACATCTCACCCGCCGAAGCCAGCACAGCCTCGCACTATCGACAGAGCATCTCACCCGCCGCACCCAGCACAGTCCCGCACCGCCAACAGAGCATCTCACCCGCCGCAGCCAGTACAGCCCCGCACCGCCGACAGCACATCTCACCCGTCACAGTCAGCAGAGCCCCGCACCGCCGACAGAGCATCTCACCTGCCGCACCCAGCACAGTCCCGCACCGCCAACAGAGCATCTCACCCGCCGCAGCCAGCACAGCCCCGCACCGCCAACAGAGCATCTCACCCGCCACAGCCAGCACAGCCCCACACCGCCGACAGAGGATCTCACCCACTGCACAGCCCTGCTCCACACAGCGCTTACCAAAGCCAGCACAGTGCCCATTCTCCATCTCCTGGTAGGCTACATTTGGATTTTAAGACGCACCCCTCATTTTCCCCCCATTAGGAAAAATGCGTCTTATAATCCGAAAAATACGGTAATCCATGAAATGCAGTGCAGATCGTTCACATTTCACCTATTTTAGGAGCTCGGCAGGTTGCATGACAAAAAGGTTTGTTTTATTTTATTCTGTGATTGAATGCAGGTCACGAATGTAGGTCAACCTGGCCCCGAGAGTCGCAAGAATCGGACCATTACACCATTATATCCACACAAAGTAATAATGCCACCAGTAAAGTTGACAAATTCTGCAACGTGTATCCAATTACTGTGGAGATATCCTTTGTTATCTTCTGAAAAAGGACTGGGTAGATTGGTTTGAAAGGTTATTTTATGTATAACCAAAACGAAAAGGCAAAGATTAATTATACCGGGGTGCAATGTCATAAATTCTTCCGCTGCTATTTTCTTGTCTTATCCTGATTTCAAAACATGTTTTGGAGAATCTAAAGGGAAGGGACATGAGGTTACTTTCTTCCTCGCTCGCTGTTTATTCCAACTCTCAAGCGAAGGTGAAGATTTCAAGAAATAAAACATTTTGCGGCATTGTGTAGGGGCCACCGTGGTCAGGCACAATATATGATCTGGTGCCGTGGAATGGAGCTGGTGCTCAACATGCAATTGGAAAAGTAAATAAGGGCGAGGTAAGTACACAGAGGATATTATATTTTATTATTACTGTAAGAACCTTTGCAGCGCTGCTAAAAAATATATTTACGCTAGTACTTTCTTTAATAGAGGGTTTTTTTTTTATATTGTAAGGCTGGTTTTGTATTGAGCCAGACTCAATCAATGACTAAGTCATGAGTGTAATGCAAGTCACTACTTACAGATGGTACAGACGGAAGAGTAGTCAGGTAAGCCGGGGTCAGGTAACAGGAGGATACGTCTGGACACAGGGTAAACAGAAGCGTAGTCAAGTCAGAAGCCGATGGTCAGGATTCCAGGAGGGTACATATAGATTCAGGGAGAAGACAGAGACGTGGTCAGGTAATGGTCCAAGGTCCAAAGCCAGGAGGTCACGTCAAAAACAGTGAGTGGGCAGAGAAGAGTCAAATAATGGTCCTGGGTCAAGGAACTAAGATCAGAACACAAGCACAAACACAAGCCAAGAGCACAACTGCAGAACCAGAAAGTATGACTGGCAAGGTTCTGGGAAAGCATGCTCAGTAAAGAAGCCTAAGCAGTTACCAGGAAGATGGAACACCTGAGTAAAGGTACCTCCCAGAACCTGCATGGAATCCTGCGCTGTCAATCAACCTGCCAGCTAGTGCTCAGAGAAACACAGTAGAGTATCTCCAAATATGCAAGATGCTCTGCACAAAGGAATCATGGCACTGCCGGCTCATTAAAAGGATTATCCAGTTTTGTTCTTTAAAATTGATGGCCCTTCTTTGGATACGCCAACATTATTAAAATTGATGGCTCATTCTTTGGATAGGCCAACATTATTAGATCTAGGGGGGTATGCTGTATAGATCCACAAGGACACTGTAATGGTGTACACTGCCGGCTTATGGAGGACACTGCCGGCTCATTAAAAGGGTTATACAGTTTTCTTCTTTAAAATTGATGGCCCTTCTTTGGATACGTCAACATTATTAAAATTGATGGCCCATTCTTTGGATAGGCAAACATTATTAGATCTGGGGTGTGTACTCCATAAATCCACAAGGATACAGTAATGGTGTAGGTGGAGTGTAGGGGACCGGGGCTCCTAGACTGGCCAACAGGGTAGGGGACGCTAGCTATCCCTAATCCCAGAGTTACCTCTGATGGTAAGGATATCTAGGCCACTTCCCTTGCCCAGCTGATGACCATCCCTGACCTTATACCCCCTCCCCCATCCCCTGGGGAGGGCTGGAGCAAGAGGGATAAAGCCAACAGAAATAGACAAACAGGGGAAACCAAATCTGTATCTCTCGGCAAACACACACAGAGGTATAAGACAAAAAGAGCTTAGGAAGAAAGTAACAGCAAGAAGGAAAGAACAAGACAACAGGAGAACTCCAATTATAAATACAATTACCAGCAGAACTGGGATAAAACAGCACATGGACCGGTTTAGCAAAAGCTATAGTCAGCATAGGAATATAGGCTCCCCCATCTTAAAAAAGTGGGAAGTGATTGTGATAAGGCTCCCACAAGAAGTGATCCAAGAGGTTACCAGCTGGCTAGCAGAAATTAATGCCTGCAAGCCCTATCACTAACGAGAACACAGCTGGTTGACGCTAAGACTGTTTGCGTAACTCAGAAGCACCAAAGAAGGCATAGTGAGGAGTATCAGATTTTGCAGTGTGAACAGCGTCAGATGAGCCAAACACGACGTGACAGCAAATACTGACAGCTTTTAAATTGATTGAGACCTGATGAGAATATAGTTTGTTCCACATATTTACTAACAGCAGAACATTAGTCTGGATCAAGACAAAGTAATCTATTATATTAGTATGCCATTATTATATTGATATGGTTACTAGAAGTAATATTATATAAAATTCAGTATGTACATTCTTCAGATCCAGCAATACATTTCTTGGTACATTGTAAAATATAAGCTATTCACAGGAGACTGCGGCATATAGGATTGGGAGCTTTGACTGTTTTTCCTTTTTTTTTTCCCTTTTCACATTTTTCTCTGGCAGATTTCTTCTTTTATTGGCAATTGTGCACTTGCAGTTGCTATGATAACAACACTGTCTGTACTTTCTCCAGCATATTTGAGTTCGCACATTATCCTCAGAGAGACGGTGTCTGGGATTCTTCTGTTGTTTGCAATGGCTCAGTACAAGTCCACGATGATTAAAATTAAAATGGTGCAAAAACGTTCTTTGACAGAGGCTCCCGCCAGAGATGAGAACCGTTCAGTGAAACTTCCGTTTCGCCGCGGCTTATTAACTGCAGTCACACGTTGGCCATGTGCCACTCTGTCTCTCCCTCTCTCGCTGATTCCAATAATAAAGAAAAATTGCTGGTTTCTAATAAAGAAAAATCTGCGAAATTTTAAATTATGGCATTATCCTGTTTCTGCTAAACAGAGTGATCCAGGACAACCGGGAAGTCATACGCAGTCCAACACAAGTCATCAGTTAATGTCTTCTTGTCATGTGTATAGGGACAGACTCGGGGCTAGTTCTCATCTTATCATCTAGACCATGCACTTTAAACTTTTTTTTCCCTTTAGGCACTAGTTGCAGCAGCAGACTGGCTCAGTTGGCAGCAGTTAATCAATTGCCGGCCGGGATTTAAGCCTTCTGCTTCCTGGACTTGCTGCTGGTTATTCTATTCAGTTAGGAGCTAGCCAGGGAGCAGAGAGGATGTCTTGTTATTACTGCTACTATCTACTGCGATTGTTCTGAGTTCTTCTACCTCCCTTTCTTTATACTCTTAGGGGTACTTTGCACGTTGCGACATCGCTACTGCGATATAGTCAGGGTCAAATCGAAAGTGACGCACATCCGGCGCCGGTAACGACGTCGCAATGTGTAAAGCCTAGATGCGCCGATAAACGATCGCAAAAGCGTCGTAAATCGGTGATCTGTGTAGCGTCGGTCATTTTCATAATGTCGCACCAATAGGAGATACGATGTTGTTCGTCGTTCCTGCGGCAGCACACATCGCTGTGTATGAAGCCACAGGAGCGAAGAACATCTCCTTACCTGCGTCCACCGCCAATGCGGAAGGGAGAAGGTGGGTGGGATGTTTACGTCCCGCTCATCTTCGCCCCTCCGCTTCTATTGGATGGCTGCCGTGTGACATCGCTGTCACGCCGCACGACCCGCCCCCTTAGGAAGGAGGCGGGTCGCCGGCCAGAGCGACATCGCAGGGCAGGTAAGTCCGTGTGAAGCTGCCGTAGCGATAATGTTCGCTACGGCAGCTATCACAAGATATCGCATGTGCGATGGGGGCGGGTGCTATCGCGCTTGGCATCGCTAGCATCGGCTAGCAGCGTGCAAAGTACCTCTTAAGGCCCCGTTACACGCAACGACGTATCTAACGATATATCACCGGGGTCACGCACATCCGGCATCGTTAGCGACGTCGTTGCATGTGACACCAACGAGCGGCTGTTAACAATGGAAAATACTCACCAAATCGTCCATCATTGACACGTCATTCGTTTTAAAAAAATCGTTGATTCTTGAGGACGCAGGTTGTTCGTCGTTCCCGAGGCAGCACACATCGCTACGTGTGACACCTCGGGAACGACTAACTACAGCTTACCTGAGGCCGCCGGCAATGCGGAAGGAAGGAGGTGGGTGGGATGTTACGGCCGCTCATCTCAGCCCCTCCACTTCTATTGGGCGGCCGCTTAGTGACGCTGCTGTGACGCCGAACAAACTGCCCCCTTAGAAAGGAGGCAGTTCAGCGGCCACAGCGACGTCGCTAGGTAAGTCCGTATGATGGCTCCTAATGATATTGTGGCGCAGCGATTTTTGCCCGTGACGCACAACCAACAGGGGCGGGTGCTTTCACCAGCGATATCTCTAGCGATATCGCTGCATGTAAAGCCCCCTTTAGTCATTAGGGCCTGGGCTCCTGGGTTCAAATCCCACCTAGGACAACATCTGCAAGGACATAGTATGTTCTCCCCTTGCATTTCCTCTGGGTTCTCCGTTTTCCTCCCACACTCCAAAACATACTGATAGGGACTTTAGATTGTGAGCCCCAATGGGGACAGAGTTGTCAATGTATGTAAAGCGCTGTGGAATTAATTGCTCTATATAAGTGAATAAATTATATTATACCTTGGAGTCTCGACCCTGACTAGCATTAAGTCTACCGTCGGGATAAGGGACAGCACAGGGCCAGCCTAGGAGCCCTGTATCATACATTCCTCCCCGTTACACTTGTCTAGTGCTAATATTGACTTTCCTTTTTGCAATTTATAAAAAAGTAAATACACTTATACATTACATATAAGTTTGTAAAAACTTTTAAAGATTATTTTATTTGTTTGGAATGAATATAGATAATTGATTAATCTGACGTAAATTGTTAGAGCAAGGGAATTACATTCCTTTCCATATTAAATATTTATCACTGAAAACCAAAACATTTTTTAAACTGATAATTGTAATAAAGTTAAAGGGTAACTAAACTTTCAAGTATCTTTTCAGAATAATGTTACAATGCGACTGCAGGTGTCTTGGCCGGTACGAGAGGACTTCTGGCGAGTGGCGCAACACCAAGGAAATGCCAGGGTAGAAATACAATGAAAGGCTCTGCTCCTAACACCCACCCGAATCTGATCCATGCACTCCCTAACATCCCCTGACGGGTCCTTCCCCCTTGCACCGTCACGTGCCTAGTTCCTCAATGGCCTCAAACTCACCCTGACTAGTGAAGGCCAGCGAGACACTAGGCTTGCTGCTGTAATAAAACAATACAAGGAAGGTAAGACAAACAGGTGAAGAAGACATAACAAATAACACTCCACAGCTTCTCCAGTGGGAAGTTCTCAGCTGCAACCGAAGCGTTACTTCAGCTTCTCCAGAGACTGGCCCTTTCAAAGTGGACAGCATAGGTATGAGCTATAGCCGGCATAGGGAGGAGTGAGGCATGGATGTTTATAGCAGAAGGGAGTGGCTGCAGCTGAGGTTACAACTACCTGTTAGATCACTGCATAATAGAAATGAACCTTAACCCCTTCAGTACTGGATGGAATTAAATATGCTCCATCTCAGGGTAAATAACAAACAGGCACAAAAGTGGATCTGGGATTCATAATATGCTGTGACCTTTTGATCCCAGATCCCCTCAAGATCACATCAGGCAGTGACAAATAAGCTGTCCTATGTGCAGATGAGGAATGACACTCTCCGACCATTATATTTCTTTTATCCGGCTTTTTTACCAGTTTCCTTCTGCAGGTTCAATATCTTAATATGCAATTGACTCTGAGCTGGTGGGAGAAAACTAGCTGCAATGATCTCTGTCATGCACAACACAGAACACAGATAAAGATTCCTAATTTTTATTGCATAGTTAGCGCACAGAGAGAAGCATTAGTAGAACAGAAGACAATACACATCATGACTGAGCTGTCTGGATGTGGTGCCAACTTTGGGGTGAGGTAAAAGACTTGTTAGATAGCCCGGTGTGATATCTATGTGTCTCCCTCTGCCTGTTTCTTCACTTCTCCTTCACACAACCACTCTCTACAGACAATTTCCATATTATAGGTTGTATAATGACACCCCAGTGAGCCGACTGTCCATTTTGTCTAGGCAAGACAACGTTAAACTGTTTTTTTTCAGAATGAATGACAAGTTAAGAAGAAAAGAAGGATGGAAAGAAGTGGCTGACAAGTGGAGAAAGAATCTCATTTATCTGATAACTATTACAAAGTTTCCTATATTCGCTTGTACTATTGATTTATACAAAGTTTCTGGAATTACAGTCGCCATTTGATTGCAGATTTCGTATATGGTTCTAAATTTACTCCATGGCCAAATTGATGGATAGGCAAAAAGGCTGATTAAGACCATTTTATGACGGCTGTCGTTTTTTCTTTTGTGACAAACAAGCAAAACAAATGCTGATTCATGGAACACAACTGTCAAAGAATTAATCTGCTTTGTCAGATTTTTTTTTTCAGTTCGGATGTTGTAGATAAAAAGCTGCTCACCCCGAATGACAAATCTGGATCCCATCAGCAGAAGCCCAGACCAGGACACAGAACACACCAGAGATTTGGATTTGTTTGAATCAATGTGTTAACGTGTGGTATCGTCATCCAAGGAAACAAACTTCACACGCCAGCAGTAAATGACAAGTCTTTCACAAAACAGTGTCACGGTCGTCTCTCTGTCTTTGGAGACTAGTGACAAGTTCAGGACTTGAGTCACTCAATACCATCTAAGGCTCTATATTAAACATAGTTCATTTCTTTTGGTGCCTAAGGAGATAATGTCAATTTTGTTGCCAGCAGCTCCTAGCAGTGATTTTCAGCTGCACTGTTGGTTTAAGTAGTGCTGTTTCCCAGCAGTCCTTGCTGAAGATACAAATCCATTGCATCCTTGGTGGAAGGTACTGTGGAAGAGTGTTCCATAAGTCAGACTTTATACTTTTTTTGTTGCTGTTTTCCCCTGTTTGTCGTTTGTCTTACCTTACCTTGTGTCATACGAGTGCAGCGGTGGGACTAGCGTCCCTCGCCTGCCAATGCATTAGCCAGAGCAACTACAGGGTTTCTCGGGGTCAAAGGTTCCTGCTTGGTGACAGTTGAGTAGACTGTATAGGGCCTGTCTAGGAGAGTAGGGACAACTGCAAGTGAGTGCAGGAGGTGTCTCATCTACCCCTCTCACTAGCACTAGGGCCCACTGTTGTTATAGTGTCTCCTGTGTTCCCCCCTTACTTGTGTAATTGTTTTTTGTATCTTTTGTCATGGTTCCACCTCCTCGTCCACATGGCTAGGGGGTGGAAACTTCTCTCGGGCCTCATTTCCGGAGCTTAGATGCTTTAAATTCTGTCATCTCTGGTGAACCAGTGCCGGCTATAAGCTTAGCACTGCTTTGCCTGTGATTGCTGGTCCCTAAAAGTGTTTCCTGATCCGTCCTTCCCCTGTGCTCTGTCTGTGTTCTGTCCCACCTCCTTCCTTCCCACAATAGCCCCAGTCGTTCCCCCTTCTCCTACCTCCCCACTCGGTTGCTTCCTCTGGTACTGACCTCAGCCTGACCTTGACCCCGCTTTTGCTCGTTCCTCCAGTCTTCTTTCTCACCGTACTGTGTATGACCTGGTCTGCCTGACCATCCCCCGCACGCCCCGTGGCCTCTGTATTCTGGCTGACTCTGCAGGGCAGTGCTCCAGCACACACTGTGTGTCCACCTCCATGCTGATTCAGCTCTGTGTAGTGTCTTTTCCTGCAGGGCTCCAGCTCCCCCTGGTGGTAGCCCGACATTTTTGTTGTGTGTCAGGTTTCCCATAGATCTGAACACACGTGCCATGCTTGTCCTAATCTTGAAGATTCAGTAGGTAGTACTAGAAAAAAATAATATAATGCTCACATCTTTGGAGTAGAAATGTTTTCATTTTTTTTTATCTACCATTTTAACTTGCTTGTTGCAGCTACACCAATTTACAGACGAAATAGAACTTATGGCTCAGACATGACATAATGTATCCTACCTAGTGGGGTTTAGAGTTATTAGATCTCACATGGGAGTTTGGTGACCTTATGAAGATGAAAAGCTACAGACAAATCAATGTTATAAAGGTTTTTGTAGAATATGTGGAAATTGGTACTAATGAAGATAGAATCTACTCTGAACTATGCCATTTGCGTTAGGTAATATAATCTTACTTAGTGGTAATATGGATGATATCTCGTATGTAGAGGGGAACGCCAAACACAAGGGACACAGACTAACCTTCAATCACTCCTGAAGAAAAGAAGACAGGGCACTATCTATAAATAAATTAATGGTAATGGAAATGCGGCCAGTATAAAGTGTAGTAGTAAGCACTAGTTTACAAAGTAGCACATGCTGTAATTTTACAGACTTAATTTGCAAATGACATTGCCGCGGTCTACTGATTGACAAGTTCAGGGTTAGCATTGCCAACGTATAGAGCAGGTGTCACCAACTTGTGATTTCAGAGCCACATGTGGCTTGTGGGCCTGTAATGTGTGGCTCATGTAAGCATAAGCACCAGGTCTTGCAAACAGCTATGAAGAGCAGGTCACCAGATGGTGACTTTTGTGAGTGGCCCCACACAGAAGAGCAGATCTGGATGGGAATAAGGTGGGACCCCTGGATCTTGGTGTATACTGCCTCTGGGGGATTTTTGTGTAAAAGCTTTGGCTGTCACTATACTGGTAATGGGGGCTCTGTGTGTCACTACTGTGAGGGAGAGGGAGCTGAATGTGGCTTGTGACCTTCTCTCAGGTCTGAATGTGGCTCACAACCCTCTCTCAGGGCTGAATGTGGCTCCTGACCCTCTCTGAGTCGTGAATGTGGCTCGTGACCCTCTCTCAGTACTGAATGTGGCTTGTGACCCTCTCTCAGGTCTGAATGTGGCTCACGACCCTCTCTCAGGGCTGAATGTGGCTCCTGACCCTCTCTCAGGGCTGAAGGTGGCTCACGACCCTCTCTCAGGACTGAATGTGGCTCGTGAGCCTCTCTCAGTCGTGAATGTGGCTCGTGACCCTCTCTCAGGGCTGAATGTGGTTCATGACACTCTCTCAGGTCTGAATGTGGCTCGTGACCCTCTCTCAGGGCTGAATGTGGCTTGTGACCCTCTCTCAGTCGTGAATGTGGCTCGTGACCCTCTCTCAGGGCTGAATGTGGCTCGTGACCCTCTCTCAGTTGTGAATGTGGCTCGTGACCCTCTCTCAGGGCTGAATGTGGTTCATGACACTCTCTCAGGGCTGAATGTGGCTCCTGACCCTCTCTCAGGGCTGAATGTGGCTCGTGACCCTCTCTCAGTCGTGAATGTGGCTTGCGAGCCTCTCTCAGGGCTGAATGTGGCTCGTGACCCTCTCTCAGTTGTGAATGTGGCTCATGACCCTCTCTCAGGGCTGAATGTGGTTCATGACACTCTCTCAGGTCTGAATGTGGCTCGTGACCCTCTCTCAGGCCGGAATGTGGCTCGTGACCCTCTCTCAGGTCTGAATGTGGCTCACAACCCTCTCTCAGGGCTGAATGTGCCTCCTGACCTTCTCTCAGGGCTAAATGTGGCTCGCAACCCTCTCTCAGGGCTGAATGTGGCTCGCGACCCTCTCTCAGGGCTGAATGTGGCTCGTGACCCTCTCTTAGTGGTGAATGTGGCTTGCAACCCTCTCTCAGAGATGAATGTGGTTCTCAAGGTCAGAAACTTTGGGGACCACTGGGGTTGGGAACCACTGTTAGAGAACAACACTAACTCCTTGTGTTATGAATTTAGTAAGATGACACATACAATAGGATGAACTTACATTCATCAGCCGAGTATTCATGTGTTCGGAGTGAGGAGAAACTACTAAGCCCCTGCCCAAAAACCCCCTTATAGAGATGGGTATCATATAAATAAGATGCATGCATACAATTTATAATGTATATCATAACCATTTATAGAGTAAAAATACTGATCCAACTCATCTCTACTTCCTGGTCTTGTACCATCACATCAGAAATGGTAAACAATGAGAGCTCCACCAATCACTGACTAAGGTGGGACCCAAGTGTGGCCAGTGATTGGCTGAGCTAGCATTTCCTGTCACTTCCTGTGTGGTGATACAATATCAGGAAGTAGAAGGAAGGACAAGGACACTACCCGGAAGGACAACTCGCTAAAGTGTAAGAGTGGGAACTGCGGGCGATCGGTGATGGTGAATATTACCTTTTGTATTTTTTTTTATCCATAATGTTCTCTTTTTTTAATCACTTGAAAACCACAGTAAAAAATATCTACTATATTTTATTATTTAAAAAAAGTCTTGCAGATCAGTGGCGGTCTGGGTCCTGAGATCCTCATTGAATGCTCAAAGTCTATAAGCCTGTTTACACCTCTGTTTGCATGATCATGTAGGAGCAGAGAGCTCCTGCTTCTCGAGCAATGCCCTTCTTGCATGTGGTTTAAAAGGAACCTGTCATGTAAAAAACACTACTAACCTGTAGACATGGGGCTAATCTGCAGCTTAAAAGCATCTGATGCCATGCGGCCACCACACTGAGAGCCCTGCTGCTGGGAGGAAGCTAACTTCATTCCTCCCAGCAGCTTCAGGCTTTCAGTCATAGGGGTGGTGCTGGCATGGTTCAGTCACTGCTCTGTGCATTGTGATTGGTGGTCGTAACCGCGCCCCTCGCACTGCATCAGTACAGAGACGGCTATCAGGGAGGGTGTGGTTACAACCGCTGGCAACTGAAACCACGCCAGTGCATCCCTTATGACTGAAAGCCCCACGGCTGCTGGGAGGAATAAAGATAATTTCCTCCTGGCACTAGGGCTCTCTGTGCAGTGCAGGACAGCTTTAGAGTGCTATTAAAGCAATTAAAGCACCACTCCAGTGATTTTTTAATTGAGTAGTGCTTAAAAGGTAAGTCCCCTGCCCACCTGTCTTATACTCACTTGCCGCTCTTCATCTTTTTCCAGTGTTGCTGATGTTGGTCTTCGTCCAGTGTTTCATGGAGCCAGAGGTCACAACTCAATACAAGTCTACGAGAGCCACATTCTGGCCTCATTCTGGCTCTCATAGACTTGTATTGACAGTTTAAGAAGTACGTTCTGACCAGCGCTAAAAATGGATGAAGATGGTCACAGGTGAGTACAATACAGGGGCAGGGATCTTAAATTTAATCACCACTCTAGGGATGAAAACAAGAAAAATGCTGGAGAGGTGCTTTAACCTGCAGATTAACCCCATATCTTCAGGTTATTAGCATATTTTGACATGACAGGTTCCCTTTAAGCGATCAGTGGGGGTCTCAGGACCCAAATTCCACCAGTATAAAACCTTTTCAAATATTAGAAATAGTAAAATAGTGTAGTTTTAGATATGGGTACCCTATAATCTGGCCATACAGCTCAAATAATCGTTGTGTGGCTGATAGCTATCTCTCCCAAACAGCCGAACATGAGCACCGGCGGGCAGAGGAGCTTACATTTCTTCTGCGTGTAGAGAGAGTAGCAATCTGCTGCCCATAACCCCTCGAAAGGGTTTATCCAGATGACAGTGACGAGCAGCTTTTCTACAATATCTAAGTATCTAATGTAATTTTCTTTTTTGCTACCAAATAAATGGAGCTGCCTCATCCCTGTGATAACTATTGATTAATGTCAACATTGGCGAGAGTTGAAATTTAGAGATAAAGTTGGTAGGAGTAGAAGAAGAAAAGTGGAATCAAATTGTCCATAACAGCTCACTTCTTTTCTATGTTCCAGGAGAAACGAAATATAGAACAGATTATTTCCAATGAAAACTCAACATCTAATCATGTCATGGTTGGTCCCACTGCCTTGACCGGTTGCGTTGATGATGTGAAATGTTACTATGACTTTTTCCTATCAACCCATTTCATCTAGATTTGAATGAAATAGGGAATAAATAAAGCAGCTCCATCCCCTTCATTATGGTTGGTGGTAACTTGTACTCATCTTCTTTAAAGGCAGAGCAACTAGTGATGAGCGGGCACTACCATGCTCAGGTGCTCGGTACTCGTAACTAGTGATGAGCGGGCACTACCATGCTCCGGTGCTCGGTACTCGTAACTAGTGATGAGCAGACACTACCATGCTCGGGTGGTCAGTACTGGTAACTAGTGATGAGCGGGCACTACCATGCTCAGGTGCTCAGTACTGGTAACTAGTGATGAGCGGGCACCACCATGCTCAGGTGCTCAGTACTCATAACTAGTGATGAGCGGGCACTACCATGCTCAGGTGCTCTGTACTCGTAACTAGTGATGAGCGGGCACTACCATGCTCAGGTGCTCTGTACTCGTAACTAGTGATGAGCGGGCACTACCATGCTCAGGTGCTCTGTACTCATAACTAGTGATGAGCGGGCACCACCATGCTCAGGTGCTCTGTACTCGTAACTAGTGATGAGCGGGCACTACCATGCTCAGGTGCTCAGTACTCGTAACTAGGGATGAGCGAGCACTACCATGCTCAGGTGCTCAGTACTGGTAACTAGTGATGAGCGGGCACTACCATGCTCAGGTGCTCAGTACTCATAACTAGTAATGAGCGGGCACTACCATGCTCAGGTGCACAGTACTTGTAACTAGTGATGAGCGGGCACTACCATGCTCAGGTGCTCAGTACTCGTAACTAGGGATGAGCGAGCACTACCATGCTCAGGTGCACAGTACTTGTAACTAGTGATGAGCAGGCACTACCATGCTCAGGTGCTCAGTACTCGTAACTAGGGATGAGCGAGCACTACCATGCTCAGGTGCACAGTACTTGTAACTAGTGATGAGCGGGCACCACCATGCTCATGTGCTCTGTACTTGTAACTAGTGATGAGTGGGCACTACCATGCTCGGGTGCTCAGTACTTGTAACTAGTGATGAGTGGGCACTACCATGCTCGGGTGCTCGGTACTCGTAACTAGTGATGAGCGGGCACTACCATGCTCAGGTGCTCAGTACTCGTAACTAGTGATGAGCGGGCACTACCATGCTGTGGTGCTCTGTACTCGTAACTAGTGATGAGTGAGCACTACCATGCTCGGGTGTTCAGTACTCGTAACTAGTGATGAGCGGGCACTACCATGCTCAGGTGCTCTGTACTCGTAACTAGTGATGAGCGGGCACTACCATGCTCAGGTGCTCTGTACTCGTAACTAGTGATGAGCGGGCACTACCATGCTCAGGTGCTCTGTACTCATAACTAGTGATGAGCGGGCACCACCATGCTCAGGTGCTCTGTACTCGTAACTAGTGATGAGCGGGCACTACCATGCTCAGGTGCTCAGTACTCGTAACTAGGGATGAGCGAGCACTACCATGCTCAGGTGCTCAGTACTGGTAACTAGTGATGAGCGGGCACTACCATGCTCAGGTGCTCAGTACTCATAACTAGTAATGAGCGGGCACTACCATGCTCAGGTGCACAGTACTTGTAACTAGTGATGAGCGGGCACTACCATGCTCAGGTGCTCAGTACTCGTAACTAGGGATGAGCGAGCACTACCATGCTCAGGTGCACAGTACTTGTAACTAGTGATGAGCAGGCACTACCATGCTCAGGTGCTCAGTACTCGTAACTAGGGATGAGCGAGCACTACCATGCTCAGGTGCACAGTACTTGTAACTAGTGATGAGCGGGCACCACCATGCTCATGTGCTCTGTACTTGTAACTAGTGATGAGTGGGCACTACCATGCTCGGGTGCTCAGTACTTGTAACTAGTGATGAGTGGGCACTACCATGCTCGGGTGCTCGGTACTCGTAACTAGTGATGAGCGGGCACTACCATGCTCAGGTGCTCAGTACTCGTAACTAGTGATGAGCGGGCACTACCATGCTGTGGTGCTCTGTACTCGTAACTAGTGATGAGTGAGCACTACCATGCTCGGGTGTTCAGTACTCGTAACTAGTGATGAGCGGGCACTACCATGCTCAGGTGCTCTGTACTCGTAACTAGTGATGAGCGGGCACTACCATGCTCTGGTGCTCTGTACTCGTAACTAGTGATGAGTGAGCACTACCATGCTCGGGTGTTCAGTAGTCGTAACTAGTGATGAGCGGGCACTACCATACTCGGGTGCTCGGTAGTCGTAACTAGTGATGAGCGGGCACTAGCATGCTCGGGTGCTCTGTACTCGTAACTAGTGATGAGTGGGCACTACCATGCTCGGGTGCTCTGTACTCGTAACTAGTGAAGAGTGAGCACTACCATGCTCGGGTGCTCTGTACTCGTAACTAGTGATGAGCGGGCACTACCATGCTCGGGTGCTCTGTACTCGTAACTAGTGATGAGCGGGCACTACCATGCTCGGGTGCTGAGTACTCGTAACTAGTGATGAGCGGGCACTACCATGCTCGGGTTCTCAGTACTCGTAACTAGGGATGAGCGGGCACTACCATGCTCGAGTGCTCGGTACTCGTAACTAGTGATGAGCAGGCACTACCATACTGAGTACTCATAATGAGTAGGTGGATGTTCGAATGGGTGCAACTCAAGTGCCGCATATAATGGAAGTCAATTGGGAAATTGAGTATTTTTCCGAAAGATCTTCCGGAAAAATGGTTGAGTTCCCCATTAGTCAAGTTGCGCCTATCTGAACATCTGACTGATCGTTACGAATATTGAACACACGAGCTTGGCAGTGCCCGCTCATCACTGGTTACGAGCACCTGATCATGGTAGTGCCCGCTCATCACTAGTTACGAGCACCTGATCATGGTAGTGCCCGTTCATCACTAGTTACGAGCACCTGATCATGGTAGTGCCCGTTCATCACTAGTTACGAGCACCTGATCATGGTAGTGCCCGCTCATCACTAGTTACGAGCACCTGATCATGGTAGTGCCCGCTCACCATTAGTTACGAGCACCTGATCATGGTAGTGCTTGCTCATCACTAGTTACGAGCACCTGATCATGGTAGTGCTCGCTCATCACTAGTTACGAGCACCTGATCATGGTAGTGCCCGCTCATCACTAGTTATGAGCACGTGATCATGGTAGTGCCCGCTCATCATTAGTTACGAGCACCTGATCATGGTAGTGCCCGCTCATCATTAGTTACGAGCACCTGATCATGGTAGTGCTCGCTCATCACTAGTTACGAGCACCTGATCATGGTAGTGCCCGCTCATCACTAGTTACGAGCACTGAGCACCTGATCATGGTAGTGCCCGCTCATCATTAGTTACGAGCACCTGATCATGGTAGTGCCCGCTCATCATTAGTTACGAGCACCTGATCATGGTAGTGCTCGCTCATCACTAGTTACGAGCACCTGATCATGGTAGTGCCCACTCATCATTAGTTACGAGCACCTGATCATGGTAGTGCCCGCTCATCACTAGATCTGCTGGCATGATTTTGAACAATATTCCATGCATTAGAAGGCATTTTAACAAGCAAGCCGCGTATACATTCCTCATGCATTTAATATAAGCAGAAAATGCATAGAGTTGGTCTATGCATTCACCATAGTTTCTATGGGTAGAATCAGCAATGTGTATACAATCCACATGGTATATTTTATTAAAGAAACGGTAAGACTTGAAATTAATGAAAAAATAAAGCAAAGCAATATACTCCCCATATGTCACACGGCTTCTGATGAGTGATAGAACACGTTGTCTGGAAAATGTTATTCCATGGCTTTTTTTTCCTATTTTTATCTGATGTCAAAAGGTGCAGGGTCCATTAAAGTGGAGAGAGGTGGCTTTGCTTGTGCACGGGAAGGTTTCCCATGAGATGATACCGTATATATCTATTCTTGCACATTCCACAAACCAATTACAAGCAGACCATGTGTAATATTAAAGGCCTCTGATCAGTCACATATTGGACCATTTCAATGGATGATAGAACAATTTCTAAGTTTCCATCTTGTGCGGATGGGCCGCTAAATAGGGATGATTGAATACCTCAAATATTCGGCTTTGCGAATAATTGCCGAATAGGTCGCCGCTATTCAACTATTCGCGAATATTCGATGCACAATGTAAGTCAATGGGAAGCCCGACTAACAACTCTTCGGAACTATTCGGGCTTCCCATAGACTTAGGGGTACTTTGCACACTACGACATCACAAGCCGATGCTTGCGATGCAGAGCGCAATAGTACCTTCCCCCGTCGCAGATGCGATCTCTTGTGATAGCTGCCGTAGCGAACATTATCGCTACGGCAGCTTCACATGCACTTACCTGCCCTGCGACATTGCTCTGGCCAGCAACCCGCCTCCTTCTTAAGGGGGCGGGTCGTGCGGCGTCACAGCGACGTCACACATCAGGCGTCCAATAGAAGCGGAGGGGCGGAGATGAGCGGGACGTAAACATCCCGCCCACCTCCTTCCTTCCGCATAGCCGGCGTGAGCCGCAGGACGCAGGTAGGAGATGTTCCTTGCTCCTGCGGCTTCATACACAAAGATGTGTGCTGCCGCAGGAACGAGGAACAACATCGTAACATCGGTCCTTCCGAAATTATGGATGATGATACGATTTTGACACTTTTGCGTTCGTTAATCGTATCAAAAACGATTTACACACTCCGATATCGACAGCGACGCCAGATGTGCGTCACTTTCGATTTGACCCCACCGACATCGCACCTGCGATGTCGTAGTGTGCCAAGTACCTCTTACATTGCGTATCGAATATTTGCATAGCGGTGACCTATTCGTCGGCTATTCGCGAAGCCGAACATTTGAGGTATTCGATCATCCCTACTGCTAAAGTCTAAGGGGTACTTTGCACGTTACTACTGCGATATCGTCGGGGTCAAATCGAAAGTGACGCACATCCGGCGCCAGTAACGATGTTGCAACATGTAAAGCCTAGAAGCACCGATAAACGATCACAAAAGCGTCGTAAATCGGTGATCTGTGTAGTGTCGGTCATTTCCATAATTTCGCTGCAGCGACAGGTACGATGTTGTTCCTCGTTCCTGCGGCAGCATACATCGCTGTGTATGAAGCCGCAGGAGCGAGGAACATCTCCTTACCTGCGTCCCGCCTGCAATGAGGAAGGACGGAGGGTGGCAGGTGCGATGTCGGTGGGGTCAAATCGAAAGTGACGCACATCTGGCGTCGCTGTCGATATCGGAGTGTGTAAATCGTTTTAGATACGATTAACGAACGCAAAAGTGTCAAAATCGTATCATCATCCATAATTTCGGAAGGACCGATGTTACGATGTTGTTCCTCGTTCCTGCGGCAGCACACATCGCTGTGTATGAAGCCGCAGGAGCAAGGAACATCTCCTACCTGCGTCCTGCGGCTCACGCCGGCTATGCGGAAGGAAGGAGGTGGGCGGGATGTTTACGTCCCGCTCATCTCCGCCCCTCCGCTTCTATTGGACGCCTGATGTGTGACGTCGCTGTGACGCCGCACGACCCGCCCCCTTAAGAAGGAGGCGGGTCGCTGGCCAGAGCAATGTCGCAGGGCAGGTAAGTGCATGTGAAGCTGCCGTAGCGATAATGTTCTCTACGGCAGCTATCACAAGATATCGCATCTGCGACGGGGGCGGGGACTATCGCGCTCGGCATCGCTACAATCGGCTAGCGATGTCGCAACGTGCAAAGTAAACCTAAGTTTAGGAGCAGAAGAAGGCAACATAAAAAGAATACCTTCAGAAAAAAAAAAATAATAAAAAATAATTATTTTATTTTGTACTTTGTGGAATTGTGGAATGAGCTGGATATCATCATAGTATCTGCTTTGCTTTAGTTTTCTTTATTTTTTTCATCTTTAGCGTTCCTTAATGTATTTTAACATTGGCTCGGTTGTATTTCTTTGAGTCGTGAAGATTGAAATGGTTTTTTGACTGGGTGACATAATTTCATGACTTTAAAGAAGTCATCTTATTGTTAATATCTTTTACCTTATACAGTTACATATTTAAAGGGAACCTGTCAGGTGCAATATGAAACCAAAACCACGAGCAGTTCTGGGTACATATTGCTAATCCCTGCCTAACCGTCCCTGTATACACTAGCATAAATAAAGAGATCTTTACAAAAAGTATTTCTAATGATCCTTTATGATATGCTAATGAGGCCAGGGAGTGGTCGCAAAGGATTTTACTTCCCTTGGCTAGTCCGCCCTCTTAGCATGTTAGCACGCACACAGGGGCGTGCTTACATGCTACTTAATGCCCATTGTGCAGCGTCATCGACGGTACCTGTGCCCATTGTCTCCGCCTCAGACGGCAGGTTTAGGGTTAGTCACATGATCAGATGTCCCGGAACCTCCAGTCATGCGCACTATGAAGCTGGGTGTACGCGTCCCGGCTTCAGAGAGGTCTAGTGCGCATGACTGGACGTGCAGTGACGTCTGATCATGCGGACTGACCCTAAGCCCGTCTGAGAGGTGTTTACAACAGAACAGGTATGCGCGTCACCACCAATGACGCTGGGCAATGGGCATTGAATAGCATGTTAGCACACCCATGCTAACATTCTAAGATGGCGGACTAGTCAGGGGAAATAACTTCCTTGTGACTAGTCCCTGCGCTCATTAGCATATCATAAAGGATCTCTAGAAATAAGTTTTCTAAATATATCTTTATCTAACCTACTAGATACAAGGACAGTTAGGCAGGGAGTAGCAATATACACCCAGGACAGCTCGTGGTTCTGCGTGCTACAAGACCTGACAGGTTCCCTTTAAGATACTTCTGACCACCAAATACCATTTAGATGCCTTTTAGGGTAAATACAACACAGCCCGCAGGTAAATACATGAGTGACTATAGTCACCAATCGGTTGCATTATTTTTCATGCTTATAAATTCAAATTTCATGTGAACAATTCTCATGAAATCAACATGAAAAATGTGTCCAGAGAACAACTGAGTGGTCAGATGGTCATAATCGGAGACTTTGTTACAAGGAATGAATCCCTCTCCTTTGTAAATACACCCATCAGCCAACAAATGAGCCGATTCATTGCATAAAAAATTATGGTGGGATGGCAGCAGCTGCAAAAATGATGAAAATGAAGGGGAACAAAATTCAACTTTCTGTATCATTAATCGATCCTTGTTCTTCCTCAATGTAAGACCAAAAGCCTTTTCCGTCTAACGCTCCAATCAAAGTCACCTTGTGAATCTACATGTGAAAGAGTGGAGTGGATTACTATAAATTACTACACTGTGCTATTAAAGCGCACCAATCACCCAGATTTTCTTATATAACCCAAAGCCAGTGCTATACTGGCACTATCAGGATGATTCTATACATACTTGTAGTAGTCAGCTAGGATGTATAGGTTTTGAAACATAAGCAAGTAAAGTTTGTAAAATCATCAGCTTGTTGAGTGACAGCAGCTGATGGCTGGAGTGGATATTCATAATTATCCCTTCCCCCTGTTATGTATACTATCTATATTATAGAATCAATTTACTTTGTGACTAGAAGGACTTGTGCTGATGTCATGCCCATGTGACTAGAAGGGGCGGGGCCTCAGCCAACAGAAAACTGTTGCTTCCTGGTATCAGCTATGTTGGCTGAGACCCTGCCCCTTCTGGTCATATGGGTATGACATCAGCACAGGTCCTTCTAGTCACAAAGAAAATCGATTCTATAATATAATTAGCATAAATAACAGGGGGAAGACGCACAGGTCGGGGAGCGGGAATCACTATAAATACTCACCTCAGCTATTAGCTGGTCAGCAGCTGCTGTGACTCAAGAAGCTGCTCATTTTACAAACTTTACTTGCTTGTGTTTCAAAACCTATACATCCTAGCTGACAACTAAAGGTATGTATAGAATCAGCCTGATAGTGCCAGTACAGCACTGGCTTTATATTATACTAGCTGTACTACCCGGCTTCGCCCGGGTTAATAACTGTTGTTAACAAAATAGAATGTATTAACATTCCCGGGATAGAATGTATAAATAGAATGTATTAATGCCCGGGATAGTAACTGTCTCTCTGTTTCTCTCACATTCTCTGTCTGTCTCCCCTCCTCTGTATATATCTCTCTGTCTCTCTTTCTCTCGTTGTCTCTTTCCCTGTCTGTCTCTGACTGTCTCTGTCTCTTTCTCCGTCTATCTCAATCTCTTTCCCTGTCTGTCTATCTATCACTTTCCCTGTCTGTCTCTTTCCCTGTCTGTCTCTTTCCCTCTCTTTCCCTGTCTGTCTCTTTCCCTCTTTCCCTCTGTCTCTTTTCCTGTGTCTGTCTCTTTGTCTGTCTCTTTACCTGTCTTTGTCTGTCTCTTACCCTGTCTGTCTCTTTCCCTCTCTTTCCCTGTATGTATACCTGTCTGTGTCTGTCTCTTAACCTGTCTCTCTCTTTCCCTCTCTTTCCCTGTCTGTCTCTTTCCCTGTCAGTCTGTCTCTTTGTCTGTGTCTGTCTCTTTGTGTCTGTTTCTTACCCTGTCTATGTCTGTTTCTTACCCTGTCTGTGTCTGCCTCTTTCCCTGTCTGTGTCTGTCTCTTTCCCTGGCTGCATTGTGACACGCCAACATTCCATATAAGGGCGTGGCTGCGCATTCTTCTGGAGTTCTGGCTGCACTGTGGCTCCCAGCTCCATTCACTTTAATGGAGGCAGTTTTTTTGGTGAATAACTGTAAAGCGCGGGGTTAAAATTTCCCCTCAAAACATAGCCTATGACGCTCTCGGGGTCCAGAAGTGTGAGTGTGCAAAATATTGTGGCTGTAGCTGTGACGGTGCAGATGCCAATCCCAGACATACATACATACATACATACATACATACACACATTCAGCTTTATATATTAGATAGGAAAATCCTGCTGATTGTTGGCCTTAAATAGCTTTTATATAAAGTCCCATAGATCACTCAGTTCTCCTCTGAATGCAACTATATAAACAATTCACAACATTCCGTAGTTAAAAATGACAAATATGGTAAAAAATAATCCTTTTTTATGGGTTTCCACAGAATTTTTTGAGACAAAACCAGAAGCTTTTAATTGCCAGTGACAAATCGTGCTGGACCCTCAATACCTAATGAGATGAGCACATGAGTCCAGCAGACACAGGTAAAAGCTTAGACTCGAAATCAGTTTTTGATTATTGTTTACCATTTCAATTAGCAGATCTTCTGCGAAATTGATGTCATTGTAGATACATGCACCATGCAGAACAGGAAAACTACGGGCAGAAGGTATTTCACATGTACTATAGATTTAAAGAGCAATTCCACTTGAGCTTTAAATTTAGTGACACTGTCCTAAGGCTTCTTGTTTTACGGAATTTTAGGACCAAAATTAATCTTAGCGCAAGGTATGTTCCGATATGAAAAAACCCAAGATGCCTGAAGTGTGAGGTTAAAAGAAATGTATCAAATATAGATTTTTTTTATTTTTATTAATTAAAACTGTATATTGAAACATTTTATTTCCAATCTGATTTGATTTTCTGATTTTTTTTGGTCATAATATTCTGTTTATTTGTACACAATTATTGAGTTATTGCGGTAGCCCTATTGTTAGGGATGATATTAATATTTAGAGATGTTCCACATCATCAGTAGTCTGTGATGCTCATTGACTTCTATGATAGAGTTTTCTAAGCATGCTCAATAATATGTGCAGAGGCCATTGTGCAGGAAGAAGGAGGAGACTTGTGACCATTAGGGATGAGTAAACCTGAACGGTAAAGTTCGGAGTTCGTTCCGGACACCTAGTGTCTGGGGCTCGAATTCGAACATGGACTTGTCACTTAAGTCAGTGTCCGAGTTCAGTGTTTGAATGCTAAATAAAGTTTATTGAAAAGCTGGAACGCAGCCAATAAACAGGCTTTTGGCTTGGGGAAGATGTCTGGTCATTGCGGGGAACAAAATAAATAAATAATTTAAAAAAATTACATGTGGTCCTCCACTTTTTTAATAATCAGCACAGGTAAAGAAGACAGCTGCAGGCTGCAGTCTTGAGCTGTCTGCTTTACCTTGTGTAGTTACCAAAATTAGAGGGGATCTCATGCAGTTTTTTTTTTTTTAATTATATATAAATAAATAATTTTTTTAAACAACAGCGTTAGGTCCCCCCTATTTTTGATAACTCAAGGTAAAACAGACAGCTGAGGGCTGGTATTGTCAGACTAGGAAGGCCCATGGTTATTTGGCTCTTCTCAACCTAAAAATGTCAGCTCATAGCCACCCCAGATTGGTGCATCACATTATATACGCCAAATCCGGTACTTTGCCCGGCTTTTCCTGATTGCTCTGGTGCGGTGGCAATCAGGGTAATATTTTTGGAGGTGATGTCAGCTGGGAGTTGGCAGCTGGCATCAAGCCCAAGGGTTAGTAATGGAGAGGTGTGTATCAGACACCCCCATTACTAACCCGGCAAGTGTACAATTAAAAACACACACACACTGGAAAAAATAGTTTATTTAAGTAAAACTCCCCCACACTCCGTCATTCACTGACGTAATATCTTAAAAGAATCCTCAAAGGTCCAATTTAATCCAATGGTGTAATGTCCCATGATGTCCATCGAATCTTATGGAGCCTCGTTCTCAGAACGAAGCTCCATAGGTTATACTCAGTCAGCAGTAGGTATGGAGTTTCTGATGAGCATGAGAAATTCTGTCTGTCACTGAATGGGAGTGGCCTGGGGAGCCTTGTTCTCAGAACATTCTCAGAACAAGGCTCCATAGGAATTGATAGACATTGTTAAATTAATGTGGACATTTTTAAGTTAATAAATTGGTGAATGAGGGAGCGTAGGGGAGTCTTTATTCAAATAAACTATATTTTCCTGTGTGTTTTTTTCTTTTAACTTACTGGGTTAGTAATGTGGGTGTCTGCACCTCTATATTACTAAGCCCTGGGCTTGATACCAGCTGTCAATTCACAGCTGACGTCAACCCCAAAAATATTACCCCCATTGCCACTGCACCAGGGAAATTGGGAAGCGTTGAGGCAAAGTGCCAAAATTGCTGCATCTAATGGGTGCACCACTTCTGGGGCATCTACGGGTTGCTAATTTTAGGTTGGGAAGGACCAAATAACCATGGACATTCCCAGCTTGATAATACCAGCCCCTAGCTGTCAGCTGTACCTTGGAAAGTTATCAAAAATGGGGTGGGCCGGCATCTTTTTTTTTTAATTTATTCCCTATCCACATTTGTTTGCAGGGTCCTGCTCTTAACAATAAATAGTATATCCTTTCCTCTCTCATACAATCTATTAAAGTGGTCATTGTTGTGGTGTTGTAACTTTCTATTTTTATAGGGAGAAAAAACTTAAAAATATATGAAATATGAAGACTATTGCTATAAAATTCACTAGTAATTATTGGGTATTTAATAAGAATTAATTATAATATATATGGTGATAAAACAAAATAAAATACATGTATAAAGAAAAGTTCAAAATGCGTTTCCAGAAGGAGCACAGGATGGCATATTCTTAAAATCTGCTAATTTCAACTTCAAATAAAGGTGACAATTTCAAGGATCCATTTGGACGTGCTGCTGGACGTTATCTCCTTTGTGGATTTAATTGGTGACTGCACACCTCTGAATATCCAGGAGAACTGTCAATTATGTATGTGGTGAGCTGGTGACTTGTTCTAATCATGTCAAGAAGAAAAAAGAAAAAAAAAAGGGAAGATAGAAGAACTAAACTCCAATCTGTCACTTAAAATGCACTCATTTAAATTCACTAAAATGTCTCATTCAGACTCATAAAATCAATTGATCTAGGAGATAATCAGTAAAATGTTCCTAAGGACTCTTGAGTAATATAATTAACCGATAAATTATATATTATATTATACTTAGTGATAAGTGAACGTGCTTGCCACTGCTCGTTACTACATTGGGTATAGCGGATGCTGTAGAGGAATGCTTGAGTCCCTGACATGTAGGGATTGCCTGCCCTACATGGTAATGTATTACTAACCCTTGGGTTGTTGCCAGCTGAGACTACACAGCTGACATTAACCCCCAAAAATATTACCCCGATTGCCATCACAGCAGGGCATCGGAAAGAGCTGGGCAAAGTGCTAGAATTACATGTAGCATGTAAAGTAATGTGCCACTTCTGGGGCAGCTGCAGGCTGCAATTTTTAGGCTGGGAAGGGCCAAATAACCATGGAACTTCCCAGCCTGATAATATCAGCCTGCAGCTGTCTGCTTTACCTTGGCTGGTTATTAAAATTAGGGAGTACCCCATGTGTTTTTTTAAGTCATTTATTTAATTTCCAGGTGTCTCTCCCATGCTGTTTACATCCACATCAGCAATGTTCCTGCCCCCCGCTCTTCTGGAAAAATTCTCATGTTTCCACTTGGCTTCCATTATACTTGTTACACGAATTGAGCCCATCCGAGCATCCGACCTGCTCAATTCTAATAACGGACACTGTGCTCACTTATCACAAGTTGTATTATATTATTTTTTATATATATATATATATATATATATACACACACTGTACATATATATATATGTATATATATATATATATATACATATATATATAAAATGTTGTATATATAAACGATAACATTTGACTGAAACAAACTCTTTTGTCATTTTTCATTTAGTTCACTTACTTTGCCGTCAGGGGTGCAACATACAATCTCCTGGAAGGGATCAATGATTTTATAACTTTGTACCATTCATTTTACTGAAATTAAACTTATGTCTTTTAAGTGACAAATTTGACTTTAATTCTTCGTTTTTTTTTCTCCTCCTTTATTTTTTATACATGTATTTCACATTTTTTAATCATCACCATTATTACCACGATTTATTTGCAAACCTGTAAAAATTTGCTTGAATTTTACAAGGAAATCAAATGTGCCTTATTATTCTCTGGGATCTTAAAATAATAATAATAAAAATGGGTAAAAAAATAATAATAAAAAATAGTAGTCACGCAATGTTCAGCTTTTCTAGTCAACTCCTCCATCTGCTCCTCATCATCGTAGATCAGTCCTCAGTCACAGGTCATATCTGGTCTTCAGCGTCTCTGCCACTCAATAGGCCTCGCAACTAGTGATCAGTGAATACTAAATATTCGGGTTCGGATTATTTGTGCCTAGTACTAATCTAGTATTTGTCATGAATGAAAATGGGGAACCCATGAATTTTTCTTGAAGATTTCCCGGAAAAATGTTCAGGTTCCCCATTGACTTGCGTTAGGTTCATTATTCGTGACGAATACTGGAATAATTCTAGGTGTTTGGTACAAATAATCCGAAATCAAATATAAAGTATTCGCTCATCACTACTTGAAGCATAATGACATGGGGGAAGGGGAACACGTCATGACATTGCGTGGTGCCTAGTCAATGCTGGAGGCGCTAACGACCAGACAAGACCTGTGAATACCAAAGCCTTCAGTTTCCAAAGACCGGAGTAGAACTGTGCAAATTAGGCAGGTGTGTGCATAAAATATAAAAACTGGGGAGGAGTGAGAATATTTTTGCTGTCCCTTATCCCAGATGTAGGCTTGATGATAGCCAGGTCTGGACCACCAGCGTGACCCTAACTAATGTTCTAACCCTGATCTAACACCCCCCTGATGTAAACCCCACAAATACCACAGACAGGGGAAAAAAAGAAAACTTGTACACACTGCACACAAACAAAAAAGGAGAGACAATATGTGTACGGGAAGGAATAAAGTATAATGAAGGAAGTAAATGTTCAAAGGGGAAACTTCCACACCACTCAAACAAAAAACTACTGGTCACCAAATATAGGTTTGCCACAAAAACCGGAATCGCAGGAGCATAAGCTGAAGCTATAATCAGCAGTATCAAACAGACTCCCTAACCTTAAATAGGAAAGATACAGCTGAATAAGAATTAGCAATCTGAGTCTCAAGGAGCTGCACACCACTCCATAGGAATTAACTCCTGCAGGACTGGAAGCAGTGGAAAAGACTCAGCCGACGCCCGGTTGAGACACTAGAAGAGATCAGGTTGCCTGCAGACTCTGCCATGTGAACAGAGTCTGACGCTGCCGCGGCATCCCGCGAGTGTGGACCTGAACACCCCATGACAGGTGAATTTTATAGCGCCAGACTTAATATTTTATATACTTTTGTTTTCTTTTAAGAAACAAATAACTAATGCACTAGAATTCAGAACTTTCGGGAGCTACCTGATAAGATACGAGTTGTAAAAAGTATAAGATGTTTGACTTGGTTGGCGTTGTGTTGCTTTGTGTGTTCAGAAATACTCAGCCCTTAGGTTTAGGTCACTACACACCAGAAGCTTCACGCAGCCTCCGGCGTCTTCACGGAGCCTCCGGCTGTCTTCACGCAGCCTCCAGCATCTTCACGGAGCTTCCAATGCTCACACTTATTTTACACATTGACGACGATTGGATCCCTACATTAATACTATGTGGTTGGAATTGCTCTTTAATTATTTGAAACCAATTAAACTCAATAAGAGGTGATTAAACACAGTTTTTCTGTGAATAATAATTTAATTGGCCTCAGTCCGGTTACCGATTATTGGATACGTCAACGCCTACTTTTCAACTTGCCTTGAGTTGAAATCGATGTAGACAGCCTTCCCGGCTCAGAATAAAAACCATTACGACAATGATTCTCATTCACTGGGGAGATCTATCTTGAGTGACAACGCGAGAGAAAAGAATTCTGCATTTGCCAATTACCGTCTCGTTTGTATAAGTATCTGGTGGCTGGTAAGATTGGCATTTGACCCGTGAAGAGATGAAAATGACACCAAGGTGTCTCCTTTTACAGTACAATCATACAGCTAGCTGCCAAGCATTGTTAAATGTAATTTTTGCTATTAGGTTGATGGAAACCATAAGCGCATACAGTAACGAATCGATAAACAATTTTACTTCAAAGTCAAATAAATTTGTTGAAACATTTTCTTTAAGTTCATTGACTGCAAGAATATCCATCAATAAGATCATTTTTTTTTTATTTCCAAAAAGCAACTGGAATGTTTATCGGAATACTAAACAAAACAAATTAGCCAGTCTCCCCGCCAGCGGTGGCCAACTGAGCGTGACTTGGCTCCCGGGCATTAATAGCCATAGGCACCGTACCAACCACCATCGTTCCAATACATTTGAGCTAGTTTAACATAATTACAATGAGCAGCATGCATTTCATTTGTTTTACAATTTTTACTTTATTGCATCTGATTTAGGGGCTGTGCTCCCTGTCTGTCCATAGGATTGCCCCAATGCCTGATCCATCAGTCTTAAAGGGGATGTCCACTACTTAAACAACCCCTTCTCATTTCCTTTGTTTGGCCCCTGTAAAAATAAATAAGTCAATACTAACTTCCGGTGTGGCCGCAGTTCCAGCGATTTCTAGAGTTGCATTCACGGGGCCCACGCGACCAATCAGCGCTGGCTTCCTTCACCCCGCCTTCAGACATTTGAGCAGGAAGTCAGCGCTGCACTCACATCCTGCTCAAATGGTGGGTAAACACCACGAGCAGTATGAATAGAAGGGTAGTCAGACAAGCTGGGATCATAAGCCAGGAGGTAACGTATAAGATTCAGCGAGCAGAAAGAGATATGGTCAGGAAGAGGTTCGAGGTCAGAGCCGAGAGGTAACGTATAAGGTTCAAGGAGGAGACAGAGACATGGTCAGGATGAGTTCAGAAGTCAGGAGGTAATGTATAAGGTTCAATGAGCAAACAGAGACATGGTCAGGAAGAGGTCCGAGGTCAGAAGCCAGGAGGTAAGGCATAAGGTTCAGGGAGCAGACAAAGATGTAGTCAGGAAGAGGTCCGAGGCCAGAAGCCGGGAGGTAAAGTATAAATTTCAGGGAGCAGACAGAGACGTGGTCAGGAAGAGGTCCGAGGTCAGAAGCCAGGAGGTAAACTATAAGGTTCAGGGAACAGACAAAGATGTGGTCAGGAGGAGGTCTGAGGTCAGAAGCTAAGGTCAGAACACTTGCACCAGACAGGAGCCAAGAGCACACTGAGCAAACAGGAAATACGACTGGTGAAGTTCAGAGCAATCACCAGGAACAACGCACATCTGTGAAGGCACCTCCCAAAACCAGCGTGGACCCTAGTGCTGAAAGACAACCTGTCAGCAAGTGCACAAGGCACATAGCAGAGCATTTTCAAAAGCTCCGCACAGCGGAGCCATGACAAAAGCTTTCAAAATGCAAAATGCTCTGAACAGCAGAAACATGACACACATGGTTCCCAGGAACGCAGCTTTAGACATCACTGGAACCATGCCGGCATCAGAGGTGAGTATAGGCTTATTTATTTTTATGGGGCGAACAAGGGGAATGAGTAGGGGTTGTCCAAGTAGTGGACAACCCCTTTAAGCTAGAATTACATGAGCAGATTTCTGCCCCTAAAAAAACGCTCTCTGATGATATATCAAGACCATTTTACTGGATAGAGACAAATAATTGTTAATATACTGTATTTGTTCACCCCCTATACGGTCTACATATTGCTGGTATCCCATTACACAGGGAGAGGAGCTGCCATTAACCATCCAATCCCCTTCTTGTCCTATAGCTGCTCATTATTTCCACAGGTCAATAATTGGAAATGATCCTTTTTGCTTGTTCGACCAATTATTGACCCATGTAAAAAAAGCTGATAGAATGTATCTTTGGCAGCTCGCTGATATACAAAGGATGTAACACAATTAGAAGGAGGCGCAGTTGAGATGGGGTCTGGGTCCATGGGGGTATACATATTTGGATGTGGCAGGGGTCATAAATAAAATATAATAACTGGAGCTTCAAATATTTCTAACCCAAGAGAATTCTGATGGACGTGAGATGTTCTAATGAGAGAAGATAAAAGCTGTAGGTCATAGATGGTTGAGGTGACAGCCAATTTAAGGCCAGCAACCTATCAAGCAATGAGAAAAGTAATCGATGTACAACTCTTCAAAGGAGTTTTTTCCCTGATGACATTCATCTAAACCTTGATCATTGGAGGTGTCACCATTCAGACCTCACCAATCATGACATACAAGGGTCCCAATCCCTCTCGGTGTGGTTGGGATTGAAGTTGGCATCATAGTCCTGCATGACAACTGCTGTTCCGTTCATCTGTATAGGACTGAAATAGCTGAGAATTGTAGCCTGCTATCTTTGTCAGTCCCAGAGACACTGAATGACATAACAGTGGTCATTAGCAACCATGCATTTGGATTTAATCCGAACTACAATGAAGAGGAACAGGAAACCTAGATGCTGATATTGTGATCAGTAGAGATCCCAGCAGTGGGACCCCAAGCGATCAGACTTTTATCATGGATCCTGTGATGAATTCCTTTAGTATTCACTATGAAGATACATCCAACCCTAAGTGGTTGCCAGAGTGGATCAGAGGCTAGAGGGACCTTTAAAGTTACCATTCTGTACAAGTTGGTAGGATGACTTATCAAATTTCCAAAGTACATCAAAGGGTAGGGAGACCCATCAAGTTGCCGTTATGGACCAGAGGGAAAGGTGACCTATAGAGTTTCCATTGTGGACCAGAGGGTGGGGTGACCCATTGAGTTGCAATTATGGACCAATGGGAAGGGTGACATATTGAGTTTCGATTGTGGACCAGACTCAGAGGGTAAGGTGATCTATCGAGTTACCATTTACCATTATGAACCAGAGGGTAGGGTGACCTATCGAATAAGTTACCATTGTGGACCAGAGGGAAGGGTGACCTATTGAGTTACCATTGTGGGTCAGAGTATCGATAGGTTGACCTATCAAGTTAGTTTCAATTGTATACTAGACGGTAGGGTGACCTATCGAGTTACCATTGTGGACCAGAGAGTAGGGTGACCTATTGAGTTTCCATTGTAAACCAGAGGGTAGGGTGACCTATTGAGTTACCATTGTGGGTCAGAGTATCAATAGGTTGACCTATCAAGTTAGTTTCAATTGTATACCAAAGGGTAGGGTGACCTATCGATTTACCATTGTGGATCAGAGAGTAGGGTGACCTATTGAGTTTCCATTGTAGACCACCTATCGAATTTCCATTGTAGACCAGAGGGTAGGATGACCTATTTAGTTACCATTGTGGGTGAGAGGGTAGGGTGATCTATCAAGTTATTTTCCATTGTGGACCAAAGAGTGGGATGACCTATCTAGTTAGTTTCCATTGTAGACCAGAGGGTAGGATGATCCATCGAGTTACTATTGTGGACAAGAGGGTACGGTGACCTATTGAGTTACCATTGTGGGTCAGAGGGTAGGGTGACCTATCAAGTTAGTTTCAGTTATGGACCAGAGAGTAGGATGACCTATCTAGTTAGTTTCCATTGTAGACCCATCGAGTTACCATTGTGGCTCAGAGGGCAGGGTGACCTATCGAGTTAGTTTCCATTGTGGACCAGTAGGTAGGGTGACCTATCGAGTTGGCCCACTATCTGAGTGGCCTATCTTTATCAAACAGTACATCTTATTATACCAGATTTAAGTAAACTAAAATATTATCATGAACTATAAACTAATAAGGTTTGGTTATTGTTTTCCAATTGATTTTCAACAGTTGTTTAAAAACTGTTGCGCTGCTCCAAGTGAAATTTTAGAATTGTATTTTCCAGATAATCATATTTTTGCTGTTTAATTACTCCAGCGCTGGATTATTTACTGAGCTGTGTGTATTAATATAGAGTGCAATCACCTGTGCCAAACAGATCAATAATATCTCTTATTGTCACACATGAATCTTTTCTATAGACGCTTTATAGAATACAAAGGAGGGTGAGTGAAAATAAGAGACAATATAAGAAAAAAAATAAAATCGAAAAATGTCATTTAATCGATAGAAATATGGCCAACTGTGATGTAAAAGTCTAAAAATACAAAGTTACAATTATAAGTATTGTCATAGAACAGATGTAATAAATCAGGGGGTTAAAGGGATCTTGCCAATATATTATTGGAATAGGATAGGGGAATAGAGGATAACATACTGATCATTTGGGGTCTGACTGCTGGAACCCCCAGCAATCCCCAAATCGGGGCTCTGGAACCAGGAAACACATGCTCGACCTATGCTCCAGTCATTGTCTATGGGACCACCATGCTGGAAGGGAATCTGCCAATGCCAGCGGCTATTTCAGCTGGACGTGCATCCAAGAACAGATATTCAGCTGAAATGTATTGCGGCACAGAGACCCACTGGGTCTCTGCACTGCAATACATTGTTGGCCAATCAGAGGATGGCAGCTGACATCAGCATGCTAGTTATCAGTGGTACATTGCAATGAAATCATGCGCTGCCCGTTGCTTGCTTGTTGATGTCAGCTGCAAGTTTCTTCACTGGCTATTAAAAAGGATGCCGAGTGTCGTGGGAGCAACGGAAGGTGATAAGGATTGGGTTTTTATTACATTTGTTGGAGAAGAGCTGCAGAACAGGAACATTGTTACTGGAAGGGGCCCAGAATGGAGGACATTATAACAGGATGGGGGACATTGGGTCATTATTACAAACAGGGTTCAGAATGGGGGACATTATTACAGAAAGGGTTCATGATGAGAAACATTATTACAGGAAGGGTCCAGGATGGGGGAAATTATTGCAGAAAGGGGTCCAGGGTTGGGGACATTATTACAGGAAGAGGTTCAGGATGGGCAACATTATTATAGGAAGATGAGTAGGATGGGAACATTATTACAGAAAGGGGTCCAGGATGGGGGACATTATTACAGAAATGGGCCCAAGAGGAGGACATTATTACAGAAAGGGTCCAGGATAGGGGATATTATTACAGGAAGGGTCCAGGATGGGGAAAACTATTACAGAAAGGGGTCCAGGATAGGGGAAATTATTACAGGAAGAGGTTCAGGATGGGGGACATTATTACAGAAAGGGTCCAAAATGGGGGACATTATTACAGGAAGGGTCCAGGATGGGGACGTTATTGCAGAAAGGGTCCAGGATAGGGGATATTATTACAGGAAGGGTCCAGGATAGGGGTTATCATTACAGGAAGGGTCCAGGAGGGGGAACATTAAAACAGAAAGGGGACCATGATGGGGCACATTATTACAGAAAGGATCCAAAATGGGGGACATTATTACAGGAAGAGGCCCAGGATGGGGACATTATTACAGAAAGGGTCCAGGATAGGGACATTATTACAGGAAGAGGCCCAGGATGGGGACATTATTACAGAAAGGGTCCAGGATGGGGACATTATTACAGAAAGGGTCCAGGATAGGGGATATTATTACAGGAAGGGTCCAGGAAGGGGAACATTATTACAGAAAGGGGTCCGGGATGGGGGACATTACTACAGGAAGGGTTTCTGGATAGGGGACATTATTACAGGAAAGGGCCCAAAATCAGGGATATTATTTCATGAAGGGGTCAGGATCAGGAGCATTGCTACAGTAAAGGGGAAATTGCTAAATGGTGGGGGGCGAACAAGTATGTCTTCACAGGATTCTGGAAGATTACAAGGGCCCATACATTTGCCAAACGTGTAGTTGGGGGCCCAGGTACAAATTTTGCATCGGGCCCACTGGGTTACCTATAGAATTTATGTAGTAGATGTAATTTACAGATTCTGATACTCCATACACATGTAGACTTCTTTTGGAATTGGGATATCTATATTACCAAATACAAATAACAAGGGCGGTCACATTCGCCCACATTGGTTTATCTCTTTACCCCACAGTTTTTGCATTGTCTTCAGATTTATCCGGCAATCTAACACGCGGAGGTGACCTCCTGGCTTAAGGATAGGCTTACATAACACATTTTTGCTTGGACAGTTCCGCGGTGACATATCTAACCTAAGTCTTATTTGTTTTCCTCTTTGCCAGGGTGGACCTGCCATAATACGAGCCTATGATGGACATTAGTTTCAGCGCGCCGTGTCTCTTTTGTTTCAGACGCTCGCGGAGGTAACATGGGTCATTTCCAGCGTTCACTTAACAGAAAAACACTTGACAGTTTCCTTTCAAATGTTTTCTTCCTTGGCGGAATTAAAATAAATCAACCGCGTTTCTGGTGGATTTGTAGGATATTTGCAAAGCCCCTGACATTTCTAAACACTGACAAATGAGATTCTCTTTTCAAGATTTATTCCCCGGAATAAGCGGAATCGGTCCCGCAGCAGAGAAGAAAACGGTTCTAGGCTTTACAATGTGACATGTTGAAAAAATAGATGTTTAAGCTTTATAATAATGGATACAATGCAACTATTAGCAATTCTGCCGCAGCATAAATAATGTATAGAAAACTGTGTAAAATGATACGGGCAGTAGATAATATGATAATAACTAATATCTGATTGCTGAGCAACAGAAAAGCCACATTTCTATTTGGTTATAAAGTAATCAGATTCGGGCTGTATTTGTATACTGAGACGTGGCAGAAAATGTCTGGGTCTTATACAAGTAATAGGGTTTATAACGATTACCCCACAAGCCCTGGATTCAATTTATATATGTGCAAAAATAAACTGCAGCCAACATGACTCTCAGTGGGGAGATGTACAGTGTAAACTGCGGGTGTTTTTACATTTTTATATACCGTTATTTTATTCTCGTTTTTCAAAATTCTATAAATATTTAGATTTAGTTATACTTTTGTATCATGGGCGGCAAAGTAGCTCAGTGGTTAGCACTGCAGTCTTGCGGTGGCTCAGTGGTTAGCACTGCAGTCTTGTGGTGGCTCAGTGGTTAGCACTGTAGTCTTGTGGTGGCTCAGTGGTTAGCACTGCAGTCTTGTGGTGGCTCAGTGGTTAGCACTGTAGTCTTGTGGTGGCTGTGGGGTTAGCACTGCAGTCTTGTGGTGGATATGTGGTTAGCACTGCAGTCTTGTGGTGGCTCTGTGGTTAGCACTGCAGTCTTGTGGTGGCTCAGTGGTTAGCACTGCAGTCTTGTGGTGGCTCTGTGGTTAGCACTGCAGTCTTGTGGTGGCTCTGTGGTTAGCACTGCAGTCTTGTGGTGGCTCTGTGGTTAGCACTGCAGTCTTGGGGTGGCTCTGTGGTTAGCACTGCAGTCTTGTGGTGGCTATGTGGTTAACACTGCAGTCTTGTGGTGGCTCAGTGGTTAGCACTGCAGTCTTGTGGTGGCTCTGTGATTAGCACTGCAGGCTTGTGGTGGCTCAGTGATTAGCACTGCAGTCTTGTGGTGGCTCAGTGGTTAGCACTGCAGTCTTGTGGTGGTTCAGTGGTTAGCACTGCACTCTTGTGGTGGCTCAGTGGTTAGCACTGCAGTTTAGAAGCCCTGGGGTCCTGAGGTCAAATGCCACCAAGGACGACATCTGCAAGGAGTTTATATATTCTTGCTTCAATAATGTGGGTTCCCTCCGGGTTCTCCAGTTTCATTCCATGCTCCGAAGACTGATAGGGAATGTGGTATGATCAGACCATGTCCCTGTACAGTCAGACACAGTTATTACACAGTACACAGCAGGGACACATATATAAGATTATCTCCGCACAGGAACATTTTTCACGTAGTTTTACTAGGTCTGAGTCTCCTGATGAAGCATGTCAAGTAGCGAAACCTACTGGGCGTTTCTAGAGGGCTTCTCTGAACCCCAATAGAGTTTCTAAGTATTAGGTCTGAGTCTGCTGATGAAGAATGTTGGGAAAGCAAATCAACTGGGCAGATCAGGGGGCTTTTCTGGACCCCAATAGATTTTATAAGTATTAGGTCTGAGCTCCTGATGAAGCATGTCAAGAAGCGAAACCCACTGGGAATTTCTGGAGGGCTTCTCTGGACCCCAATAGAGTTTCTAAGTATTAGGTCTGAGTCTGCTGATGAAGCATGATGGGATGGGAAACCTACTGGTCAGTTCTGGGGGGGTTCTCTGGACCCCAATAGATTTTGTAAGTATTAGCTGTGAGTCTACTGATGAAGCATGTTGGGAAGAAAAACCTACTGGGCAGTTCTGGGGGGATTCTATGGACCCCAATAGATTTTTTCAACTATTAGGTCTGAGTCTCCTGATGAAGCATGTCAAGTAGTGAAACCTTCTGGGTGTTTCAGGAGGGCTTTTATGGACCCCAATAGAGTTTCTAAGTATTAGGTCGGAGTCTGCTGATGAAGCATGTTGGGACAGGAAACCTACTGGTATGTTATGGGTGGCTTCTCTGTACTATAATAGATTTTGTAAATATTAGGTCTGAGTTCTTCATGAAACATGTCAAGAAGGGAAACCAACTTGGCAGTTCTGGAGGGCTTCTCTGGACCCCAATAGAATTTCTAAATATTATGTTCGGGTCTACTGATGAAGCATGTCCGAAGGGAAACCTACTGGGCGGCTTCTCTGGCCCCTACTATATTTTCTAATTATTATGTTTGAGTCTGCTGATGAAGCATGGTGGGAAGGGAAACTTACTGGGCAGTTCTGGGCAGCTTCTCTGTACTGCAATAGATTTTCTAAGTATTAGGTCTGAATCTTTTGATGAAGCATGTCGGGAAGGGAAACCTACTGGGCAGTTTCTCTGTACTGCAATAGATTTTCTAAGTATTATGTCTGAATCTCTTGATGAAGCATGTCGGGAAGGGAAACCAACTGGGCAGTTCTGGGCAGTTTCTCTGTACTGTAATAGATTTTCTATGTATTATGTCTGAACTCCTGATGAAGCATGCCGGGAAGAGAAACCTAGGGCTTCTCTGCACCCCAATAGATTTTCTAAGTCTTCCACTAGCTCAGAAGCTCTCCCCCATTATTGGAGCCTACTACTGGATGTTCGGGAAGGGTTGCCATGTATGTGCTTGGTTCATATTCATTTTGATATCCCTTCTGCTTTATACATTTACTAGCTGTAGTACCCAGGCGTTGCCCAGGATAGTAACTGTCTCTCTGTCTCTCTCCCAGTCTCTGTCTGTCTGTCTCTCTCTCTGTCTCTCTCTATCTCTGTGTCTGTCTCTTTCTCTGTGTCTCTTTCCCTGTCTGTCTCTTTCCCTGGTCTGTCTCTCTCCCCGTCTGTCTGTCTCTTTCCCCGTCTGTCCCTGTCTGTCTTTATCTGTCTCTCTGTCTGTCTCTTTTGCTGTCTCCATCTGTCCCTGTCTGTCTTTATCTGTCTCTCTTTCTGTCTCTTTTGCTGTCTCTGTCCTTGTCTGTCTCTTTCTCCGTCTGTCTCTTTCCCTGTCTGTCTTTCCCTGTCTGTCTGTGTCTGTCTGTCTGTGTCTGTCTCTTTCCCTGTCTGTCTCTTTCCAGGTCTGTCTCTTTCCAGGTGTGTCCCTTTCCCCGTCTGTCTCTTTCCCCATCTTTCCTTTCAGTCTTTGTCTCTATTCTGTCTTGCCTCTTTCCCTGTCTGTCTCTTTCCAGGTCTGTCTCTTTCCAGCTCTATCTCTTTCTCGGTGTGTCTCTTTTCCCGTCTGTCTCTTTCCCCAACTGTCTCTTTCCCCGTCTGTCTCTTCCCCATCTGTCTCTTTCCCTGTCTTTCCTCGGTCTGTCTTTGTCTATCTCTTTTGCTGTCTGTCTCTTTTACTGTCTGTCTCTTTTGCTGTCTGTCTCTTTTACTGTCTGTCTCTTTTGCTGTCTGTCTCTTTTGCTGTCTGTCTCTTTCCCCGTCTATCTCTTTTCTCATCTGTCTCTTTCCCCGTCTGTCTTTGTTTGTCTCTGTCTGTCTCTTTCCTTGTCTGTCTCTCTCTGTTTCTTTCCCCGTATGCCTCTGCCTGTCTCTTTCCCCGTGTGTCTTTCTGTCCGTCTCTTTCTGTCTGTCTGGCTTTTTTTTTCCTATTAGTCTCTGTCTGTCTCTGTTTGTTTCTGTCCCTTTCCCTGTGTGCCCCTTTCTCTGTCCGTGCTTGTCTGTCTGTCTGTCTCTGTCTTTCTGTCTCTATCCGTCTCTCCACCGACATCATATTACCTCACACATGAGCTTCTTATACTATGACTGTCCTTTGTTCCTATAGCAACCAATCATAGCTTTTATTAATAGCCTGTAGCTCGCAGCTCCATTCAGTTTAATGGAGGCAGGATTTTTGGAGAGTAACTGTAAAGTGTGGGGTTACATTTTCTTGTCAAAACATAGTCTATGACATTCCCTGAATCACATGAGGAGTCTGTGCAAAATTTTGTGATTGTAAATGCGACGGTGCGAATTCTTTTAGCGGACACACACACACACACACACACACACACACATACACACATACACTCAGCTTTATATATTAGATTATAAAGTGCCACCAGAATGGAAGCATGTCAGGGAACTGTTGCGTGATGTCACCATGAGTCCACAATATTCCCGCGGTCATTACATCAGTTAATCATTCATGAAGCTTTATCCTTGCCCACAAAAGCTGCTTTTCTACTACGATACAAGTGGAAACATGCCCTTTAGACATATAGTATACGTATATGACATTATTAAGAAAAAAAATTAAATTGCAGTCAGACAATATTAAGCCGTCACTTTGTGCGATCCCCCAACATGCATGTAACAATTAGCAGCGAGCGCGCCCCCATAAGGTCTCCTCACACGGCACATGGCGCTTTGTAGGAGAGGTTTGCGGCAGATGTTGTCACGAGTTGTGGTGTATATACCTTTGCTCCATGTTGTCTGTGTCAATTAGGGATTGATTGGGCTTATGTTAATAAAGCTGTCAGCAGAACTTACATTTCAATTAGTGCCTTCCAGTAAAAGGCACAACATGTTGGTAGGATGGGGTTTGTCGACTGCACTGAATTAAGCATTTCATCAGTAAGACTGGATATTACCGCAGTGCAATTAGAGGCGGTGAGAACAGACATTATGTAGACTTGGTATCTCGCGGAAGAATTTGCTAATAATTCTGTATTTAAAACCTCTTTAGAGACTACTTGTTTTTTTTCATATCAGCATTTAGCACATACTATTCCACATTGCAGCCGATCAATAATAGAACAACACAAAGTAATAAAAGTAACTTATACCCTACGGTCTAGTATCATTATATAGCTCATATCTAACAAATCTCCATTCTTCTACCAAAACATTTACCTAATATTATGTCTATCCACAGCCACATGCCTCCAAAAGTTTGATAAGACAGGCCTCCAACATATACCACTTGTAAAGCCATATAATGACATCCACATGGGCTGCCTCCAGAGACTACTTTGCAATCAGTGAAGGCCTAATGACGGAAAGTGACAGACATATAGTTGGTAGGTTGTGAAGGTTGCATACAGTGGGGGGTTTGTGGCAACAGAGGAAAGGAGACTTAAGGCAAGATAGTGTGGACCTCGAGTGTGGCCGGAGACAAAGGGTGTGAACAGCATTGTAACTAGAGACTGATTCTGGGACGAAATGGCCCCAGATGATAGGAACCAGTGGCTGGAACCCTAGCAGCCAAGCCCCTTAACCGTCAAGGTACCAGGTGACTTCTACTAGTGCAGGACTCTAGTAGCCAGGCTCCTTAACTGTCCAGGTCCCGAGGGACTTCTACTGGTGCAGGACTCTAGTGGTCTGGCCCCTTAACCGTCCAGGTACTGGGTGACTTCTACTGGTGCAGGACTCTAATGGTCTGGTCTCTTAACCGTCCAGGTACTGGGTGACTTCTACTGGTGCAGGACTCTAGTGGCCAGGTACCTTAACCATCCATGTACCGAGTGACTTCTACTGGTGAAGGATTCTAGTAGCTGGGCCCCTTAACTTTCCAGGTTCCGGATGACTTCTACCTCTAGAACACTTTAGTGGCCAGGCCCCTTAACCATCCAGGTACCAGGTGACTTCTATTGGTGTAGGACTCTAGTGGCCAGGCCCCTTAACCGTCCAGGTATCGGGTGACTTCTATTGGTGCAGGACTCTAGTGGCCAGGCCCCTTAACTGTTCAGGTCCCAGGAGACTTCTACTGGTGCAGGACTCTAGTGGCCAAGCCCCTTAACCATCCAGGTAGCGGGAGATTTCTACTGGTGCAGGTGTGGCGCCCCTGACCTGGTCAGGCACCACAGAGTATTGCACCCATGCGGGGACAATGCTTCCAGGTAATCTCCAAAGGCCAGGATGAGGTGCACACACAAACATATAGTGACCAGGCCTCCCACATTACCAGAGGGGACCCTTGGGTAGCCATAAGGGGTTAACTTTCAATTCCCAGCTAGGGGTGTGTTCAGGGGCTGGTTGCTAGGAAGCAGGGCAGAGAGAGAGAGGAAGTGAGGGGGTCGAGAGGAAGAAGTTGAAGTGTGTGGAAGGGAGCAGAGGAGCTCTCGTGTCAGACAGGTCCTGAAGAGTGCAGTAGCTGAAAGCGGGGGAGAAAGGAGTACCGTGGGTCGGCCTGAAAATCATCCAGAGAGAAGGGTGGCTGAGTACGGAGATCCCGGTATCCGAGCACACAAGGGGAACTAGGTCCCCAGTACAGGCAGCAGATCATCCAGAGCTGCTTAACCTACAGGTGGGGGGGGGGTACTTCATGCCCTCACCACGACTACACAGAGCTTGAGCCAAGCAGCAATCACCAGGCCCATAAGGGGACAGGGCCAGAAGCCATCCCACCAAGGCCACGCTGCCGGCAGACGAGCCAGAGAGAGGGGAGCAGGGTGGTAACAGCTTCCCTGGAGGGGTCCTACCACGCTTCAAGCAAAGGATCCTCCTAAAACAGAAAGAGTGCAAGGAAGGCGAGTGGACAGCTACCCTCAGAACGGCCTCCTGGAATTCCTGGTTCAACCTGGTTATCACAGTGTCGCCCGGGCATCTCACCGTGACCTCCAAACAGTGAGTAAACACGTTGAAAGACTTCTTGGACTGTGTTTGAGTCATTCTGCGACCTGTGGTCCCACACACATACACCGGGGCCTGGGGCTTGCCTCACTCTCAGGGGGCTAATATACTGACTGCACCCACCATCAGCCCCAGGCATCCCTTAATCTGCAGTGGCGGTCCCCGCTGACCGCAATACTGAGAGTGGCGTCACGACAATCCTAAAATAAGGTTCCCTACCTGTGACCAGACTGTTCCATCCACGTGGAGTCCCTGAAGGTACTGCACCGACACATACTAGCGGGGCTTCACAACTTCTGGCGTCACGAACAGGATAAGGACTAGACCTGTTCAGACAGGTGACCGTGTGCCTCAGAGGTCCGACCGCAAAAATTGAACCGCCGCCATATTGCCATCTTCAAAAGCGCGCGCTGCAGCCCGCGCGAGGGAGAAGAGCACCGCCCACGAAGAGGTGTGGCCGCCCCAGAACCCCCACAATTCGGAGAGCGTTCTGACCCAGGAAGTGGAAAGGGAGCGCGCAGATTTTTGAAGAAAAATGGACGCTGCAGGAGGTAATGCCCCTGGTCAGGGCGACGCAGCCCAAGCGATGCCAGCCCCCGTCGCGCTGGACGCAGCAGCGCCTGGTGCCGGTGCCGCGGTCGCAGCCGCGCCGGCTGAAATCTCCCCCATAATGCCAGTTTCCTTGCTGTATGTCCCAGGAGCGCAATGGCTGCCCCAATATGCCGGTAAAATAGACACGCTGACCGGGTTTAAGAAGAAGATCAACACCCTGCTAGACATGCACGCGATGACTGGTAAGCAGAGGGCCGCTGTGGTGCTGGGACAATTGACTGAAGCAGCAGAATTGGAAGCTGAGTCCTGGACCAATGATGACCGGAGCTCTGTTGAGACCATCTTTGCCAAACTAGCAGCTGCTTTTGAACACCGCACCGAGGGAGAGCTGAGGACGGACTTCTATAACTGCCGGCAGAAGCCCCAAGATAGCATAAGAGCCTATGCCCTCAGGCTGCAGGCTGCACTGCGGGCTCTCAAGCTGGTGGACCCTGTCAGTGATCAGGAAGGAAACCGGATGATGAAGGAACAATTCTTGCGGGGCCTGCGTTCTCCTGAGGATGGGAAGCAGATGAAGCTGTGGTCCCTGGAACACCCTGACGTGGACTTTGCCATTCTGAAAGACAGGGCAGTGAAAGCACTCCAACCTCCTGTGGACACAGACCCCGTCGCACCAGCATGGCCTGCCAGTTCCACGGCTGCAGGAGCGGAATCCTCCTCGCAGGCCCTGATAACTGCAAAAGGACTCAACACGCCAGCTGAGACCATAAATACACTATCCTCCCAGGTGCAACAGCTCACTAAGGACGTCGCACAAATCCTGAAAGCAATACAGTTGCCCTCAGAGACCAAAGTCCCTCATCGGATCCTGCTAGCTGACAACCCAGAGGACGTCCCTTGGATGCGGAGGAGAAGAGGTCCCCCAACCCGAGGCAGGAGCAGTGATCGCTATGACTCATCTGGACAACCCATCTGTCGTCGTTGCCAGGAGGCAGGACACTATGCAAGGGCCTGTCCTTTAAAAGAGCCAAACCTGGGGCCGGGGGCCAGTCCTCAGGATTAAGAAGATCAGGCCCAAGTCGCTGCTGTGATCAGTACGTGGGTGGACGTCCTGTCCTGTCCATCGTCCTGGACGGGATCCCTACCCCCGCGTTATTGGACACCGGCTCTCAGGTCACCACGATCCCGTATGTCCTTTATCGGAGGTTTTGGTCGGACGACGATCTCCGACCACCGGACCCCTCCCTCACCATCTATGCTGCCAACGGACAACCTATAGACCAGATCGGGGTCAAAGAGGTAACCATAAAGGTGGGAAGGCAGGAAATGAAGGGACAAGGACTGATTGTTGTGGACACTGATATTAGAGAAAGGAACCCGCAAATGATTTTAGGCACTAATGTCATAGAAAATTGCTTAGAGGAAGTGTTGTTGTTGCTTCACCAGATTGTTGAGGGTGCTGAGGGCAGGTCGCAAAGAGCCTTGCAAAAGGAGATCCGAATCATTCTGAGGAAGCAACAGGTAAAACAGACTGGCGGTGAGATTGGTAGTGTACGGGTGATGGATGCTAACCCCATTGTGATACCCCCACGGAGTGAAATGATGATGTGGTGTAGAGCAGCGGTAGGTCTCAGAGGACAGGATTACCAGGCTGTACTAGAGCCCACTCATTCAGACCACTGGCCCACGATTCTGACAGCCAGGGGGGTAGTTGATGTACACAAGGGACGAGTGCCTGTACGAGTGTTGAACTGTGGGGAGGAGGAAGCCAGACTACCAAGGTACGCTACCATAGCCAAACTGTTTACATGCTCAGATGACGCCATAACACCTGTAGGTCCCCTGACACAAGCTGACTCAAAAGAGGGCGAGACCTCCCAAAAGCAGTTAGAGGACTGGTGCCAGAAACTACACGTGGGGACTGACTCTACACCCGTCTACCAGAAACATGGGGTTTACAGGGTCGTGCAGGAATACGAGCAGGTCTTTAGTAAGAACCCACTAGACTTTGGTAGGATCAAAGGGGTGCAACATCACATACCCACAGGCAGTCATCCTCCCATTAAGGAAAGACATAGGCCTATTCCACCAGCCCATTACCAGCGCACAAAGGACATGCTGAAGGACATGAAGGAGGCGGGCGTCATAAGGGACAGTTGTAGCCCCTGGGCGGCTCCCCTGGTCCTGGTAAGAAAGAAGGATGGCACGATGAGGATGTGTGTGGATTACAGACGGATAAATCAGATAACACACAAGGATGCCTACCCTTTGCCAAAGATAGAGGAATCCCTCGCTGCCTTGAAAGCCTCTAACTACTTTTCTACCCTAGATCTTACTAGTGGCTACTGGCAAGTATCTGTAGCAGAAGAAGATCGGGAGAAGACGGCCTTCACCACCCCAATGGGCCTCTGTGAGTTCAACAGCATGCCATTTGGACTCTGCAATGCCCCCGGGACCTTCCAGAGGCTTATGGAATGCTGCCTAGGGCACCTCAACTTTGAAACCGTCCTGCTCTACCTGGATGATGTCATCGTGTACTCCAAGACCTACGAGGACCACCTGAAACACCTGGCTGAAGTCTTTGAAGCACTATCCCGATATGGAATGAAGCTGAAACCATCCAAGTGCCATTTACTGAAGCCAAAGGTCCAGTACCTAGGTCACGTGGTCAGTGCAGAAGGAGTAGCACCGGACCCAGAGAAGGTCACAGTCATCCAGGAATGGCCCACACCTACTACCGTCCGGGAGGTACGTCAGTTCCTTGGCTTGGTAGGCTACTACAGAAGGTTCATCAAGGGCTACACGAAAATGGCAGCGCCTTTGCAAGAGCTCCTGGTAGGCCACCCAAAGAAGAGAGGAAAGATCTCCGGCCCGCCATTTCACTGGGGAGAAGCAGAAGAACACTCCTTCAGACAAATGAAAGGGGCCTTGACGGGTGAAGAGATCCTAGCCTACCCTGACTACGGTCTGCCATTCGTACTGTACACAGATGCCAGTAATGTGGGACTGGGAGCAGTGCTTTCACAGGTGCAGGGAGGCAAAGAGCGTGTGATTGCTTACGCCAGCAGGAAGCTCAGGCCTACTGAAAGAAACCCGGAGAATTATAGCTCATTCAAGCTAGAGCTCCTGGCCATGGTATGGGCTATCACAGAGCGGTTCAAGCACTACCTGGCAGCCACCAAATTCACAGTCTTCACGGACAACAACCCCCTGACCCACTTGGATACTGCTAAATTGGGTGCCATGGAGCAGCGTTGGGTAGCCCGACTGACGAATTATGACTTTACTGTCAAGTATCGAGCTGGCCGCAAGAACGGCAACGCAGATGCTCTGTCCAGGATGCCTCACCTAGCAGACGAGGGTGAAGATGTAGATGATCTTGAAGAGATTGAGCTGCCAGCGTTCCATCGCCATGGAGCAAAACAGTGTCGGCAGTCGCGTGCCAACCGCCAAGAGGTGACCCTGAACCCACTACCTCACTACAACTGGAAGGAGACCCAGGAAAATGATCCAGCGGTAGGCTTGGTAAAGAAACTGATCAGCCAGCCGGGCGCCAGCCTTGACAAAGGAGCCCCACCTGAGGCACAGTACCTATGGAAGGAGAGGGGTCGATTATTCATCTATCAAGACAAACTTTACAGGAGCATCATTGACCCGAGGACGCATGAGAAGGTGTGGCAAGTGATTGTACCACAGAAGGATACGAGGATGGTGCTAGAAGCCTATCACAATGGTGCAGGCCACTTTGGTTGGAAGAAACTGGAGGCCCTACTTAAAGTAAGATTCTACTGGGTGGGCATGAGATCTGCCCTAGAGAAGTGGTGTCGAAACTGCGGGCCCTGCAATCTTAGAAGAAAAGACCAGCACAGCCAGAGAGCACCACTCCAGCCAATCCAAACTAAACGGCCCCTGGAGATCGTGGCCCTGGACCATGTAAAGTTGGCACCCAGCAGACAAGGCTACAACTACGCTCTCACTATGGTTGACCACTACTCCAGATTCCTGGTGGTAGTACCAGTCAAGGACTTGACAGGTCAAACTGCAGCCAAAGCTTTCCAGACACACTTCTGTCGACCACATGGCTATCCAGATCAAGTGCTCACTGACCAAGGACCAGCCTTTGAAGCTGAAGTGTTTAAGGAGTTTTGTAACCTATACGGCTGCCAGAAGATCCGTACTACGCCTTACCATCCTCAGACCAATGGCATGTGTGAGAAGATGAACCACATCATTCTCGACCTTCTGAAGACGCTCCCACTAGAAGAACGAAGTCAGTGGCCGGAAAAACTGCCCGATCTAGTGGACATGTATAACAACATCCCTGTGAGTTCCACGAACTGCACACCGGCATACCTGATGAGGGCCAGACCAGGGAGATTGCCAGTAGATCTGGAAATGGGAGTTGAGACCCCTGAAGACCATCTACAAGGTGCTGATTGGGATTCCAACCGCCAAGCCCAATACAAGAAAGTACAAGAGTGTGTGGAGCGAAGCCTGACTCAGCAGCGTGAGAAACAAGAAAAGGCCTACAATCGAAAAGCACCTGCTGTTCCTTTGATGCCAGGAGATATAGTTCTCAAAAGAAAGAGAAGACGTCATAAACTTGACAATCACTGGGAAGAAGAACCCTATACTGTGTTACCATCGACGCTTAGCAATGAAAAGACATGCCTTATCAGCAAAGATGGAGGAAAAACAACAGCTGTCGTTTCTAGAGATCGCTTAAAGAAATGTCCTGAACAACTAAGAATCCCTGAAGAAATTCCCAACCCTTTGCCAGTTCAAGAACCAAAAGAAAAGATGATCCATACTGTACTTGGAGATTTTCCAGCAAGTTGGCCTCAATACAATGGAGCAGTAGTTATTCCGGTTATTACATTCCCTCAATCTGGAGAAGTAAGAGACCCAGAAGAACCTGTTCAGAACCTGGAAGAGCCAAATGTAGCTGAAGCAGAAGACCATGCACTGGTATCAATACCTAGCACACCTATTATTCACATTGAGACACATACATCGGGTGGGAGGACACAACCTCAGACAGATGACAGTATAGTACTGCGTAGGTCAACCCGCAGCAACTTTGGTCAGCTCCCATTACGCTATAGAGAAAGTACAGTTTAGTTCAAAGTGACTGTATGAAATGTAATGTTTAACCTGTTTACAGTTAAGTAACGTTTAAGTGAAATGTGCCCACAAGGACTATTGTGAGACCTCCTTAAAATGTTAGACCACTGGTTATGAACTGGCTTTAACCACAAACTTTGCATTGTAAAAAAGTTGCCTCCTTGGTATCAACCCCAGAGTCTGCCTGTTGAGGGGCATGGCTCTGCACCAACAAGGGGGCACGCCTGTTTATGGGGCCTGCCCTCCAACACTCGGAAGCGGGTACGCCTGTTTATGGGGCCTACCTTACACCACTCCCCTCAGGAGAGGAAGATTGGAGGAAAGGTCTGGGGAATGTGATGGCCCAGGCCTGGTCACCAAAAGGACCGGCGACCTACCTCCTGGAGGTTTTTGGGTGGGGTTCGGACATGTGGGTGGTTGGTAGTGGAATGGTACCTGGTATGTTTAAATGTAAATAATTGCCCCTGTGTGGGAAAAGTTTGTATTTACCTTTTTTCTTTCTCTTGTCTTTGCAGCCCGAGGACGTGCTGATGATAACTAAGGGGGAATGTGGCGCCCCTGACCTGGTCAGGCACCACAGAGTATTGCACCCATGCGGGGACAATGCTTCCAGGTAATCTCCAAAGGCCAGGATGAGGTGCACACACAAACATATAGTGACCAGGCCTCCCACATTACCAGAAGGGTGGCTGAGTACGGAGATCCCGGTATCCGAGCACACAAGGGGAACTAGGTCCCCAGTACAGGCAGCAGATCATCCAGAGCTGCTTAACCTACAGGTGGGGGGGGGGTACTTCATGCCCTCACCACGACTACACAGAGCTTGAGCCAAGCAGCAATCACCAGGCCCATAAGGGGACAGGGCCAGAAGCCATCCCACCAAGGCCACGCTGCCGGCAGACGAGCCAGAGAGAGGGGAGCAGGGTGGTAACAACTTCCCTGGAGGGGTCCTACCACGCTTCAAGCAAAAGATCCTCCTAAAACAGAAAGAGTGCAAGGAAGGCGAGTGGACAGCTACCCTCAGAACGGCCTCCTGGAATTCCTGGTTCAACCTGGTTATCACAGTGTCGCCCGGGCATCTCACCGTGACCTCCAAACAGTGAGTAAACACGTTGAAAGACTTCTTGGACTGTGTTTGAGTCATTCTGCGACCTGTGGTCCCACACACATACACCGGGGCCTGGGGCTTGCCTCACTCTCAGGGGGCTAATATACTGACTGCACCCACCATCAGCCCCAGGCATCCCTTAATCTGCAGTGGCGGTCCCCGCTGACCGCAATACTGAGAGTGGCGTCACGACAATCCTAAAATAAGGTTCCCTACCTGTGACCAGACTGTTCCATCCACGTGGAGTCCCTGAAGGTACTGCACCGACACATACTAGCGGGGCTTCACACAGGACTCTAGTGGCCAAACCCATTAATGGTCCAGGTACTGGCTGACTTCTTCTGGTGCAGGACTCTTTTGGACAGGCCCGTTAACCATCCAGGTATCAAGTGACTTCTACTGGTGTAGGATTCTACTGGCGTCTGAACATAGTCATCTAATCGAGTGGTTTCCCGCTAGACATCTGGCAGTGGAAAGCTTTACTCTGGTCACGATGGGACTCCCGAGGAGACTAGACTTGGGACTGCAGGAAGGAAAGATGACCATCACAGTGTGACTGTAATGCTGGACTAGGTTGCACTGGGGCTCACTGGCTCAGTTAAATAGAATGCAACCCGGAGGAAAGTTGAATTGTGTCTAATAATGTTGTGCAAAACTGTAACGTACTGGAAGATATGGGCCCCCTATCTGGAACGTAAATTTGTGAACAAAAATGAATCCTATAGTAAAGAGTTGTGGTTTAAAGTGAACTGTTGGTCTCCTTGCGAGTGTGACTTGCCATTCGATCTTGGCCAGCCAACACCAACGGCAGTATGCAGTCCTGGTCAGCCCACATGGCTAAAGTCCAGAGACCCATCCAGGACCAGGTAATTCACGTAGCGTGTTGGGTCATCCGGAGTCAATCTCTCATCCTCAACTACTGTGCCACGCCACTGTACACAGGGACCCTACACAACCTTTTGCCATTGGCATTCCTAACCTTTGAATAAGACTTTGGTTTGGCAAGCTCTCATGTTGAGGGCTCGTTAAAGGATTGGACGTTGACTTTTAGGGGTACTTTGCACGTTGCGACATCGCTAGCCGATGGTAGCGATGCCGAGCGCGATAGTCCCCGCCCCCGTCGCACATGCGATACCTTGTGATAGCTGCCGTAGCGAACATTATCGCTACGGCAGCTTCACACGGACCTACCTGCCCTGCGACGTCGCTCTGGCCGGGAAACCGCCTCCTTCCTAAGGGGGCGGGTCGTGCGGCGTCACAGCGACGTCACACGGCAGGCGGCCAATAGAAGCGGAGGGGCGGACATGAGCGGGACGTAAACATCCCGCCCACCTCCTTCCTTCTGCATTGCAGGCGGGACGCAGGTAAGGCGATGTTCCTCGCTCCTGCCGCTTCATAAACAGCGATGTGTGCTGCTGCAGGAACGAGGAACAACATCGTACCTATCGCTGCAGCATTATTATGGAAATGACCGACGCTACACAGATCACCGATTTTCGACGCTTTTGCGATTGTTTATCGGTGCATCTAGGCTTTACACGTTGCGACGTCGTTACCGGCGCCGGATGTGCGTCACTTTCGATTTGACTCCGACGATATTGAAGTAGCGATATCGCAACGTGCAAAGTACCCCTTAGGGTAGCTACTTCCAATAGGTGACACAAGAGAGCAAACTTTCGTCCTACTGGAGGAGAGACAAAAAATGTTGACTATTTATTGGCAAAGCCCAATATCTAATTTATTTTTGGGAAGAGGGTTGTCAGATACCCTCTGATTCCGATAGACAATATGTCGATCTAGAAAAAGCAGATTCAAGGCCAAAATGTCCGTCTTCTAGGTGTTTTCTGCTCTTCGACTACTAAAAAAGCCCTTGTCATGTTCTATGCTCCATTACTACAGATGACAAGTGAAGCGATGAACGTGTCTATCATTCTCGTACCCATGCTCCATTACGGCTCAATAAAACTCTTGGTCTATCATATCGCACTGTATATCATGTTCTGGGACTCGCTCCAAAAAATATACACAGTTCGGTAAGCAATAGAAATGCCTCCTTTATGATCCGCGCTCTTAAGAAGCCTAAATACCTTACATCTCTCTTCTTTCATCTATTACAGATGCATTAAATTAAAGTGAGTTTCTGAGACTTGCTTTGTGCGGAGAGCGACTTTCGGCAGATATGTGTTATCAATCAGACATGTTACTTAGACAATAAAGCAAAACTGACAGCATAATATACAAAGCAGAGCCATTCATCTCCCATCACAGGTGGGAAAGACAATCGCCTGCTCAATTTACAATGCCATAATCTGCACACCTCTTTTGCGTACGAGTTAAGCTGCCTTCTGCCGTACGGTAAAAGCCCGTAATGAATTTTAAAGTGAAATGGACCAAGAATGCACCAGGCAGATAATTTCAATCATAAAGCAATAAGTTGCCAAACCTCACATAAGGCGGCGAGGTGAGGACCAGTAATGGGAGAAGACAGGGTGATCATAGAGCTCATCTGCCGCGATATGTACTGGACATCGATTTGTAGTGTAATGTGCCGGGATTAAAGAAATAATTCTCCTCCATCAAAAAGTATCAATATCTTTCTCCCTAGTTGTAAAGTCTTTTTTTAACTTTGAATTTCTACTTCCAATAGGGTTGTAATGCGTTATCCAGATGTATGGTATACTGTATTAGTTAAATCTTTCTTTGCCCGAAACTTTTATTGACAAAGCACATAAAGCCATGAGAAGAAAAACCAAAAGTGTGGCTGCCAAGTTGTTTTAGTGCAGCGATGGGACTAGCATCCCTTACCTGCCCACTCACTAGCCAGGACTATGCTTTTATTTAGTTACAGTAGGGTAAATGTCCATAAATTTTCCCTTTGTTTTTCCTAGCCAGGACTATTGTAGAGTCACTCAGGGTTTCAGGTTGCTCCTTTTCGACAGGTGAGGAACTTGTATAGGGACTGGCTAAGAGTGCAAGGTACAACGGCAGCAGCGTCGGACTGGCTACCGGAGAAAACTCCAACTAACAGGGATAACACCACGACAAACAAGGGGTACACCGGGGATACTTTAACGTCGGTGAGCACTAGCGCTAGTGAAAGGCAAGATGGACATCTCATTCACTTTCCTGCCGTTCAGCGTCGGACTGGCTACCGGAGAAAACTCCAATAATGCCAGGCTTTGATTCAGGTACCTGCATTGCACTCCGGAGCTCTCACCTGAGCTCCGGAGTGCAGCCTAGCCAAGTGATTGATTCTCCGGTACTTGCGGCTCAGTTCATGTCAGCTGCAGACATCCCGGGCTAATCTCCGGTGCTCTCACCTGAACTCTGGAGATCAGCCTCAGCCCGGTCTGTCTGCAGCTGTCATGAACTGAGCCGCAAGTGCCGGGGAATCAATCACTCGGCGCTCGCGGTACAATCTCGGCTGCACTCCGGAGCTCAAGTGAGAGCTCCGGAGTGCAACGCAGGTACCTGAATCCAGGCCTGGCATTACTGGAGATTCCTCCAGTAGCCAGTCCGACGCTGAACGGCAGGAAAGTGAATGAGATGTCCATCTTGCCTCTCACTAGTGCTAGTGCTCACCGATGTTAAAGTGTCCCTGGTGTACCCCTTGTTTGTCGTGGTGATACCCCTGTTAGTTGTGTGTTTGGCCTAACGCTGGACCTCCCCAAAGTCAGTGTCGTGACACTTACATGTTGATATCCGCGGCTCTTCTTTGGATTAGGTAGTCTGACGCAATGTCATTGTTGTAGTGGTACACACATGTGACACCACGCCAAGTCGTCTAACCAAAAGAAGAGTAGTGGATGTGGTCAGGTTCTCATCGCTCTGAGGCTACAGATTACTGTTGTGGCTGATGGAACAGATCACAAAAATTGATTCGCACCAATTCTTACGGGTACTTTGCACGTTGCGACATTGCTACTACGATGTCGTTGGGGTCAAATCGAAAGTGACGCACATCCGGCGCCGGTAACATGTTGCAACGTGTAAAGCCTAGATGCGCCGATAAACGATCGCAAAAGCATCGAAAATCAGTGATCTGTGTAGTGTCGGTCATTTTCATAATGTCGCACCAATAGGAGATACGATGTTGTTCCTCGTTCCTGCGGCAGCTCACATCGCTGTGTATGAAGCCGCAGGAGCGAGGAACATCTCCTTACCTGCGTCCCGGCTGCAATGCGGAAGGAAGGAGGTGGGCGGGATGTTTATGTCCCGCTCATCTCCGCCCCTCCGCTTCTATTGGCCGCCTGCCGTGTGATGTCGCTTGATCTTTGATGGACAGAATAATGTAGCATACTGTGCTAGAGGAAAATAGAAACCCAATGGGCCCAAAGATCAATCCAAACTGTCTAAACTGAAGCCATGACACCAGTGTCAACACAAGCTTGGTTGTGCCACTAGCAAAAATTATGCTAAACATTGAGGAAGAGGACTTACGCTCTAGTGCCACCTATCGGAAGTAGCAATCCTATGTCAATATCAACCCTTTAACGCACCTTGCCATGTGACTTAGGATAAAAGCCAAATCAGAATCTTAATTTCCAGACAGTGTTTTGGAGTGTTGCCCCTCGTCAGTGAAAAGTATGAGTTCTGACTGGCTGAATGAGAAACTTCTGACTGAGATTTAAGGGGTAACGTTTCTCCTTGTGGAGAGTGCCATGTCAGTGTAAGGGTGCTCATAAGCCATGCAATGCTCCTCTGTGAAATTAAATATGAAAATGTCCTCCTCAGAGAACCCGAGGACTTGAACTCTCGTGACAATTATTGGAAGAAACAATCCTAAAAGTTAATATCGACCCTTTAACATGCCTTGTCATATGACTTAGGATAAAAGCCAAATCAGAATCTCAAGTTGCAGTTGTTTGCTTTTGGGGTGTTGTCCCTCGTCAGTGCTAAGTAGGTGATCTGATTGGCTGAATGAGAAACATCTGACTGGGACCTAAGGGGTAATGTTTCTCCTTGTGGAGAGTGCCATGACAGTGTAAGATGCTTATAAGCCATGCAATGCTCCTCTGTGAAATTAAATAAGCAAATTGCCTCCTCAGAGAGGAAGAGGACTTGAACTCTCGTGCCAATTATTGGAAGAAACAATCCTAAAAGTCAATATCGACCCTTTAATGACACTTGATATATGACTTAGGATAAAGCCAAAATAGAATCTGAATTTGCAGAAACATGTTTCTGAGTGTTGCCCCTCATCCATGCAAAGCATGAGACCCGATTTGGCTACATGAGAGGCTTCTGAATAAGGGGTAATGTTTCTCCTTGTGGAAAGTGACATGCTAGTGTAAGGCGGTTTATAAGCCATGCAATACTCCTCTGGGAAATTAAATAAGCAGATTGCCTCCTCAGAGAGGAAGAGGACTTGAACTCTAGTGCCAACTATTGGAAGAAGTAGTCCTAAAAGTTAATATCGACTCTTTAATCACACTTGATATATGACTTAGGATAAAGCCAAAATAGAATCTGAATTTGCAGACTCATGTTTCTGGGAGTTGTTGATCATCAGTGCAAAGCATGAGACCTGATTTCGTTACATGGCAGGCTTTTGACTAAGCGGCAATGTTTCTACTTGTGGAAAGTGACATGCTAGTGTAAGGAGGTTTATAAGCCCTGTAATACTCCGCTGTGAAATTAAATAAGCAAATTGCATCCTCAGAGAGGAAGAGGACTTGAACTCTCGTGCCAATTATTGGAAGAAACAATCCTAAAAGTCAATATCGACCCTTTACTGACTCTTGATATATGACTTAGGATAAAGCCAAAATAGAATCTGAATTTGCAGACTCATGTTTCTGGGTGTTGCCGATCATCAGTACAAAGCATGAGACCTGATTTGGCTACATGGCAGGCTTTTGACTAGGCGGTAATGTTTCTCCTTGTGGAAAGTGCCATGCCAGTGTAAGGATGCTTATAAGCCATGCAATGCTCCTCTGTGAAATTAAATATCAAATTGCCTCCTCAGAGAGGAAGAGGACTTGAACTCTCGTGCCAATTATTGGAAGAAACAATCCTAAAAGTCAATATCGACCCTTTACTGACTCTTGATATATGACTTAGGATAAAGCCAAAATAGAATCTGAATTTGCAGACTCATGTTTCTGGGTGTTGCCGATCATCAGTACAAAGCATGAGACCTGATTTGGCTATATGGCAGGCTTTTGACTAGGCGGTAATGTTTCTCCTTGTGGAAAGTGCCATGCCAGTGTAAGGATGCTTATAAGCCATGCAATGCTCCTCTGTGAAATTAAATATCAAATTGCCTCCTTAGAGAGGAAGAGGACTTGAACTCTCGTGCCAATTATTGGAAGAAACAATCCTAAAAGTCAATATCGACCCTTTACTGACTCTTGATATATGACTTAGGATAAAGCCAAAATAGAATCTGAATTTGCAGAAACATGTTTCTGGATGTTGCCCCTCATCAGTGCCTGATTTGGCTACATGGCAGGCTTTTGACTAAGTGGTAATGGTTCTCCTTGTGGAAAGTGACATGCCAGTGTAAGGAGGCTTATAAGTCATACAATGCTCCTCTGGAAACTTAAATATACCCCTTAAAGTACCAAAGATTGGCATGTATCTTGCCTGTTTAGTTAGTGGCACAAACAATGACCCATATTTCCTAATGTTGCCTAATTGTTAGGGTAGACTTGATCATGGTATTAAAAAGTTGTATGGAGTGTATCAGTGGTGCACATTATTTTTTAGCTCTGGCACAGTTTGCATGATGTTGTACCCTTACACCAACTCTCTAGGCTTAGATTAAGCTATGTATTTGCATATATTGATATATCTGACGCACTTTTAGACTTTTTAAAGCCAAGAATTTTTTTCGAGACACTTTGGAAATGTGCCTAATGAGGTGCACACATCTGTTGTTTTTGGCACCAATCTATAATGTCTCTAAGCTGATTTGATCCGGAAAGAAGGTGCACGTTATTTGGCCCCAATACATTAGTAAATATGAGTCAGTTGTTCCATTTTATCACTACAATATGCCAGTTAGCAAAAATTCTTCTTTCTTAAACCAATGCAATAAAAGTGCTAGTTTCCAGGAAAAATGGAATCAGATCAACACTTTCACTTTTTACCTGCAGTAGTTTTTTTTTTTCCATTTAGGAGGCTCGTAGCCTAAATAATAGTATAATTTACATCTAAAATGTAGTAGAACGCGATCAATAGTTTCATGATGATCGCTGCGTGTTTTACATTCCCCCGGCCCTATAACGTAGCAATACCTTGACTGAGAGACCACACAACCCGCAGGAGGTAAAACCATCTATCTCTGTCCTGGGGTGGCCAAGTCTATATAAAATAGCCCATGCAGAATTGTCTCTGTCCGAAAATGAAATGAATATAAAAGCCTGTGATGTCTGCGTGCCGGCTATCGGGGAGTATGTATATGAGCAGATACATTATTGATTACAGTCAGCTCCACCTGCTGCTGCTCTCATCTTACCGCATGAATAAAACATGAATACACAGGAGGGATCAGAGGAAATGCAGCGGAGAGCAAAGTGCTGGAGACACATATGGAGGAAGGAGTGAGTGAGGATGAAAGCGAAGGACACCTATAGACAACAGCATAGGTGTCCATCATACGCTACTCAGCAGGGCTCATCCAAAAGTCAACCTGCAAATGATACACCAGCTTCTGAGTGACCAATACACATGTATGTACCTTTCACTAACTCCTTACACCTTATCACCTTATGCTCAGCTTCATATGTCGTTACTCTGTCAATAGCTCCTCATGCAACTATTCTGTCACTAGCTTTTTATCCAATTATCCTATCACTAGCTTACTATGCCATTATTCTGTCCCTAGTTTCTTATCCCATTATCCCGTCACTAGTTTCTTATTCAATTATTCTGTCACTAGCTTACTATGCCATTATTCTGTCACTAGCTTCTTATCACATTATTCTGTCACTAGCTCCTTATGTGGCTACTCTGTCACAAGCTCTTAAGCCTCTATTCTATCACTAGCTCCTTATACCATTATTATGTCCCTAGTTTCTTATGCCACTCTGTCACTAACTCCTTATGCCCTACTCAGTCATCAGCTTCCTCTGCCATTACTCTGTCAATAGCTCTTCATGCAATTATTCTGTCACTAGCTTCTTATCCGATTATCCTATCACTAGCTTACTATGCCATTATTCTGTCCCTAGTTTCTTATGCCACTCTGTCACTAACTCCTTATGCCCTACTCAGTCATCAGCCTCCTCTGCCATTACTCTGTCAATAGCTCCTTATGCAATTATTCTGTCACTAGCTTCTTATCACATTATTCTGTCACTAGCTTCTTATCACATTATTCTGTCCCTAGTTTCTTATGCCACTCTGTCACTAACTCCTTATGCCCTACTCAGTCATCAGCCTCCTCTGCCATTACTCTGTCAATAGCTTTTTATCCAATTATCCTATCACTAGCTTACTATGCCATTATTCTGTCACTAGCTCCTTAATTATTCTGTCACTAGCTCCTTATTTAATTATTCTGTCACTAACTCCTTATGCAACTACTCTGTCACTAGCTCTAAAGCCTCTATTATATCACTAGCTCCTTATGCAACAATTCTGTCACTAGCTTTTTATCCCATTATTCTGTCACTAGCTTCGTATTCAATTATTCTGTCACTAGCTTCTTATGAGACTACTCTGTCACTAGCTCCTTATACCATTATTCTGTCACTAGCTCCTTATGCAACTACTCTGTCACTAGCTCTTAAGCCTCTATTATATTACTAGCTCCTTATACAATTATTCTGTCACTAGCTCCTTATGCAACTACTCTGTCATTAGAACTTAAGCCTCTATTCTATCATTATCTCCTTATACCACTATTCTGTCTCTAGTTTCTTATGCCAATACCACTCTGTCACTAACTCCTTATGCTCTACTTAGTCATCAGCTTCATCTGTCATTACTCTGTTAGTAGCTACTTATGCAATTATTCTGTCACTACATCTTTATGCCATCATTCCGTTACTGGCTCCCTTATACCATTACTCTGTCAATAGCTCCTTATACCTCTACTCTATCACTAACTCTTTATGTTATGATTCTGTCACTAGCTCATTATGCCACTACTCTGTCACTAGCACCTTATGCCATTATTCTGTCAGTAGCTACTTATGCCACTAGCACTCTGTCACTAACTCCTTATGCCCTACTCAGTCATCAGCTTCATATGTCATTACTCTGTCACTAGCTCCTTATGCTACTAGCCTGTCAATAGTTCCTTATGATACTATTCTATCACTAGCTCCTCATGCAACTATTCTGTCACTAGATCCTTATGCAATTACTCTGTCACTAGCTCCTTATACCATGATTCTATCACTAGCTCCCTATGCCACTACTCTGTCACTAGCACCTTATGCCATTATTCTGTCACTAGTTTCTTATGCCATTACCTCTCTGTCACTAACTCCTTATGCCCTACTCAGTCATCAGCTTCATATGTCATTACTCTGTCAATAGCGTCTTATGTCACTACCACTCTGTCACTAGCTCCTTATGCTACTAGTCTGTCACAAAGTCCTTATGATACTATTCTGTCACTAGCTACTTATGTAACTATTGTCACTAGATCCTTATGCCATTATTCTGTCACTGGCTCCTTATTCCATTACCCTGTCACTAGCTCCTTATGCCACTACTCTGTCACTAACTCCTTATCCCATTATTCTGTCATTAGCTCTTTATTCCATTATTCTTTCACTAGCTCCTTATTTCACTACTCTGTCACTAGCCCTTTATGCCTTTATTCTGTCACTAGCTTCTTATGCCACTACTACTCAATCACTAGCTCCTTATGCCACTACTCTGTCACCGCCTCTTTATGCAACTATTCTGTCAGTACCTTTTAATAATATTACTCTGTCACTAGCTCCTTATGCCACTATTACTCTGTTATTAGCATCTTATGCCACTACTCTGTCACCGGCTCTTTATGCCACTACTCTGTCACCGGCTCTTTATGCCACTACTCTGTCACCGGCTCTTTATGCCACTACTCTGTCACCGGCTCTTTATTCCACTACTCTGTCACCGGCTCTTTATGCCACTACTCTGTCAGTGGCTTTTTAACTGGGTCAGAGAAGCAAATGTTTGTGTAGGTGATAACAGCATAGCTATAGAGTTGTACCTACAACAGTCTGTAGAGACTTGGAAGAATTATAATCAATTCAGCCCCTGCTGATACAATTATGTGAGAGGCAATGGATATAGCATTTTAAATGCTCACAGTTGGCTACTTTAATAGGGAGGAGTATAGCAACCAGTAAAACAAGCAAAAGGAATTGACCCATGTGAGATTTCACCAATTAAATATTTATGTTTAATTAAAAAAGTAAGATAAGGTTACGTACCCATTAATTCTTATCTGAACCAATAAAGGGATTGTCAAGGATTTTGTATAATTTGTTTAATAATGTAGTAACATAGTTAAAAATGCTATTGTCACTCTAGATACGGGGGAGTACCAAGCGCACAGCGAAAGGGAAGGGAAACCCTGTGTCCAGAGAAAGGGAAGATAGCGAGCCCTGACTGAGTCTAGAGAGAGAGAGAGAGAGAGACCCGGATCTGGATCGTGCACCCCGAATCCCGGGTACTGGTCGGATTCGGATCGGACTCTCGAACCGAATTTTGCCGATCCGGGTCCGCTCAACACTAATCCCTAGTGCTGGGTCTAAATAGGGAATGGGTGGGATGAGCTCTTCGGCAATCTCACTAAATGACTATAGAAGACACAAGGGTGAAAAGCATGAACTACTTATCATTAGATGATTCAGGCGTTGAGTAGAGTTTTCAGCAACGATACCACAGAGGAGTACAAGCCTCTTGCTTGCAACCAGAGCGCAAAGGAACTGAAAATATCACCAGCACCAGTCCAAAAGAAGGAAGGGTTATTTAAACAGCAAGGGAATACTGAAGATCAATAGCTGGGTGGATGTTGGGTCCAAAAGGGAGAGATCCAGCAGGAAAGCTACCTATACCAATGAATATTGACAGCAGGAACAATGGAAAGTCAGGGAGCTTTATGCGTAGCCAAACACTGTGACCTTCTTTGGCCAGGAACCACATGACTGTCTGTCACCCATGACATGCCCTTGACATTTTCTTTCTTTAAGCTCTTTCTTCAGCTCTTCATCAACGGTCAACCCCACTAAATGCTAAAGCAAGACACAAGGGGGACACACAGGTGGAAAAGCATGAACCACTTATCCACAGATGACTCAGGTAGAAGTTCAGCAAGGTATTCAGCAAGGATACCACAGAGGAGTACAAGCCATCGGCTTGCAACCTCAGCTTGAATGAACTAAAAATATCACCAGCACCAGTCCAAAGGAAGGAAGAGGTATGTAAACACCAAGAGAATACTGATAATCAGCAGCTGGGTGGAAGTTGGGTCCAAAGGGAGAGATCCAGCAGGAAAACTACCTATACCAATGAAAACTGGCAGCAGGAACAATGGAGCAGCCAAGTGTTGTGACCTTCTATGGCCAGAAACCACATGACTGTCACACATGACACACCCAGGACAGCTATGCTCTGGTTCTTATGGAGACTGCTAACTACAATGGGTTAGACATGCAGCTTCCCAAAAAAATGGAAAGCCAATGGGCTCAGTGCTTTCCTAGTTATATTGTTCTCTGGGGGTCGCAATAGTTTGGACCTACTCATAGATCCCACTTCTTTAATGTGGACCTATTAATAATAATAATAATAATAATAATAATAATATTTATTCATTTATATAGCGCTATTAATTCCACAGCGCTTTACATACATCATCACTATCCACATTGGGGCTCACAATCTAAATTCCCTATCAGTATGTTTTTGGAGTGTGGGACGAAACTCACGCAAACACGGGGAGAACATACAAACTCCCTGCAGATGGTGTCCTGGGTGGGATTTGAAACCAAGACCCCAGCACTGCAAGACTGCAGTGCTAACCATTAAGCCACCGTGCTAACCACTGAGCCAACAAAAGACTGCAGTGCTAACCACTGAGCCACCGTGCTAACCACTGACCTAACACAAGACTGCAGTGCTAACCACTGAGCCACAGTGATAACCACTGACCTAACACAAGACTGCAGTGCTAACCACTGAGCCACAGTGATAACCTCTGACCTAACACAAGACTGCAGTGCTAACCACTGAGCCACCGTGCTAACCACTGAGCCAACACAAGACTGCAGTACTTAGCACTGATTCACTGTGCTAACCACTGAGCCAACACAAGACAGTGGTACTAACCACTGAGCCACCGTGCTAACCACTGAGCCAACACAATACTGCAGTGCTAACCACTGAGCCACCGTGCTAACCACTGACCTAACACAAGACTGCAGTGCTAACCACTGAGCCACTGTGCTAACCACTGAGCCAACACAAGACTGCAGTACTTAGCACTGATTCACTGTGCTAACCACTGAGCCAACACAACACTGCAGTACTAACCACTGAGCCACTGTGCTAACCACTGAGCCAACACAATACTGCAGTGCTAACCACTGAGCCACCGTGCTAACCACTGACCTAACACAAGAATGCAGTACTAACCACTGAGTCACAGTGCTAACCACTGACCTAACACAATACTGCAGTGCTAACCACTGAGCCACCGTGCTAACCACTGAGCCAACACAAGACTGCAGTATTAACCACTGAGACACCGTGCTAACCACTGAGCCAATACAAGACTGCAGTACTAGCCACTGATTCACCGTGCTAACCACTGAGCCAACACAAGACTGCAGTACTAACCACTGAGCCACCGTGACGCCTTATTGCCACCAGACACTTTCTGTGTTGCTTATTTCATTGGAAAACATTCTAATAAACCAATACACGGCACTTTACTGCCACCATGAAATATCATCCCCGTCGCTTCCCATCACTCGGCTCTTTTATCCCCCTATTAATACCCATGGGCTCTTTTCTTTCTGTGTTTCCTGCAGAAAATTGAAATTTTGCGCCGTGAATGTGAGACATACAGTCGGATGGCAGTCATTGTTTTCAGCCTAGGTGGTCTTTGTTGCACACAAATTGCACATCTGAAGCTGCTAATTTCCATCATTCCGGCCATAAAAGACGAGCAAATGATCTAAAATCAGAATTCACATCAAATATTGGCTTCACCGGTCGGGGATACATCGAGAGATGCCCCGAACATAATTGGCACGTCAAAAGCTAAATTTTCCCTTTCCATCTTTTATTCAGCGGCTCCCTCATCCGCACGGTGGGCTCCCGGCCAGATAATGGCAACAAGCAGCTCTCATTATAAATAATACCAGCACAACTAGGTCTAAACTACATCACCCCCTTTTTTGTTGTGTTATTACGTTATATAGTTTTCGGTGGATTACACTTTTTCGGTAAAAAAGCCGCAATTGAAGCCCATAAGATAATGATACTATAAATAAGGCTCCGGAGAACGATCTGGTCACATCATACAGAACCTCAATTAGTGTCTCCATTTTCCCTTAATTCCGCTGTGTCCAGAGAAAAGATTTAATCTACTTCAGATCTTTTAAATTGATTTAAGTAGAATTTCTTCTGAGAAAGAAAAGAAAGAACTTTTTAATTTTAAAGAGACTTAGAAAAAAAGAAATATGTTTGATTGATATTAAAGATGAACTGGCTGGAAATAATGAAGACGAATAGAGAGAATTACACTTAGGAAAGATCCCTGGATAAAAGGCTTCTAGTTGTGCACTAGATGGCTGTACGTGTCTGCTATGGCAACTTTACTTGAGTTAACCTAGCTTGATTGACAGCTCCTCAATGTCCCTCCTCCCTGCTGCTGAACCTCTGCTTACCTAACTCGATTGACAGCTCCTCAATGTCCATCCTCCCTGCTGCTGAACCTCTGTCTAATTAGCTTTATTGACAGCTCTTCAGTGTCCTTCCTCCCTGCTGCTGAACCTCTGCTTATTTAGCTTCATTAACAGCTCCTCAGTGTCCTTCCTCCCTGCTGCTGAACCTCTGCTTATTTAGCTTCATTAACAGCTCCTCAGTGTCCTTCCTCCCTGCTGCTGAATCTCTGCTTACCTACCTTTATTGACAGCTCCTCTTTATCCATCCTCCATGCTGCGTAACCTCTGCTTACCTAGCTTGATTGACAGCTCCTCAGTGTCCCTCCTCCCTGCTGCTGAACCTCTGCTTACCTAGCTAGATTGACAGCTCCTCATTTTCCATCCACCCTACTGCTGAACCCCTGCTTACCAAACTTGATTGACAGCTCCTCAGTGTCCCTCCTCCCTGCTGCTAACCTCTGCTAACCAAGCTTGGTTAACAGCTCCTCATTGCCCCTCTTCCCTGCTGCTGAACCTCTGCTTACCTAGCTTGATTGACAGATCCTCAGTGTCCCTCCTCCCTTCTTCTGAACCTCTGTTTACCTAGCTTGATTATATGGAGATAAGGTATGCACACCAGTGACTATGCAAGGGGAATACATGTAATAGCAGTTTCTGCTATTACATGTATTCCCCTTGCATAGTCACTGGTGTGCATACCTTATCTCCATATAGTGATGTTTTTTTAGGCTTTTGCACCCAGTTCAGACTTAGAATGGTGTTCCAATCGTTATTCCTTATTTGTACCTAGCTTGATTGACAGCTCCTCAGTATCCCTCCTCCATGCTGCTGAACCTCTGCTAACCAAGCTTGGTTGACGGATCCTCAGTGTCTCTCCTCCCTGCTGCTGAACCTCTGCTTACCTAGCTTGATTGACAGCTCCTCTTTTTCTATCCTCCCTGCTGCAGAACATCTGTTTACCTAGCTTGGTTGACAGCTCCTTAGTGTCCCTCCTCCCTTCTTCTGAACCTCTGCTTACCTAGCTAGATGGACAGCTACTCATTTTCCATCCACCCTACTGCTGAACCCCTGCTTACCAAACTTGATTAACAGCTTTTCAGTGTCCCTCCTCCCTGCTGCTGAGCCTCTGCTTACCAAGCTTGATTGACAGCTCCTCAGTGTCTCTCCTCCCTGCTGCTGAGCCTCTGCTTACCAAGCTTGATTGACAGCTCCTATTTTTCCATCCTCCCTGCTGCAGATCCTCTGCTTACCTAGCTTGATTGACAGCTCCTCAGTATCCCTCCTCCATGCTGCTGAGCCTCTGCTTACCAAGCTTGATTGACAGCTCCTATTTTTCCATCCTCCCTGCTGCAGATCCTCTGCTTACCTAGCTTGATTGACAGCTCCTCAGTGTCTCTCCTCCCTGCTGCTGAACCTCTGCTTACCAAGCTTGATTGACAGCTCCTATTTTTCCATCCTCCCTGCTGCAGAACCTCTGCTTACCTAGCTTGATTGACAGCTCCTCAGTATCCCTCTTCCCTGCTGCTGAACCTCTGCTAACCAAGCTTGGTTGACAGCTCCTCACTGTCCCTCCTCCCTTCTTCTGAACCTCTGCTTACCTAGCTATATTGCTGGAGATGGGGAAAAAAAGGCGCAATAGGGTCTTACCCGGTATGAGGGTTAGCAATGTAGAGAAAAGGTACACTCACCTGGTTTGGTTGTGCCAGTCACAACCCCTTATACACGTATGTGAGTGTCCACGTGGTTCAGCAGCGGCCCCATGGATAACGTGGTTTAGTATAGATCACAGAGGAAAGCTTTCCTCTGTGATCTATACTATACCTAGCAATAATGACAGCTCCTCAGTGCCCCTCTTCCCTACTGCTGAACCCTTGCTTACCTAACTTCATTGACAGCTCCTCAGTGTCCCTCCTCCCTGCTGCAGATATCTCACAATGCTCAGTACAAGCTGCAGCTGTTAGATTGAGCAGGTGGAAACTGAATACACCTAGGCTCATGAGCTCTCTCACTCCTTTGCTGGACTTATTAAGTGCTCATTTTAATATCTGGTGCGGAAAACTTTAAAATATCACAGGGGTGGAGTTTTTCACTGTTTGTGTCATCATGTAACAAGGGAGGAATTTTAATATTGTTCTCAGGTCCTTGTTATTGAGAGCAGAGACCCTCTACCATGCTGGAACCTTCACAATCTGATACACGTGCGCGGTATAACTGTCATTTACATGCACGCTCGTGCCGCTCGTGTCTCCTATGGCTAGATTTGCCCTTGGATGAACAAAGCTCTTTCATTTTCTGCATCTAAATAAAAAACCATCTGTTTGGCACAATCCACAATGGCAATGATATTTCTCATTCTTACTTTGTAGTGACAGTATATGTGTCGTGTGTACAGATTGTAGGGATCAGAGGGGACAGCTTAGTCATAATAATCAGGAGTTTACATTATTTGCAGGTAACACAGTCATGGATGGGCTGACACTCTGCCGACTCTCCCGCAACGTCCAGGCAACGCCTGAAGACACAGACTGGACTTGTGGGAGAGCTGGAAAGTGCTGCACAATCTCCTTTGCTGTGATGATGAGCAGTGGTCATTCAGGGGGAAGGAGTGGGGGCTGTATGGTCTGAGAAGGGGGCATGGTCTGTGAAGAATGAGGATGCGTTTTGGCAAAGGAAAATATGCAAAATTAATAAATTTCTACTGTGCACCATTTAAAAAAGATAAAAGATGTAGGATAAAGTCTGAGGATCTGCTGTAAATGTCTATGGTGAGTTGGAGGCGATATACATTTACTCTTTATACTATGTGTACAAAGTAGTAACAAAAGTAGCAAAAGCTTCCTCCTCTCCTTCCTCTTCCTCCTCTTACTCCTCCTTTTCCTCCTCCTCCTCCTCCTCCTCCTCTTCTTCCTCCTAATCTTCCCCCTCCTACTCCTCCTCTTCCTCCTCCTTTTCCTCCTCCTCCTCTTCCACCTCCTCCTCTTCTTCCTCCTCTTCCTTCTCCTTTTCCCCCTCCTCCTACTCGTCTTCCTCCTCTTAGTCTTCCCCCTTCTACTCCTCCTCTTCCTTTTCCTCCTTTTCTTCCTCCTCTTTTTCCTCCTCCTCCTCTTCCTCCTCTTTTTCCTCCTCCTCCTCTTCCTCCTCTTTTCTTCCTTCTCCTTTTTCTCCTCCTGTTCCACCTCCTCCTTTTCCTCCTCCTCCTTTTCCACCTCCTCCTCTTCCTCCTCTTCCTCCTCCTCCTTTTCCACCTCCTCCTCTTCCTCCTCCTTTTCCTCTTTCTCTTCCTCCATCTCCTTTTCCTCTTCCTTCTCCTCCTCTTCCTTCTCCTCCTCCTTCTTCCTTCTCCTCCTCCTCTTCTTCCTTCTCTTAATCCTTAATCTTCCCCCTCCTACTCCTCCTTTTCCTCCTCCTCCTCTTCCTCCTCCTCTTCTTCCTCCTCCTTTTCCTCCTCCTACTCCATTTCCTTCTCCTCTTGTTCCGCCTCCTTTTCCTCTTCTTCCTCCTCTTCTGCCTCCTCCTCCTTTTCCTCTTCCTCCTCCTCCTCTTCCTCCTCCTCCTCTTCCTCCTCCTCTCCCTCCTCTCCCTCCTCCTGTCTTTTCTATCCGCTCAGTTTGGATGTCTTACTTGTCCAGGATTTGCTCCATTTTGATTTTATGAAACAATACAAAATTTCCTGTAAATACCCCAAACAGTGTCCTTATTGTGAACTCTCAGACGCGTCGGCTTCATATATTTTAAGCCTTGCCCTGAGCCAGAAATGTTTATCAACATTGGAAACAAGTCCAACAGATTTTTTGCTAAAGGCTAAATAAAACCAATGACCTAAAAGTTAGTGTTTTAGTGGCCATTACATGAACTGCTCCATTTAAGCTAAAAACATAAACTGTAATTACAATCTGACATTAGGGGGGCTGGCTCTCATTAGGGAGACCCACTATACATGATGTCCTTTGGACAATGCAAAATTGGGATGAATACAGATTCTCCTGAAATCAAGGGAAACTAACTTGCTAGTGCCACTTAGAAGAGGAAATTACCCTATAAGTCAACGTCCGACCATTTATCCTCAAACAGTTGTCTGGAGATGAACATCAAGCTTGGCTCATATCCCTAGCGTACACGGTACAGTAGCGGATACCACTAGGTGTCAATAGTCAGTTAGGTGGTTTACTTTATTTTCTGGAGAGCGCTCATTCCGGTAGTTTTTTTATGAGACCCTTTGTATTGTTTCTCCATGAGGTCCTTTCTAAGGTTCATTCAGGAGGCCCTTTCTATGCTTCATTCAGGAGGCCCTTTCTATGCTTCATTCAGGAGACCCTTTCTATGGTTCATTCAGGAGACCCTTTCTATGGTTCATTCAGGAGGCCCTTTCTATGGTTCATTCAGGAGGCCCTTTCTATGGTTCATTCAGGAGGCCCTTTCTATGGTTCATTCAGGAGGCCCTTTCTATGCTTCATTCAGGAGGCCCTTTCTATGGTTCATTCAGGAGGCCCTTTCTATGGTTCATTCAGGAGGCCCTTTCTATGGTTCATTCAGGAGGCCCTTTCTATGGTTCATTCAGGAGACCCTTTCTATGGTTCATTCAGGAGGCCCTTTCTATGGTTCATTCAGGAGGCCCTTTCTATGGTTCATTCAGGAGGCCCTTTCTATGGTTCATTCAGGAGGCCCTTTCTATGCTTCATTCAGGAGGCCCTTTCTATGGTTCATTCAGGAGGCCCTTTCTATGGTTCATTCAGGAGGCCCTTTCTATGGTTCATTCAGGAGGCCCTTTCTATGGTTCATTCAGGAGGCCCTTTCTATGGTTCATTCAGGAGGCCCTTTCTATGGTTCATTCAGGAGGCCCTTTCTATGGTTCCTCCATAACACACTTTGTATGGTTCCTCCATGAGGCCTTTTCTATGATTTCTCTATAAGGTCTTTTCGATGGTTCCTTCATGAGGCCGTTTCTATGGATCCTCCATAAAACACTTTGCATCGTTCTTCCATAAGACAATTTGAATGGTTCCTCCGTAAGGCACTTTGTATGGTTAATTTATGAGGCCCTTTCTCCGGTTCCTTTATAAGACACTTTGGTTTCTCCATAAGACACTTCGTATTGATCCTCCATTAGACACTTTTATATGGTTAATTTATGAGGTCCTTTGGTTCCTACATGAGGCTCTTTCTATGGTTACTCCATGAGGTCCTTTAGATGGTTCCTCCATAAGACATTTTGTATGGTTCCTCTGTAAGATACTTTGTATGGTTCCTCCATGAGACACTTTGTTTAGTTTCTCCATGAGGCTATTTCTATGGTTCCTTCATGAAGCCATTTCTATGGTTCTTTCATGAGGCTATTTCTATGGTTCTTTTATAGCTATTTCTATGGTTTATGGTATGGTTTCTATGGCTATTTCTATGGTTTCTCCATGAGGTACTTTATATGGTTCCTTCATGAGGTCCTTTATATGGTTCCTCCATGAAACACTTTTTTATGATTCCTCTGAAAGACAATTTGTATGGTTCCTCCATGAGACACATTGTATGGTTAATTTATGAGGTCCTTTCTATGGTTCCTCCATGACGTCCTTTATATGGTTCCTTGATGAGGTCCTTTATATGGTTCCTCCATAAGACACTTTGTATGGTTAATTTATAAGGTCCTTTGTTATGGTGCCTTATTCTGGCCCTCCATTTGCTCATATTGTAAAAGCCACTTATGGCTCACACATATAGTGCTGTTTGATCCGGAGAGCCTGAATTGCCACCACATGACTCAGAAAAGGACGTGACCATTGCTGGATCCCGTAGAAGATGGAGATCAGTGAGTACAATAACATTTACACAGGTTTAGCGGGGAAAAAAAAAATAATGGGAGGTCTCCTTTACGGGAACAGTATATTTTATATCAATACTGCTCAACTATTTCCTATGAATTGATGCCTTCAAGTATTGCACTGGCTATACGGGGAATGAATGGACCAGAGTTGGAGTCCCGTCATCGTAATATAGCGCTATATTCTGGGATAGACCAAAGAGGGAAATTAACGAGACCCAGCAGGCAATCCTTTCCTCCACATCAAACATATCACGTTACAGAGCGGCTGCTCTTTGACTTTTGTAGGCTTCTATTTTTCAGTAATGGTGAAAATAAGGAAGTCTCAATTAGCACTGACAATATTCCTGCTGCAAACGAGCCGAGAGCAGCATGGTTCATTGCAGATTAAAGGCGCCAGTCTGCGGGAACGTAAACTCCGGCGTTACATAGGACACAATATACCCAGCATAGGAATTCTGCCTCATTGATCTACAGACAGCGGGAACGAGAATGAGACAGAATGTTCTGGCTGCCGTGTAATTTACAAAAGACCTGTGGACACGACCAAGAGCATCCAGGTACTTATTACATTTCCAACTTCGGAAGCGGCAAACACAGAAATGATCAATAGTAGAGACGTCAAAACTTTGGAACCGGCTGCCTAAAATTGTACAGGTTCCCCCGTATGCTGCCAAAACAGGTGATAATTCATGACCCATCAAAGCCTGGAATCAACAGGATAACTGAGAAAATTGTATAGGTCCCCGATATGATGTCAAAACAGGTGACCACTACCCATCAAAACTTGCACCCAACAGGATCACTGAGAAAATTGTATAGGTCCCCCCTATGATACCAAAACAGGTGACCATCCATGACCCATCAAAGCTTGGACCCAACAAGATCACTGAGAAAATTGTATAGGTCCCCTCTATGATGCCAAAACAGGTGACCACCACCCATCAAAGCCTGGACCCAACAGGATCACTGAGAAAACTGTATAGGTCCCCTCTATGATGCCAAAACAGGTGACCACCACCCATCAAAGCTTGGACCCAACAGGATCACTGAGAAAATTGTATAGGTCCCCGATATGATGCCAAAACAGGTGACCACCACCCATCAAAGCCTGGACCCACCAGGATCACCAGAAAATTGTATAGGTCCCCGATATGATGCCAACACAGGTGACCACCACCCATCAAAGCCTGGACCCAACAGGAAAAATGAGAAAATTGTATAGGTCCCCTCTATGATGCCAAAACAGGTGACCACCACCCATCAAAGCCTGGTCCCAACAGGAAAAATGAGAAAATTGTATAGGTCCCCGATATGATGCCAAAACAGGTGACCACCACCCATCAAAGCTCAGACCCACCAGGATTGTATAGGTCCCCTCTATGATGCCAAAACAGGTGACCATCCATGACCTATCAAAGCCTGGACTCAACAGGATCACTGAGCGCTACCTGTGGTATCTGACCTAGGTATTAGTAGGTCCAAGTCCTTCATGAGACGTCCATGGATGGAACTTGTGTTTCCGGCACAGCCCACCACAGATGCTCATTAGATTAATATCTATTAATTTGGAACCGAGTGATCACATTTAACTCTTAAGGCTGCTTTACATGGAGCGACATCGCTAGCGATCGCACCCACCCCCGTCGTTTGTGCGTCACGGGCAAATCGCTGCCCGTGGCGGACAATATCGGTAGTGCGCGTCACACGCACATACCTTAGTAATGCACCAAGCGGGTTACCAATAGAAGCGGAAGGGCGGAGAGCAGCCGCATGAACGTCACTCCCACCTCGTTGCCGGAGGAAGCAGGAACGCTGTTGTTCGCCGTTCCCGGAGTGTCACACGTAGCGATGTGTGCTGCCTCAGGAACGACGAACAACCTGCGTTCCAAACAAGCAACGATGTTTGTGAAATGAACGACGCGTCAACGATCACCGATTTGGTGAGTATTTGTGATCATTAGCGGTCGCTCGTAAGTGTCACACGCAACAACGTCGCTAACGAGGCCAGATGTGCGTCACGAATTCTGTGACCCCAACGACATCTCGTTAGCGATGACGTTGCGTGTAACGGGGCCTTTACAGAAAAAGTCATAGCTAGAAATCGATCTTGAAGTCCTTTAGGATGTCAAATTTTCAAATTCCAAGAAAAAATGGATGACAGCGTCCAGACTAAAAATAAGGGTTTCTTAAAGGTAATCTGTCACCAGGTTTTTGCTTCCTCATCTGAGAGCAGCATATTGTAGAGACAGAGACCCTGATTCCAGCGATGTGTCACTTACTGAGCTGTTTGCTGTCATTTTGATAAAATCAGTGGTTTCTCTGCTGCAGATCTAGCAGTTAGGCCTTGGTTTTACTTGCGTGTTGCATGGACGAGTGCGATCTGATAAAACATAAATCTAGTGTAAAACTATGAGGCAGGGTTCACCTGTGATTGATTTCTCATGCAATAGCGGCATGCGGCATGAATCGCAGCATGCTGCGCTTGGCAGCGAGTCTCGGCTCATGCACCTCCATACAAGTCTATGGGAGCATGTGAAATATCGCACTGCACTCGCATGTCATCCGACCGCAGTGCGATGTACGCAGAGACAGGCAGCGGAGGAGATGGGGAGAAAGTGCTCCCCCCACTCTTCTCCGTCGCTGTGATACGATCACATCGCAGTCACATGCCGTAGGCTGACGCTTGCAGCAGAGGTTCATTAGCATATCGCTTCTGATGCTCTCGCATCGGAAAATATGTGCAAGTGGAACCGAGGACTTATACAGAGCTGCTGAATATGCTGGACTACGTGCAGCACAACAAGTAGTCCTGTAATGATAATCTCCTGCTGATTAATCAATGATTTTATCAAATCTACACTATGCAGCTCAGTAAGTGACACATTACTGGAATCAGGATCTCTGCACGGACATTATGCTGCTCTCAGATTAGGTGGCAAAATCCTGGTGACAGATTCCCTTTAAGGCTGAATTTACATGTCCTGTAATCATCCGTGAGAATGGATCATGCAGAGATTCGTTGGCAAAATGATTTCTGCCGGATGCGTTTTGTTTTTTTTAACATTGGAGTCTATGGATCCATTTCTTCCATTTGGAAGGGATCCTGTAAGAAAAAAACAGATCGGTTACAAATGCAGTAAAACAGATGATAAATAACAATCTGTTAACGGATCCATCCTCCATAGACTCCAATGTTAAAAAAAAAAAACGTATCCGGCAGCAATCAGTTATTTAACAACGGACAAAAAAGTTGTGTTTGTAGAACTTTTCTCCCAGTGGATCTCTGCAGGATCCATTCTAATGGATGATTACAGGACGTGTGATCTCAGCCTTATTCCACAATCATTTACAGTGTTCTGTGCTACAGAATGATAATGGATCTGTATAAATCCAATGTCATATGGATGGTCCATCTGCCGTCCATTTTTTCTCGCACCCATGGACTTGCATACGCATGTGCAGATTGAATTTTTTTTCATCTGCGCATGCGTTGATGCCGCTTCTAGTCTTCTCCACAGTGTCTTCAATAAAATGGCACCAGAGATTGCGCCATTTTAATGAAGACATCATCACACTACCAATACACATGCGCCGCCAACCGTGATAATATTAGCATCGCACAAAATTTAAAGAAAGGAAATGTCATGGGTGTGTCACGGGTGACAGACAGTCATGTGGTTTATGGCCATAGAAGATCACAGCGTTTGGCTGCGCAGAATGCTCCCTGACTTTCCATTGGTCTTGCTGTCAGTATTCATTGGTATAGGTAGCTTTCCTGCTAGATTTTCATCTCTCCCTCTTTTGGACCCAGCAGGATCTCACCTTCCACCCAGCTATTGATCATCAGTATTCCCTTGGTGTTTAAATACTCCTTCCTTGTGTGCTGGTGATATTTTCAGTTCATTCAAGCTGAGGTAGCAAGCAGGTGGCTTGTACTCCTCTGTGCTGAAAGCTCTGCTGAACTTCTACCTGAGCCATCCGTGGATAAGTAGTTCATGCTTTTCCCCCTGTGTGTCCTCCTTTTGTCTTCTATAGTTGTTTAATGGGGTTGACGAAGAACTCATACCATCCGCTCCCTATTTAGGGCCCAGCACTAAGGATACCTAGGATCAGGTATCTGGCTCGGCGCATTCGATTGAAAGCTATCAAGGGTGGTGAGGGACCCAAGGGACCAGCAGTTAGGTTCCCTGACTTTCTATTGTTCCTTCTGTTAGTATTCATTGTACTGGGTATCTTTCCTGCTGGGTTGTCATCTCTTCACCTTTAGGACCCAGCGGAGCTTTCCTTCCATTCAGCTGCTGATCATCAGTATTCTCTTGGTGCTTAAATGCTCCCTTGTGCCCTGGACTTGTGCTAGTGATATTATTCAGTTCTTTCTAGCTCTGGTTGCAAGAAGGTGGCTTGCACGCCTCTGTGGTGTCGTGCTGTAGCTTTCCTGAACTTCTGAGTCATCTATGGATAAGAAGTTCATGCACTTTTTCACCCCGTGTGTCCTCCTTGTGTCTTTAGCATGTAGTGGGGTTGACAAAGAGATATCCCACCTGTTTCCTATTTAGGGTACAACACTAGGGATGCCTAGGGTCAGGTGCGGAACCTATCTAGAGTGGTGAGGGACCCCAGGACCCAGCACTGGGGATACCTAGGGTCAGGTATCCAGCTCGGCGCATAGGTGTGGAACCTATCTAGAGTGGTGAGGGACCCCAGGGCCCAGCATTATGCATACCTAGGGTCAGGTATCCAGCTCGGCGCATAGGTGTGGAAGCTATCTAGGGTGGTGAGGGACCCCAGGGCCCAGCATTATGCATACCTAGGGTCAGGTATCCAGCTCGGCGCATAGGTGTGGAAGCTATCTAGGGTGGTGAGGGACCCCAGGGCCCAGCATTATGCATACCTAGGGTCAGGTATCCAGCTCGGCGCATAGGTGTGGAACCTATGTAGAGTGGTGAGGGACCCTAGGGACCAGCATTAGGGATACCTAGGGTCAGGTATCCAGCTCGGCGCATAGGTGTGAAACCTATCTAGGGTGTGAGTGACCCCAGGGACCAGCATTAGGGATACCTAGGGTCAGGTGTCCAGCTCGGCACATAGGTGTGGAACCTATCTAGGGTGGTGAGGGACCCCAGGGACCAGCACTAGGGATCCCTAGGGTCAGGTATACGGCTCGGCGCATAGGTGTGGAACCTATCTAGGGTGGTGAGGGACCCCAGGGACCAGCAATAGGGATACCTAGGGTCAGGTATCCAGCTCGGCACATAGGTGTGGAACCTATCTAGGGTGGTGATGGACCCCAGGGCCCAGCACTAAGGATACCTAGGGTCAGGTATCCAGCTCAGCACATATAGGCAAAACCTCTCTAGGGTAATGAGGGACCTCAGGGACCAGCAGTAGGTTTGATCATGGGTCTCCATCTTCCCTTTCCCTATACACAGGGTTTCCCTTACCTTTCGTCTTGCGCTTGGTACGTCCCCATAACCATCGTGTCAGAAAAAGGTAAACCTGGAGGACGCAGGAGGAGAAATATAGACGCGCCCCCTGCACCTGTCAATCAAAGAATGCACCAATTTCTGGACCTTTATCAAATTTTTTCGGCAAAGATCAGAAAAGTGAAGGCATGATTGGATTGACCAGTATGGCACTGTACGTCATATGGGAAAATCCTGCTGGTTGGTTCCCTTTAAATAGATGGAACCGCAATCTCTTGGGACGTGTTCACAAGGAGCAGCGCGTACGACAGCCACTTAGCAGAACATAGGTATGAATGAATATTTTTGCCAATGGTTTTATTTAGTAATTAATGTGTTTAAGCGTTCTGACATTTCACTTTCACACATCATTCCACATAAATGTTAGTTAAGGAGTCCCCGCTATTTCACCCCCAGGCAAACGGAAATTTATATTGGGCTTCTTATGGTTATTGCAAATTCAGCTGTGCAAAAGGAAAAAAAAAAAGCGCTAATATTAATTATAGACGCAGCGATCATCCGTAGAAAGCGTTATCTAGAGATGAGCTGAGGGCAAACAGCGCGCAGCCATCCATTCATACGCTCTGACCTCCTCCATTGCCACCTCCGATGGATCCTGCCCCGCTCCATTCCAGAGACGTGACCTACAGATGGAAACGCGTTACACAGAGAACATCGCAGCAGGATTTCTCTCGTATGGAAATAGACAAATATTCATCCTTGCGTAATGAGTTTTACTCCTCTCCTGCAGAGATGGGAGAATATATTATATCTAAGGTTCCATTAAAGAAAAAATGGAATAAGAAAATATCTTCCCACACACTTGGAAATGTTCCCACTTAAAGATGAAATTGTGCCCACCTAAAGTGGACCTGAAATCTACAAAGGTATTTTAACCTGGGTCTCGTGAGAAGTCTATGGTTGTGATTTTGTTTGAGACTTCAGAATATCCACAATGTGGCTGTCACGTCAGGGTATCGGGTCCACTGGTCCAAGGTTCCGTTCACTGACCCGGAGTAATGGACCTGAGCGGTCACCAAGTCTTTACTACAACCACCGGAGATGGAGGCCGGTACACAGCCTCAGGGGACCCTGATACCTTGGCAGTTGGCACCACAGGACGAAGACCAAGAGCCGGAGCGGAAGTTGGTGCGGTCCAGTGCAGGCTCGTACTAGAGGTCACGGGCAGGTGGTGGGAGTCGGCAGGGTCTGGGGAACATAGGATGGTCACAGGCACTACTAAGTGGAATTGGGACAGAGTCACAAATAAATACGGTATGCAGGTTAGAGCACAGAGACCTGATAACTAGCACAGGCAGGCTAGCTATGGGAACACATTGACCAGGCACCTCCCAATGAGGGAGGATGCCTTAAATACCCAGGGCAAATACCCCGAAACAGCTGTCTGTGGATGGATACCATGTTTGGCATAGGTGGTCTCCTTGACTGGAGACTGCCCTTCTCGTGGTTGTTCCTTCCTGGTGAAAGACCTGGCTAGTTTTCCTGCCAGCGTTGAAAAACATGTGATGGTGTCTCCGCGGTGTTGGATGTTGATCTCCCCGAGGTCAACCATCCTAACCTATGCAATAATGGGGACAGACACAAAAATCCCTATAAAAGCACATTGTATGGGGTGGAAGAAAAGGTCTTGTTCCATATCTTTATCTCCAGTTTAGTGTCTCTATACTTACCAACTTTCACACTTGATTTTCTGGGAGACAGACATTTGTGGTGTAGAAATCACTCTGCCAAATGTTTTCACCAATAGCCATGCTTTATATTGAAGAACATGCCCCTCATTGCTCATTTTGAACCCCTCCCTATCAATTTTGTGCCTTTATAAGCTACTTTTGGTCACTGGAGCCATACATTACAACACAACCCACCAGGATCAAGCCAAGATACCTTTCCAGAAGCACTCGTTTCCGGGAGGTTTAGGCAGTACCTGGGAGATTTGCCAACTTTTTGGGCAGTCTGAGAGGTGTCTCCTATTTTTGGAAGCCTCTCACACATGCCGGGAGAATTGGTATCTATGACTTATCCTCATCAATTTTTCTGCAATAACTAATGAAGCAAACCAGGGGTCAAAGAATTAGCTTGAGGTTCAAAGAAACGAAACGTGGGTGGTGGTACACACATTTTGATATTTCAATTAAGAATCTCAGATTGGTGCAGGATATGATAAAAACTGCAATTTTTTCCTGGAACCATCGTTTTTTTGCTTTTTAAATACAGGAACAAGTAAAATTCTTACTTACATTTTTCTATACAGCCATGACAGCTTTAGAAATGGCAGAGAAAATACGCTGTCAATCCTGTATATTGGCCCCCTGGAGTGCCGAGGACATAACATCAGCAGCTGCCTGTCTGTGTCTGTGACAATGGCTGACGGAAAGTTATACAATTATCCCATAATCCTTTGCCCCAGGGGATCCAAAGGTGGGATCTCCAAAATATACTGTATCTGGCCACTCTTTCTACATCTTTCTCTTGGCCCTTCTCCACCCATAAAAATTAAAAAACATGTTATAGGGGACGTTGTGACATTTTCTGAATCTTTAAATGGTCTCTGTACTTTTTAGACATCTTGATCTCATTGTAAGACGCAAAAAGTAAACTTTATTGTAAAATTATGTTGTCTTTTCTCTGAAAATCACTCTTGCCACTGAGTGTCTCCTTTCCTTTCTCTGCCTCTTGTCAAGTCTAATCCATGTAAAGCTGCAAAGAAGCCGAGACGGATTACAGGAAGTGGAGACGGATTACAGGAAGTGGAGACGGATTACAGGAAGTGGAGACAGATTACAGGAAGTGGAGACGGATTACAGGAAGTGGAGACGGATTACAGGAAGTGGAGACAGATTACAGGAAGTGGAGACGGATTACAGGAAGTAGAGACGGATTACAGGAAATAGAGACGGGTGTTTGTCTCAATTTAGGAAGTCAGAACGGGTCTCTTTCTCTTTGCTCCTGCTTTATTATCTGTTAAACTACAAACAGGTATACATTAATAGAGGCGCAACTTTCAGGTCGGGGAGGGAAAACCATTGGGCTACTGCAGGAGCAATGTAAGCTTGGAAGTAAGGGGCCGGACGTTCCAGAACATAGTGTCCTGGTAGAACACTGACGATGAACTTGTAACTCAAAAATAAGTTATGGCAGGAAGTTCCAGAACATACTGTACTGGTAGAACACTGACGATGGAAAGAAGTTAGGGGCTGGAAGTTCCAGAACATAGTGTACTGGTAGAACACTGATGATTGACTTCTAATGCAAAAATAAGTTAGGGGACGGAAGTTCCAGAACATATTGTACCAGTAAAACACTAACGATGAACTTCTAAGTCAAAAAGAAGTTAGAGGCAGGAAGTTGTAGAACATACTGTACTGGTAACAGACTGTAAATAAATTACTAACTCAAAAAGAAGTTAGGGGCTGGAAGTTCCAGAACATAGTGTACTGGTAGAACATTGACGATGAACTTATAACTCAAAAAGAAGTTAGGGGCAGGAAGTTCTAGAACATAGTGTACTGGTAGAACACTAATAATGAACTTCTAACTCAAAAAGACGTTGGGGGCTGGAAGTTCCAGAACATTCTGTACTGGTAGAACAATGACGATGAACTTCTAACTCAAAAAAATGTTAGGGTCAGGAACTTCCAGAACATACTGTACTGATAGAACACTGACAAAGAACTTCTACTCAAAAGGAAGTTAGGAGCCAGAAATTCCAGAACATACTGTACTGATAGAACACTGACGAAGAACTTCCACTCAAAAGGAAGTTAGGGGCCAGAAGTTCCAGAAAATAGTGTACTGGTAGAACACTGATGATGAACTTCTAACTCAAAAAGAAGTTAGGAGCAGGAAGTTCCAGAACACACTGTACTAGTAGAACATTGACAATGGACTGCTAACACAAAAAGAAGTTAGAGGCAGGAAGTTCCAGAACATACTGTACTGGTAGAACACTGACGAAGAACTTCTACTCAAATGGAAGTTAGAGGCAGGAAGTTCCAGAACATTGTGTACTGGTAAAACACTGATGAGGAACTTCTAACCCAAAATCAATTTAGGGGCAGGAAGTTCCAGAACATAGTGTACTGGCAGAACACTGACGATGAACATCTAACTCAAAAAGAGTGGAGGACACGTTATGGAGCATGAGAATTTAGCCAGTTCCTGGACATATTACACTGGTGTGTCCTATCCTAAGGAGAGGCCATCAATGTAAAACCCCTTTAAGCTTGACTTTCTACAGCTAGAAGGTAGAAAACCCGGATCAGTAATGTTACATTATAATATTTCATGGATAGCGTTACTCTGTTGTCATAACTCATCTGTCACTAAGAGACAGTAACATATCACATTCAGCTCTGCTATATCTGTGGGGAATACAACTGTCATATTATGCTGCACTTCTAATACATTTTGGTCCCTTCTCCTCTTATAATCTGCTTTTCCGACCGGAGATCCGCATAGGCACAAGTATACAGAGGAGAAGACAATAACCTGGAGGGATATTATGGAGTATTGGAGGAGACGGCGATGCAGGGAAGAGAGGAAAACACTTATGAAATATATATAAGTGCCATACCGATGTAGTGCCGCCCTGTGTGTTCCTCCCTCCTATGTCCTCTGGTGTCACACCGTGCAGTTCATGGTGGATAAATCAGAAACTACAGTATAAGACAAACTATTATATTTTGTTTATAAATAGAACATTTGCATTTCGGAACATCGAGGACTGAATCATTCCGCTTCTTGATGTTGCCTTGAATTTACGATGTAAGGTTCTCAGCGCTGCTCGGAGCCCGCGCAAGTATAATGCACAAGGAAGATGCGGCGCTGCATAATAGTGAGCCGTAAGTGATGAATTCCACGACAGTCCGCGCAATACCAGGCAGATCATCCTTCCGTGGTAAGAAAAGAAGTAGCAATCTCCATATAGTGTCGGTGCTGTGTGCGCTCACATGTGGCTTCTGCAAGAACATTCCAAGCCGAATTATTGAGGAAAGAAGGCGCAAATAAGGTCTTACCAGATATTACTAGCTCCACTATCATACTGGAGAAGTGTATCCAAACAGTGCGGGCATACCAGGAAGGTAATGGATACACTTCTCCAGTATCCTAGTGCAGATACAGTACAGACCAAAAGTTTGGACACACCTTCTCATCTCTAGAACAACTGTTAAGAGGAGACTTTGTGCAGCAGCCTTCATGGTAAAATAGCTGCTAGGAAACCACTGCTAAGGACAGGCAACAAGCAGAAGAGACTTGTTTGGGTAAGAACACAAGGAATGGACATTAGACCAGTGGAGATCTGTGCTTTGGTCTGATGAGTCCAAATTTGAGATCTTTGGATCCAACCATCAAGTTTTTCTAGAAAAGGTGAACGGATGGACTCTACATGGCTGGTTCCCACCGTGAAGCATGGAGGAGGAGGTGTGATGGTGTGGGGGTGCTTTGCTGGTGACACTGTTGAGGATTTATTCAAAATTGAAGGCATACTGAACCAGCATGACTACCACAGCATCTTGCAATGGCGTGCTATTCCATCCGGTTTGCGTTTAGTTGGACCATCATATTTTTCAACAGGACAATGACCCCAAACACACCTCCAGGTTGTGTAAGGGCTATTTGACTAAAGGGGGCTTTACACGCAGCGATATCGCTAGCGATGTCGCTGGTGAAAGCACCCGCCCCCCGTCGGTTGTGCGTCACGGGCAAATCGCTGCCCGTGGCACACAACATCATTTACACACATCACACTATACTTACCTGCCTAGCGACGTCGCTCTGGCCGGCAAACTGCCTCCTTTCTAAGGGGGCGGTTCGTGCGGCGTCACAACGGTGTCACTAAGCGACCGCCCAATAGAAGCGGAGGGGCGGAGATGAGCGGGCCGAACATCCCGCCCACCTCCTTCCTTCCTCATTGCCGGCGGCCGCAGGTACGGTGATGTTCCTCGTTCCTGCGGTGTCACACGGAGCGATGTGTGCTGCCTCAGGAACGACGAACAACCTGCGTCCTGCAACAGCAACGATAATTGGGAAAGGAACGACGCGTCAACGATCAATGATTAGGTGAGTAATTTTGATCATTAACGGTCGTTCCTGCGTTTCACACGCAACGACGTCGCTAACGAGGCCGGATGTGCGTCACAAGTTCTGTGACCCCCAACGACATCTCGTTAGCGATGTCGCTGCATGTGAAGCCCGCTTAAGAAGGAGAGTGATGGGTGCTACGCCAGATGACCTGGCCTCCACAGTCACCAGACCTGAACCCAATCGAGATGGTTTGGGGTGAGCTGGACTGCAGAGTGAAGGCAAAAGGGCCAACAAGTGCTAAGCATCTCTGGGAACTCCTTCAAGACTGTTGGAAGACCATTTCCGGTGACTGCCTCTTGAAGCTCATTAAAAGAATGCCAAGAGTGTGCAAAGCAGTAATCAAAGCAAAAGGTGGCTACTTTGAAGAACCTAGAATATAAGACATATTTTCAGTTGTTTCACACTTTTTTGTTAAGTATTTCATTCCACATGTGTTAATTCATAGTTTTGATGCCTTCAATGTGAATCTACAATTTTTAGAGTCATGAAAATAAAGAAAACTCTTTGAATGAGAAGGTGTGTTCAAACTTTTCGTCTGTACTGTATGTCCTGCTCCACTCAATGCCTCTGGTAAGATGAAGTGAATCCTCACTTTCTTTGGAGGGCTCCTTCCAAAGGCATCAAACCTCTAAACACATGGTCCCGGTCACTTCTGTCTTCACACAGAGGCTTTACAGACACACAGCCTTCTTACACAGATTGCCATGTGCTAAACTACAATCTCCTTAAAGGGAAGGTGTCATCAAATTTTTTTTTTTCAATTACTGAAAAAATATAAAGTATTAATGTTTTAGTGTTATGTTTATATAATATTATTTATTTTTAATTGACAAAAATATATAAAAAAAAAAATTAAAAGTCTGATATTTTCCACTCTTAAACACTAGGGGGAGCAGCTGCTAAAATCCAACTGTAGAGCTACTATAGAACTAGCTCACATTACAACTGCAGTAAAAGTGGGTTGAATCTGCTCTCATCTGTGTGATATCACAGCCCTCCCCCAATCTGGCTGTTTCCAACAGGATAAAAGAAGATGCAGTTTACAATCACAGTGCAGAGCCATTTTGTTGTTGGCCGCAAAGAGATCCTAATGTCCTCTAAAGTGTCACTAAGGCCAGCTGCATAGAGCCCACTGTATCCCAATGCCCCACCACCGCTCGTTATATCCCTATGCCTCTCTGTATCCCGTGCCCCATATACTGTGCTGCCAGCCAGGATTGGAGGTCCGAGGAGACGAGGAGGAGTGATCTATAGTGCAGTGCCGCTCAGGCTGCAGATGTCAGCCGCGAGTACCGCTCCCAGCCACATGCACTCACCTCAGCCCTGTGCCCCCGGCAGCCTGTTCTGTCAGTGATCACAGTACATAGCAGCAAGGAGCGGAGGTCCAAGGTGAGTACATGTGGGGAAGGGGGGATGAGCGCTGGGGGAGGGGGAAAGTTAGTGGAGGGGGTGTGAGCGGAGTGGGGGGTGAGCGAGCAGCGGGGGAGGGAGAAAGTCAGCGGAGGTGGTGTGAGCAGAGTGGGGGGTGAGCGAGCAGCGGGGGAGGGGGAAAGTCAGCAAAGGGGGTGTGAGTGGAGTGGGGGGTGAGCGAGCAGCGGGGGAGGGGGAAAGTCAGCGAAGGGGGGGGGTGAGCGGAGTGGGGGGTGAGCGAGCAGCAGGGGAGGGGGAAAGTCAGCGGAGGGGGTGTGAGCGGAGTGGGGGATGAGCGAGCAGCGGGGGAGGGGGAAAATCAGCGGAGGGGGTCTGAGCAAAGTGGGGGTTAGTAAAGGGGGAGGGGGGTGAGTAGCAGAGTGGGGAGCAGCATTCCAGGGTCAATTACAGTGCAATCACTGCTGTCCGGCACCGGTACTGACCCTATCCATCCCGGTGGGTGACAGGGGGAAAGGTATGCTGTGTGCGCCACAAAGATGGCGCTGATCGCCTCCCTCTGCCGTGTTCTGGACAGCCCAGGGGGCGCGACCATTTCACAGCAGACACCTTCTCTATGTTACAGTATAGCGTCAGAGCCCGACTACGGTTTTCTATGCCCAGGGGGCTGCCATAAAGGAGGTAAGTAACTGTTGTTACAAACACCAAATCCAAGATGGCAGCCCCCAGTGCTTCAGTAAAACTAGAATGAAATAAAAACTAAATAAACAATGAGTTTAATTTTGTATTAAAAATACGTGATTTCATAATCACTATTATTAATACAAAAATAAAAAAAACGCGACACCTTACCTTTAAGACACATGAGACACACGCTCGGATGGAGATATGTGAATAGGGAGACCCAGCCAACTCTCCAGCTATCTGTAAACCTGGCCCTTGTGAATGCCTTAAAACTCATGGCACTACTCGCTACATTGTAAATGGCCGGTATGTTTACCAGAGGTGGTAGTCCTCTGGGATGTAAACATGGTACCAGCATAGACAGTCCAGGTTTACATCCCAGAGGACTACCACCTCTGGTAAACATACCGGCCATTTACAATGTAGCGAGTAGTGCCATCTCCAAGGGCTCTTTGCAATCTAATAGTTCATAATAATGCACAACTCCTCCTGCTTTGGAGATAGAGATGGCCCCTTAAGTCTTGAGCCCCTGTGCGGTCTCACAGGTTACACTAATGATATATAGTACACAGGAGATACATATAATTCGGTCCATAAATGGAATTTTAGACTGATTTCACCTATCGCCTACGTGTTGCAGAAATTTCAGCGACCGTTCCATACATTTGCCTTAAAGAAATCCTTGCACCTGCTGCAGAAACAGCTCTGATTTGTACGTACGATATAAATTTACTACTGACTTTACCCTAAAGGCCATTTTTCACGGGTGAATAAAGAACGCTTCTTCCCAATCATTGGCCTGTGTAAACGCAGCAGCGATCAGCGGAAAAAAGGAGAAAACACTTGATCATCGGCTGATTGCATCTTTTATGCAGCCTAAAAATAAGCATGTGACGTGCCGCCGTCAATACGCACACTGTGTGCGGACCACATTAATCATATTTACAATTGGCCGTCCCTGGATTGCATTGGCCAGTGTAAAGAAAGGCATTTAAAGGAAAACATTTTTGGAGGATTTTTCTATAAAAAACATTTCCAGGATGTTCTCCAGCCTTTAATACATTGTAGTTGTGCAGCGCTGAGCACCAAACAGTCCGATGGGCGCAACCGGCCCATGTTCGGCACCACATCGTGTCCTGGGAACATCACCCCTCTACCTATGAATGGCGTTGATGGTCATCTACTTCAATGCCGGTATCTGCCCAGGCTCTAAGCCAGTTGTGTTCATCAATCATAGGTGGAGGGGCGTCATTCCTAAGCAGAGAGAGGGGCAGCAAATATGATCTGGAGATGCTCATCCAACCAGTCCGGCAGATTAGAATGCAGCTCTGGACACTGGCAAAGCTTTTTTTTTAAGGTATACGGCAAGATATAGTGGGCTTGTGTCAGGGCCATTTCTCTCCATTATTAGACTAGTGACAGATTCAGGACTTGAGAGTCATTTTCCATTCTTGACTCTCAATATTAAACGTGTTTGGCACTTGTAGGGTTAATGTCAGCATTCCTTGCCAGCAAGCAGGCTAATTACCAACGCAGGTGTTTCCCTTTTGAGACCACTCCCAATCCCTGTATATATCCTCTGCTTCCAGCAGAGGGTGCCAGTTATTCTCTTTGCTATTTGGATTTCTTGGCCTGGAGGTGGTAGGAGCTGTTGAAACCCTCTGTTGAAGTTGCTCTGGTAACAGAGAGATATGTAGAAAACGGGTTTCTGTGTGCCGCGCCAATGATCACAAGTCTGGATGTCAGATGAATGTGGCTTTATTGTAGCATAGGTCTACGCGTTTCAGGAGCTCTGCCCCCTTCCTCAGGACCATAGAAAAGACAACATCAAATCTACCATAGTAGGTACATGTGTACATTAAATAGACAATGTGACGTCAGAGTACCGCCCCGTATAGAAAAAACGAAGTTGAAAAAGAAGTTGCTCTGGTGGCTGCAGCAGTCTGTTGTAGTGGTTTCCCCTGTCTGTCTTTCTTCCCCAATGTGTTCTTCAAGTGCAGCGGTGGGCCTAGCATCCTTCACCTGCCCACTCACTAGTCAGGGCTTCAGGTTCCTGCTCAACAACAGGTAAGGAACCTGTATAAGAACTGGCTAGAGTGCAGGGTACAGTGGTAGGTAGGTGGAGGAGGTGTCCATCTTCCCCCTCACTAGTCCTAGGGCCAACCATTGTTAACGTGTCCCCAATGTGCCCCTTGTTTGTCCTGGTGGAACCCCTGTTGTTGTGTGTTTTGGCTCACACCAGACCTTCCCTAAGTCCATGTAGTGACAGCTTGTTAGAAATGTATGATAAGGCTGAAAACATGGTAACAATGGCTTTAATATGGAAAACGTAACGACAGGTTCCTTTTAAATGTGCACCAACTGACTCTTTAAATCACCAACTGCCACTCGTTTGGTCAGTAAATGCAGCTCCACTCGTACCCATCCTACTTGCATTTCTTCTCCAGATAGGCGATAGATACATTTCATCAGTGCCCTTATCTGTTACATTATATCAGATGGTGATCAGTGCCTAATTCACTGACTCTGATCCATGTTATATCAGTAGAAATGAGTTAGACAAACACACAATGATCCATCTGCCCCGGGATCAACCATTATAATGAAAACAAGACGTGAACACATCTATGTTTTCTATAAATTCGACAGAATAGAAACAAGCAAATCATCATCACTGAACACGGCGTGTTGAGACGCAGCCATCCCACGCTCCGCTAAGTACAGCAAACAGTACGTGTACGGCAGCGCAGAATTACATGGAGGTTTTCCTCCGTTACAATTCACCATATGGTTTTCTTAATAACTTTTACTTTTTTCCATTTAAATATGCACATATTTATAAATTCCTTATTAAAATGTATTTTTACAAAAATAAATTAAACGTTTTTGTTTTGCAGTTTTACATTCATGTTTTTTTCTTCGGATAATTCATTACTATATTACCAGTGGAAATCTGTACCGCGGAAGCTCAACCAATGAGTAAAACTAAGGGTTATCGCCCCTGCTTGAGCGCCACTTCCTCATCACTGCGGTATGATCACTTACTCGTGTGGCTGTGTCACCGCCTTATCACTCATGTGACTGTGTCACTCCCTAATCACTTACTCATGTGGCTGTGTCACCGCCTTATCACTTATCGCTGTGTCACCGCCTTATCACTTATTCGTGTGGCTGTGTCACCGCCTTATCACTTATTCGTGTGGCTGTGTCACCACCTTATCACTTACTCGTGTGGCTGTGTCACCACCTTATCACTTACTCGTGTGGCTGTGTCATCGCTTTATCACTTACTCGTGTGGCTGTGTCACCGCCTTATCACTTACTCGTGTGGCTGTGTCATCGCTTTATCACTTACTCGTGTGGCTGTGTCACCACCTTATCACTTATTCGTGTGGCTGTGTCACCACCTTATCACTTATTCGTGTGGCTGTGTCACCACCTTATCACTTATTCGTGTGGCTGTGTCACCGCCTTATCACTTATTCGTGTGGCTGTGTCACCGCCTTATCACTTATTCGTGTGGCTATGTCACCACCTTATCACTTATTCGTGTGGCTGTGTCACCGCCTTATCACTTATGTAAATATGAAAACCCATTTAAATGTAGAGAGCCAGATGAGAGTCTCCAGTCCGAAAGCTGTCACTGGTCTCTATATGCAGGGAGATCATCATGTTTATTATACTTGTTTTAGTTTATGTTATGTATTTTTGTTACATTTACATTCTGTATATTTTATGGGTGATTTTCATTCATGTGCGGATTCTCTTAGCAATGTAATCATGTGTGCAGATAGGTTAATCAGAGCATGTGAGCAGGTCTGCACTTGATATTTGCACGCTTAAAATCAGGTGTAAATTATGTATAAGTGAGAGTGCGAATTGCTACATACACCATTTCTAGGTGATAGAATTTCAGTGAAAGTACAAACTGTCACCAAAATATTCCTTAATTATTTATATCCAGTCATTTGCATTTCTAATTTTAATGATGTTATGTCGAAAAAAAAAATTGCTGCCAGTCTGTAAAGTCATCAGATATTCTGAACCCAATGAACTATTAGGTTGGATGATCCAAGGCGCCTCAATAGGTTGTCTCCACACAAAACTCTTTAAGGCTGAGTTTCCCTGTTCTATAGTTTTCCGTTAGAATTGATCCGTTAGGAAAACGGTTTCTGCCTGATCCGTTTTTTTAAACATGGGAGTCTATGAACAACGGATCGATTTACGAATGGCTATTTGTCACGATCCAGGCCGGTATCTGCCGCGGTGGTTTCACCCAGCTCCAGCCTGTTCATGTCAGGGGTTAACTCCTCCCTGCCTCACTTTCCAGGACACTATATCCTGGTGCTGCACCTCCGGTTCAGTGCCAGTGATAGTTTATGATCTGCAGCATGTATTACTGGCTCTGATGAGTTACCTGACCTGTTCTGCATCCCTGCTACCTGGTTCTGATCTGTAACCTCCTCTGTTCGTCCGTTTGTATCGGTCCCTGACTACCCGCTCCTGTCTACTGTGTATCTTTCCCTGTCTGTCTTATCCCAGTCCTGATCTGTTTGTCCTCCTCCCTTGTTTGTACTTGGACTTCCCGGCATCTGACCTGTATCCACGTTCCTGACCCTGACCTCCGTCTCACCCTTCGGCTGTATCTGTGACTTCTCGACTTCCGACTCTCGGCTATCACCTGACCATGATTTGTCTATCCCTGTGCTATTGACGAGATCTCCTGCTGCTGACTCGGTATTCTGGCTACTCTATTGCCCTCTGGTGGTTTACCTACTAACTGCACTCTGAAGTTACATTGATTGTAACTCCAGCTTCTCCTAGTGCAGCGTGACATATTTAGTCAATATAACAGGAACCCCTGCAATCAGCTCATCATCAGGGGACCCTCTGAAAAGAGCAGTTATCCTTTCAGGCATCACTGTTCCATCACACCTTCATATTACCATTGCTGTAATAACTCCTCTTGCTATTACAACTTACATGTTTGATTTACAAAAATTGAGTAGAACGGTCAAATGTAAAATAAGAGTTGAGCGGATCAGTCATAATCCGGGTCCAGCGGATCCGGATCGGGTTGCCGCCGAAGTCCGGATCCGAGCCGGATCCGCGGCCATACAAATGAGAGAGAGAAAAAAAACGGATCCGGATTGTGCACCCCGAATCCCGGGTACTGGTCGGACTCGGAGCGGGCACTCGAACTGTACGGATACGGATTTTGCGGATCCGGGTCCGCTCAACACTAAAAATAACCAAAAGATGGACCTGACTTTCCTGTCTAAATAATAACTTCATGATTAAGGTCTGGGAAGTAAACACTGACATTTTAAGACAAACTGTATCTCCTTGAGTTGCATTATCTATGGCCACTTATACTTATGGTTTTCCACTGTGAAGCCGGCACAGCTGTACAAGAACCGATAACATCCTTCTCTAGGCAGATGGGGAACTCCATGTTCAGCTACTGATACTTCATTGAGGAGTTAATACATTGTTAAAAGTCCATGAACCTATTTGTCAACAAGCTGATTAGAGGATGTAATTGTTTGCAAATTAGTGTGCCAATATAAGTCAAGATAAGAGGAGAACAAGTGGGGAAAAAAAAGAAACAAAGGAACAAGAGCAACAAAGGAGAGACACAAGAGGGAATGAGAGAAAAAGTGAGAGGGGTCAAGTCAGAAAAATAGAGGAAGAATGGTGAAAAGTAGAAGAAAAAGAATCAAAGGAAAGAGAGCAAGAAAGGAGAGAGGCAAGAGTAAATAAGAGAAAGTGAGAGGGGTCAAGTCAGAAAAATAGAGGAAGAATGGTGAAAAGTAGAAGAAAAAGTATCAAAGGAAAGAGAGCAAGAAAGGAAAGAGGCAAGAGTAAATGAGAGAGAAAGTGAGAGGGGTCAAGTCAGAAAAATAGAGGAAGAATGGTGAAAAGTAGAAGAAAAAGTATCAAAGGAAAGAGAGCAAGAAAGGAGAGAGGCAAGAGTAAATGAGAGAGAAAGTGAGTGGGGTCAAGTCAGAAAAATAGAGGAAGAATGGTGAAAAGTAGAAGAAAAAGTATCAAAGGAAAGAGAGCAAGAAAGGAGAGAGGCAAGAGTAAATGAGAGAGAAAGTGAGTGGGGTCAAGTCAGAAAAATAGAGGAAGAATGGTGAAAAGTAGAAGAAAAAGTATCAAAGGAAAGAGAGCAAGAAAGGAGAGAGGCAAGAGTAAATGAGAGAGAAAGTGAGTGGGGTCAAGTCAGAAAAATAGAGGAAGAATGGTGAAAAGTGGAAGAAAAAGAATCAAAGGAAAGGGAAGTGAGAGAGAAGGCTAGAGGAGACAAGTCAGAGAAAGAAAAACGAGAGAACAAAAAAGATGGAAGATATGGAGGAAAAAAGACACAAGGGAAAGAGATCAAAAAGAGGAGAAAGACAAGAAATACAGAGAGAAAGTGAGATGGGGCAAGTTAGAAAAAGAAAGAAAGAAAGGTGAAAAGTAGAAGAAAATAATCTAAGGAAATTGAAGAGGGAAGAGAAATGCAGTGAGAATGCTCGATGAGTCAAGTCAGAAAAAGAAAAATAAGAGAAGAAGAAAGATGAAAGAAGTGGGAAAAAAAGACACAAGAGATAAAGAAGAGGAGAAAGACAAGAAATACAGAGAGAGAGAGAGTTTGGGCAAGTTAGAGAAAGAAAGAAAGAAAGAAAGAAAGAAAGAAGAAAGAAAGAAAGAGAAAGAGAAAGAAAGAAAGAAAGAGAAAGAAAGAAAGGTGAAAAGTAGAAGAGAAAAAAAAGAAAGAAAGATGAAAAGTAGAAGAGAAAAAAAGAAAGAGATGAAAAGTAGAAGAAAAAGAAAGAAAGAGAAGAGGGGAAGGTGACAAGCAGTGATAGAGAATGCTAGAGGAGTCAAGTCAGAGAAAGAAAACCGAGGGAAACAGAAAGATGAAAGAAGAGGGAAAAGACAGAGAGAAAGTGAGAGGGGTCAATCAGAAAAAGAGAAAGAAAGGTGAAACGCAGAAGAAAAAGAAACACAGGGAATGGAAGACGGAAGAGACGACAAGAAATGAGAGATTGTGCTAGAGGAGTCAAGTCAAAGAAAGAAAGAAAAGGTGAAAAGTAGAAGAAAAAGAAAGAAAGGAAAGGTAAAAGGGAAGAGATGACAAGAAGTAAGAAAGAATGCTAGAAGAGTCAAGTGAAAGAAAAAAAGAGAAGAAAAATAAAAAGAATGGGAGAAAAAAAGGCACAAGAGAAAGAAATCAAGAAGAGGGGAAAGACAAGAAAAACAGAGAGAAAGTGAAAAGAGTCAGTTAGAAAAAGAAAAGAGAGAAAGAAAGGGGAATGGTAGAAGAAAAAGAAATAAAGGAAATGGAAGAGGGGAAAGACGTGAAAGAGCATACTAGAGGAGTCAAGTCAGAGAAAGGAAACCAAGAGAAAAAGAAAGATGAAAGAAGTGGGAGAAAAAAGACACAAGGGAAAGAGATCAAGAAGAGGGAAAAGACAAGAAATACAGAAAGAAAGTGAGATGGGTCAAGTTAGAAAAAGAAAGAAAGATGAAAAGTAGAAGAAAAAGAAAGAAAGGGAAGAGGGGACAAGTGGGAGATAAAAGACACTAGGGAAAGAGATCAAAAAGAGGGAAAAGACAAGAAATACAGAGAGAAAGTGCGATGGGTCAAGTCAGAAAAAGAGAGAAAAAAGGTGAAATGTGGAAGAGAGAGCAAGAAAGGAAAGAGACAAGAGTGAATGAGAGAGAAAGTGAGAGGGGTCAAGTCAGAAAAAGAGAGGAGGAAACTATGTCTTCATGGTGACAGACAGACCCTGTGTTACCCTGCTGCGGACTAAAAAATTGTAGGATACGTTTTTAATAACTTTTATATTATAACTGTGTTTCATTTTTTAATTTTTAATAGGAGCAAGTAATAGTAATCGTCAGGCTGTTTTGAGTTTTTGCTAAAAAACACACACGTGTAGTTGACCACCAAGTCCATTCTTGACTATTATCAAGTTCATTAGGTCAACGAGGCGTATAAAGTAACACAAGATGGAAAGTACAATAGGGCTTCATTTTCTAGGATGAGGTAGGTTCCCGGTAGGAAAAAAAAGCTATAGAAAGATCGTTAATGAAGAATAAAAGAACTAAAATTTGGAAAAAATATCACGTAAATTCCGAAGAAAATTGGCTTTAAGTAAGTGCAATATTTCTCATCTAATTAGAAAGGAGCAGGTACAGAAGTGAAATGTGCCAAGCGAGACCCTTTCCAACCAGACGAAATCCAATATTTGCCTTAATAGGGAAACATTGACATATTTAATACGGAAAACCTAAATATAAAATCTCAGCTCGCTTCACCCTGCGAAACCTCCTCTTCAGATTATACTGACACCATCTCCAAGGCGGAGGGGGGGGGGGGGACGCCGAGCGCCGAGTCTTCTTTTCCTCCTGTATTTTACATTTTCATACGAAATATCTTTGTAATGGGATAAAACCCAGCCGTGATTCGGGGGAGCGCAGAAATCCTTCTCAAAGCTTCACTTTTCAAATCTTTTCAAAGAGCAGTGCTGAGAGGAGATGGCATCGGAGACCCTCCGTGACCTGCAGATTATCTACATACTCTCATTTCCCTTTTCCTTCTCGGCACAATCCTGATCTTTCATGATATTTTCCATATATATAAACCCATGTTTAAAAAAAAGCCGAAAAATGCTGTTTTTATACCAAAGTTCCGAAATGCGTTAGCACGGATTCAGGCATTGTGGATCCCAGATGAATATGTCCTTACCCGAGGAAGGCTTTATATTAAGGAGCGATTATTTAAGCAGCACAGCGGGGGATTGAGGATATTTCTGCTGAATATCTTGTTCTTGGAAACACATACTAGTATTATCATGACAGTGGTGTTTGCAAATGACTCATTTACTGCATGTCCTACCTATCTGAGATGGTTAATTAATAGGACATTGCTATAATAATGATTTGGCTCTGATAAAGATGAATGTTATATTATCTGAACGTTTGTATTTTAAGGGATAGTCCCATCTAGAAGTTCCTTTTTTGGAACAAAATTTCTATTGCGATCATCTGGAGTCCAAACATCAGTCTTTTCTTACGGGGGAATGCAAAAGTTGAGTTGTATACAATATGGAAGCAGCACGTTACAGCACAATGAAATTTGGTTCGGCGGGTGCAGCCGGACTTTAGATAAGGTTGGGTTGGGGACCCGGACTTGACCTGAACCCCAATAGAAGTCACTAATTGGGCAGTTCGGGTCTCCACCCACATGCTGCCAGTCATAAACAGATCACTTCCGGGAAATGGTGGACGGGGTTTTCTAATTTTTTCTGTTCTATATCCGATCATGCTATTGGTACCCCCAGTGCGAGCCCATCAAACACTGTAGGCGGCTCACACTGGGGTATGTAATGATGGGACAGGTGACCCTCGGCTGGCCCTCAGACTAGAGTCCCTGTGCTGTCCCTTATCTCGGAGGTAGGTTTGATGGTAACTAGGTCCGAGCCCCCAGCATTACCCTAACTCCAATCCAAGCACTGATCTTACTCCCCCTTTCCCACAATCTCAGGGAGGGCCGCAAAGCACAAAGACAAAACCCTCCAAACCAAGGGAAACTTGTACACACTGCACTCATACACAGGAGAGACAATATGTGTACAGGAGAACAATGAAAAAGGGGGGAAAGTAATGCACAACAGGGGAACACTCACACCACTCAGAAGGGCAGCACAGATCACCATACACAGGATAATCACCAAGACCAGGATCGCTGGAGCTAAAGCTGAAGCTATAATCGTCACATACAAGAAGGAAGCTGGGCTTCAAATAGGGAGGAGACAGCTGGACGTGACAATTATCAACCTGAGCTCTTATGCGGGTGTCACACGAGACGAGCTATCACGCGATGCATTGTCGGCAAAGCGGAAGGAAGGAGGTGGGCGGGATGTTTACGTCCTGCTCATCTCCACCCCTCCGCTTCTATTGGCCGGCCGTTGTGTGATGTCGCTGTGACGCCGAACGTCCCTCCCCCTTCAGGAAGTGGATGTTCGCCGCCCACAGCGAGGTCGCTCAGCAGGTAAGTGCGTGTGATGGGGGTTTTACGACTTTGTGCGCCACGGGAAACTAATTGCCCGTGATGCACAAACGACGGGGGCGGGTACGATCGCTAGTGCGATCGCACGATAGATCGTACCGTGTGATGCCCGCATTAGTTCCTGCTCAACAGTCTGCAGGAATTAACTCCTGCAGAGCTAAAGACCAGTGAATCTAAAGCAGCCGACGCCCTGCTCTGGCTGAAGAATGCAGAAGCCTCAGGTTGCTTGTCAGACTCTGTGGTGTGAATAGAGTCCGACAATGTCATTCCGGCAGATGTGTGCAAAGCTGAACATTTTATGACATTTACGCTTTGGAGAAATTGTCTTATGGGATTCTTGTGATAAAATCATTCAAAGAAAAAGAACATAACTCTGCTTAATGGGATATTCTTGTCTAAAGGGGGCTTTACACGCAACGACATTGCTAACGAGATGTCGTTGGGGTCAAGGAATTCGTTAGCGACGTTGTTGCGTGTGAAACGCACAAACGACTGTTAGTGATCAAAATTACTCACCTAATCGTTGATCGTTGACACGTCGTTCTAATCCCTATATCGTTGCTGGTGCAGGACGCAGGTTGTTCGTCGTTCCTGTGGCAGCACACATCGCTCCGTGTGACACCGCAGGAACGAGGAACAACATCGTACCTGTGGCCACCGGCAATGAGGAAGGAAGGAGGTGGGCGGGATATTCCGGACGCTCATCTCCACCCCTCCGCTTCTATTGGGCGGCCGCTTAGTGATGCTGCTGTGCTCCTTAAAGGAGAGATTTTCAGCGGCCACAGCGACGTTGGTGAAGAGGTAATTGCGTGTGAAGCTGCCGTAGCGATATTGTTCGCTATGACAGCGATCACCCCATGACGCGCCACAGACGTGGGTGGGTGCTATCGCTCGCGACATCGCTAGCGATGTCGCAGCATGTAAAGCCCGCTGAAGTCATGTGAAAAGCCACCATGACAGAGATAATGAGAAAACAAGGGTTCAGGTACAGTAACCAAATTGGATTTGTTTTAGTCAGTGTCAATTAGTTAGCCATTATCACATGACATCTTGTTATTGATTAGTTAAGACCAATTATCAGGGTCATCCTTCCTGCTGTATTTGGTCAACATTTCTACATTTTGACATTGACTAGATCAATAGTACGAGTCCACCTATTCCAATTTGTAGGAGTTTACAGTGACCGGTGGCAATTATTCACCTGTTAGTTGGCTTCGTTGTCTATCACGTTAGCTTTGCTATATCTAATCTTTACGTCTACCTTTTCTCCATCGCAGGAAAAGAAAATAAGATGGGAGTGTAAAGCAAAAACATCAACGAAAGGTTTCCAAAATGGCCATTCAACACTTTACTAACAAGAAAATCCAGATATACAATAGCTAATAATGCTACACGAAAACGCTATTGTTTATAACTACGTAATCTAGACAAAAAGATTGACGGCACTCCCAAAATGCAGTCTGAACAGGTGCAAAACTGAGCATGACATATAATAAAAAAAGACAGTTGCTAAAACATGCAAACAATGAAAGCAAGAATATAAACATGCATTATTGCTTAAGGAAATTTAGGAAAAATTGAGATATTTAGCATATAAAACTGGCCATTTCTATATCGGCCCAGTCGCCGCGTCAAGGCATAGCTCTCTAATAGAAGGTTCTTACATGCCCATACACATGGAGGTTTGTAACCCAGAGAGAGACTTCAATTCAGTGTAGGTTCTCAGTATAGGTTAACATCAAAACAACTAGTAGTTTTGATGTTAGCCAGTAATAGAACTCTCTAAATACATATATAATGTGTGATGATATTTAGTAGATTCCCAGTATACAAGATATGGCTTGACATGGCTGTTGGGCAGAAATAGAAGTCGCCATTTTTGCATGCTACATATCTCAAATTTTCCTAGATTTCCTTAAGTAGTAATGCCTATCTATATTCTTGCATTCATTGTTTGCATGCTATATCATTTTAGAGTGCAACTGTCTTTTTTATTATATGTTATGTTCAGGACTGCATGTCGGGAGTGTCCTCAGTCTTTTTGTCTAGATTATGGAGTAATGCCCTCTGACTGTGCACCCCTCCCCCATTAGCCACCGCTGATGTTATTCTGTAATAGCAGGTGAGGTTTGTAACACAGAGAGAGGCTTCAGTTCAGTGTAGGTTCCAAGTATATGAGATATGCCTTGACATGGCTACTGGGCTGATATAGAAATGGACATTTTTATATGCTAAATATCTCAATTTTTCCCAGATTTTCTTAAGCAGTAAAGCTGCTTTCACAAATCCGGTTTTAGCAGTGCGGCTAAATCCGGCTCTAAAACCTATGCAACGGATGCAGCCAAATAAACGCATCCTTTGCATAAGTTTTTACATGCGGCCCGTCCGGTTTTTGCCGGTTGCGGCACGCTACTGAGCATGCGCAGTGCAAAAAACTGCATGCGGCGGCCGGATGCGGTTTTTGCCGCATCGCGCCGTATCCCGCATCCATACGCATGCATTGGAAAAAGCGCCGCATTGGCCGGACAAAAAAAAGTGCCAGGCAACGTTCAATCCGGCCGCCGCATGGGCTAAATATGCCGCATCCGGCAAAACCGGACCAAATGCAAGGCCATGCGGCACAATCCGGCACTAATAAAAGTCTATGCGGAAAAAACGCAACCGGCGGCAAAAAAAAAGGGTTGCGTTTTTTCTGCAAAGAGCCAGATTGTGCCGCACAGCAAAAACCGGATGTGTGAAAGCAGCCTAATGCATGTATATATTTTTGCATTCATTGTTTGCATGCTTTAGCATTTCAGAGTGCAACTGTCTTTTTTTGTTATTATATGTCATATTCAGTTTTGCACCTGTTCAGACTACATTTTGGGAGTGTCCTCAGTCTTTTTGTCTAGATTGTGGAGTAATGCCCTCTGACTGTGCACCCTTCCCCCATTATCCCCCGGTGATGTTATTCTGTAATAGTAGGTGGTTTGTAACACAGAGAGAGGCTTCAGTTCAGTGTAGGTTCGAAGTATATGAGATATGCCTTGACGTGGCTACTGGGCAGAAATAGAAATGACCATTTTTATATGCTATATATCTCAATTTGTTCGTAGATTTCCTTAAGCAGTAATCCATGTCTATATTCTTGCATTCAATGTTTGCATGCTTTAGCATTTTAGAGTGCAACTTTCTTTTTGTTATTATATGTCATGTTCAGGACTGCATTTTGAGAGTGCTGTCAATGTTTTTCTCTAGATTATGGACTCATGCTCTCTGACATTGCACCCCTCCTCCATTAGCCACAGGTAATTTTATTCTGTAATAGCAGGTTCCTACATGCCCATACACATGGAGGCTTCAGTTCAGATTAGGTTTCCAGTATACAAGATATGCCTTGACGTAGCTACTGGGCAGATAGAGAAATGGCAATTTTTATATGCTAAATATTTCAATTTTTCCTAGATTTTCTTAAGCAGTGATGCATGTATATATTCTTGCATTCATTGTTTGCATGCTTTAGCATTTCAGAGTGCAACTGTCTTTTCTTTTGTTATTATATGTCATGTTGAGTTTTGCACCTGTTCAGACTGCATTTTGGGAGTGTCCTCAGTCTTTTTGTCTAGATTATGGAGTCATGCTCTCTGACTGAGCACCCCTCCCCCATTAGCCACCAATAATTTTATTGTGTAATAGTAGGTGAGGTTTGTAACACAGAGAGAGGCTTCAGTTCAGTGTAGGTTCCAAGTATTTGAGATATGCCTTGACGTGGTTACTGGGCACATATAGAAATGGCCATTTTTGTATGCTATATATCTAAATTTTCCCAGATTTCCTTAAGATGTAATGCATATCTATATTCTTGCATTCAATGTTTGCATGCTTTAGCATTTCAGAGTGCAATTGTCTTTTTTTGTTTTTGTTTATAACTAGTGATGAGCGAATAGTAAATTATTCATGTTCGGATTATTCATAAAGTTCTCTTCCGGTATATGTCACAAATAACAAACCTAATGCAAGTCAATGGGGAACCCGATCATTTTTCTGGGAAATAGTACTAATCCGTACACGAATAGTTACTGTTCGACCATTAGTATTTATAACTCAATATCATATTAAAAAATTAATTATTGACTTATCACAATTTGGTCTCATTGAGTTACTGTCTGGATGCTCCATGAGAATCAGCTCAATAATATTCAGCCATTGATTCATCTCTTCATCCTTAGCCTTAAACTACAGAATATCTTTATTTTACTGTATATTTTGATGTTTTATTTGATGGCCTAAAGCTTCTAAGATCTATTCTTCTGAAGAGCAGAAATGTGCTCAGTGATACTCGCACAATATTTAGATTTATTCAAGACTTTGGAGCACCAGGAAAACACAGACGTTAAATTGGGTCACGGTCTATTGCAAACTCTGGATATTATAATTTATACGTTGTTTTAATATCTCAGTGTTCGTTTCGGACCCTAAAGCGGTTCTAGTTTTTTGATAGGTGACACCTTTATTGGTTGCTTCCACCGAGTCCTCTCTTGGCCTTAGACATAGTAGACTGTTGACAGTCATGATACCCAACATGGGGTCAACTTTTCTTAGTAACCTTTGATACATTATAGCAGTGTGATGTTATGTGAGTTGTTTGGATCAGGAGGTGACTCGGGGCATTAAGGGGAACCTGTCACCAAATTTGGGGCCTACAAGCTGTGAGCTCCACCAGTGGTCTCTTATATACAGCATTGTAACATGCTGTATATAAGAGCCCAGGCCACTTTGTAGAACGTAAAAATGACTTTATAATACTTACCTAAACGATCGGTACGGTGCAGACTGGTCAGATGGGTGGCTCCGTTCTCCGGGTGTGGCGCCTCCTCTTTCGGCCATCTTTGTCCTCCTTCTTCTGCCACTACAATACTTTGATCTGATTTTTCCTTCTTGTTCATAATACTTTGATCTGCCCTGCTCAGGGCAGATCAAGGTGCGCCTGCGCAGGATCTCAATGCCGGCGCAGGTGCATGACGTAGGACGCGTCATGCACCCTGGCTTCAGAAGAAGGAGGACAAAGATGGCCGAAAGAGAAGGTGCCGCACCAAGGGAGCCACCCATCTCACCAGTCTGCACCGCACCGACCGTTTAGGTGAGTATTATAAAGTCATTTTTATGTTCTACACAGCGGCCTGGGCTCTTATATACAGCATGTTAGAATACTGTATATAAGAGTCCACTGGTGGTGGCCACAGCTTATAGGCCCCAAATCTGGTGACAGGTTCCCTTTAAAGTATTCCTGCTGTTTTAGGTGACTTTCCTGAATGAGCAATGACACTATTTCTAGTCACTAGCTTGATTTACAGTATCGGGGAGGCAGCGATACCGGCAGTCTGAGGATTAGATATGAGCACTGTATACACAGTTTATAATTTCCCCTGAAAATAAGCCCTAGCATGATTTTACAGGGTTTTTGGAGTATGCTTGAAATATAAGCACTACTCCAAAAATAAGCCCTAGTTACAGTCAGCGAGTGTGTTGGGGGGAGTCAAACTGTGCAATTGCTCAGGGCCCCCACTCTCTTAGGGATTTCAGCATTTGTATTCTGAGGTTAAGAGTGTTCAAGGACCTTTGGTCATGTGACCATGATGTAACCAAAGTCCTCAAATTGCTGGAGTCTAACTGAACAGAAGACATGCTGATACGAAAGACTGGCATTAGGAGGAAGGGAGAGCAAACTGGGCAATTTCACAGGGCCATCCATTCTCCTAGGGGCTCTACTCCAAAAAATAAGCCCTAGTTAAAGTCAGGGCCAGCGTTAAGGCCCTGTGCGCACTTACCGGATTTTGCCGCAGATTTTTCGCGGATTTGCTGCATGTTTCGCTGCAGAAAATGTTCATAACATCTCTGCAGTGAATCACCAGCAAATCCTATGGAGAAAAAAAATCCTGTGCGCACTGGGCGGAATTTGACAGCTGCATGTTTTGCTGCGGGAATCCCGCAGCAAAAACAAGTGCATGTCACTTCTTTTCCGCACATCGCTGCGGGATTTCACTCCATTGACTCCAATGTAATCGTGAAATCCCGCAGGGAATAACGCAGGCAGCAAATTCTGTGCGGTTCACTGCGTTTTCCTGCGTTATTCCCTGCGGTATTTCGCGGTTTACCTCCGGTAATGTACATCGCCTGTCTGCGGTTTTGCAGGGAAGTGATGTCATTACAGGAAGAGGAAGCGGAGCAGAGAGTAAACACACACATCACAGACACACACAGACATAGAACACATAGAACACACACACTGACACATAGAACACACATAGAAAGCAAACGGACATATAGAAAACAAAGAACGTGGGCTCCGCTGTATTTTTACCTTCCAGCCGAGGTAAGCACACAGCGGCGGCCCGGTATTCTCAGGCTGGGGAGGGAGAGGGGCAGGGGTAATGTCCTCGCCTCACTCCCCCTCCGGCAGCCGAGAATATCAGCCACAGCTGCCCCAGGACTGTCGCATGCATTATGCGGCAGCACCGGGAGTGTCCTCGGCTCTTCCTGCCGCCGTGTAGCAGTGGCGGTCAGGGTAATATAACAAGGGGTTAATGATGGTGGATCACCGCCATTAACCCCAGGCTTGATCATGGCAGCGTCTATGTGACAGCTGACATGATCAACCCGTAAGAAAAGTGAATAAAACAGACACCGAAAAATCCTTTATTTTAAATAAAACCAACAAGCCTCGTTCACCATTTTATTAACCCCTCCCGCACCAAAGCTCCGGCGTAATCCACCGCTCCGGCATAATCCACAGCTCCGGCTCCGGCGTCCTGCACTGCTGACATCCAGCCGCGACTGTCACAGACACAGGCTGAATGCAGCAGACAGCAGAGGTAATTACCGGTCATTTCCCACGGCCGGTAATGTGAACTCACTGCCGACCGTGGGAAATGCAGCGATCTGTCCTCTATCTATCCCTCTATCTATCTATCCCTCTATCTATCTATCCCTCTATCTATTCTTCTGTCTCTTTATCTATCTATCTACTATCTCAGAATTAAATGACTTTTTTTTTTTTTTTTTCAATGTGCTTTATTGCATTGAATGCAATAAAGCACATCCCAACCCGCACGCGGCAAAACCGCGGCAATACCGCGAATAATACCGCGGTAAAACCGCAGCAAACCGCGGCAAACCGCATGCGGTTTTCGGGTGCGGTTTCCCGCGGTTTTTTACCGCGGGTGCGGTAATCTTTGAGAGCATGCGGAATTTTCTCAAGAAAATTCCATTTCCCAGTGCGCACAGAGCCTTAGGGGAGTCAGACTGTGCAATTTATCAGGTTCCACACTCTCTTAGGGATTCCAGATTAAGATTGTTTAAGGACCTTTGTTACATCACAGTCATGTGACCAAAGGTCTCTTAATTACAGGAGTCTAAAATAGCTGAATAGGAGACAGGCTGGTATACAGGACTGGCATTAGGGGGAAGAGAGAGCAAATTAGGCAATTTCAGAGGACTCCCATTCTTTTAGAGGCCCAAACATTTCTATCCTGATGATAAAGCTGCTTAAGGACCTTTGGGACACCTCGTCATGTGCCTCTGTTGTCACCAAAGGTCTCTTAATTGCAGGAGTCTAAAAGAACTGAACAAGAAACCGGCTGGTATACAGGACTGGCATTAGGGGGAAGGGAGAGCAAGCTGAGAAATTTTACACGGCCTCCATTCTCCTAGGGGCCAGAGTGTTTATATCCTGATGATAAAAGCTGCTTAAGGACCTTTGTGATATCACGGTCATGTGATTATGTTGTCACCAAAGGTCTCTTAATTGCAGGAGTCTAAAGGTGAAGAGGAGACAGTAGGGTATGTATGTGCAGTGTGTGTAGATAGATAGATAGCTAGATAGATAGGTAGATAGAGGGATAGATAGATAGATAGATAGATAGATGGATAGAGGGATAGATAGATAGATAGGTAGATAGATGGATAGAGGGATAGATAGATAGATAGGTAGATAGATAGGTAGATTGATTGATAGATAGAGGGATAGATAGATAGATAGAGGGATAGATAGATAGATAGATAGAGGGATAGATAGAGGGATAGATAGATAGATAGATAGGGGGATAGATAGAGGGATAGATAGAGGGATAGATAGATAGATAGATAGAGGGATAGATAGAGGGATAGATAGAGGGATAGATAGAGGGATGGATAGATAGATAGGTAGATAG